>NC_135900.1:71263379-71366380 GCF_964194155.1 Cetorhinus maximus | reverse complement strand
TATTATGGAAATTTTGTTGTGTCTCTATTTCTATCCCTTCATCCTTCCTTCCCCCTCATACCTCTGTGCCCCCACCCCCACCGCCCACCTCTGTCTCTCTGACTTCAATACTTTGAGGCTTGGGAGGGAAAACCAACTATTCTTTCTTTTCCTGGTTGCCATCCAGTGATCTTTGTCAGAGAGTATAATCTGTGTTCTTAAAATGAGACCTGGATTGAGCTAAGCTTTGATGTTCGAATGGGTAAATAACCCGTCATCTCAGTTCGCAATTGTAAATTGGCCACTTGATGCTGGAAGGCTGCCAATATATGGAGCTGTATCCCAGCACAAATTAATGCCTTCAGAAGAAAAAGTAGTTGGAGAACTGTAACTGATGGGAATAAGTTTCTGTTTCCTGTTATATGTTGTGACTGGGAGCTTGTTGGAGTAATGTCATCTTGTGGGGATGTAATGATTACACAGTGCGTAAGAGCCAAGTTTGTTTTCTTGTTAGCCAGCTGAACCCAAGTGGTATGTTACAATTCTGCATGAAATTACTCATAAAATTAAATGTGGCTTAATGTTTTCTTCTACCCACCACCGCGCCCTTCCACACCCAAACCCATCTCAAACTTACTTTGGCTGGTGAATGTTATGTGGGTCACTGACTGCAATGACTTGGTGTGTGGCAGTATGTCAGCTGAATAGCTTGTGGGGAGGAGTGATTACAGTTCAGGGTTGTCATGTAAGGCCATGACTTTGGGATGGAGGATGAAGTCACTTTAGTGTCTTACATGGTCGTGTAAAATAATTAGCTTGGAATACTAAGTTATAGCTTTAGTCAAAATTATGATTCTTGGTTCTTGCAGCTTGTGGGTGCCTGAAATGATTAGTGAGTGTTCTTTATTGGAGAATTGCAGATGTTTTATATGGAAGTAGCTGTTTCTGACTCTAGCTGCTGGAACTTCAGGTTTAATGAACAGAATGATGTAATTACTGGCAATATTGTGATGGTCAAAGGAGCCGATATTGAAAATTTGTAAATTTTCCATCACAGTCATCACTGTGTCTAGACTCTGACATGCAAACTATCTAAGTTAAGGAGACCTAAATTAAGGAAATAAGTAATTGGAAAAATGCCAGCAGATTCACAAATAATAACTCTGCTTCTAAAGAACTATGTTAGGAAGTGGGTGGCATAGGCAATTAGCAAGCCTTCCTTTTCCGTCGGGGTTTCTGTGAAAGTCTCTTATCACAGCTAGTTATATTGGACCTGTTTGTGACGAGTTGGGAGAGAATTAGCACCAGGCATGAGGGAGGCCTTCAGATTGACCGGAGGGGAAGCTGGGAAGAAAATGTCTATGATATGAGGTGATGACCAAAATTTAAGAGATTGGCTGTATCTGGCCTTGTTACTCAATTTTTGTCCATCTCTTGAGATCCTTGCATTAGGAGGTTTGACTTCAACCAAGTTTCTTACTGATTAAATTAAACCTCTGAAAGATGCAATATGAAGTGATATCTAGTATAGTGCAAACAACTGCTGCATTGTTCAGTTCTTGTGTTGGCTTGGCCTGCATCACTTTGTGAATGAGTGCTTTCTGAACCTGAGCTGCTGCTTTAACTTTTGCCAAGTTTTGTTTGTGTAATGTCACTGCCCATCTTGTCGACTCTAAAGCCTACAAGATGGGAGTTGAGATGGATCCTTTATGGTTGTCTATATAATAAAATCATGTTGACCATTAAGGAATCTCAATTCAGAAGCCTTATTTATAAATCTGAATTTGAGAGTCCATGAACACTGCAGCTGATGAGCATGTAAGGAAGATACTGTTTGAGCTATTGAAAATAGACCGATGACTTCCCAGATGCCCTAGCTTTCCCAATGATAAATTATATTTTTGTGGGGGTGAAGGGGAGGGGTGCTGGATGGGATAGGTAGTAGCAGTATTTTGCAGCTTTGGGAGGAGCAACAAGGGTTCCCACTCTAAGTTCACCATCAGGTATTCAAAAGTGTGAATGCGTGAATATCAAGTGTAAATAGGGTGTGATGCTTCCTGTAAGAAGTAACCTTACTTGAGATTACCGTTTGGTTTGGTACGAAACACTAATGTCTCTCCTAGGTTTGGTAGGATTACTGGTTAGCAATACAAAACATTGGTTAGCAACACAATATACCTGTTAGAAGTATGTTACAATATGTTATACAAACAATCATGCCCTGTTAATCACACTCTTCAGCAACTGACAAATAGGTCAGCTGCAGAATGAAATTATTCCGTACAATGACACTTCTTTCTGAGGTGGGCATGGATGTTTTGTTGATATTTCTGTACTGTCCTGTCAAAATCCACCTTAAGCTTCGGTTGCCCACTGATATGTTGAACTCTTTGTTTAAACCATGGGTTAAATTCCACCCTGGACCGGCCCATGTTACTTAGACCCATTTTTTTCCAGTAAAACTTTCATGTGAAATTAGCTGCTGTTCATTTCAAAAGAAAACAAACACTGACCTCATTAGCTGATGTCAGCTTGTGTCATCTTCCCACAGCTTTCAAATAAACTTTATAACACGTGGTAATATGCTGAATTTCTGTGGTTGGGTTTTATAATTCCACCATCCCCTCCCCTTAAATTTTCACTTAAACTGTGATAAGTTACGAATGTTACACATTCGTACAACCCTGCATCGAATTGCTAGGAGCCAGACTGAGCTGGTTCATGAACCCTGGATAAAGTCTCTCTGAAGTGGCTTTGCTGCTGAAACTGAAGCCTGGCAAGTATTGGCACCTTCAGGAGAGGGGAAAAAAGATGTTAGCAGTAATTTTGAACACATGGTTATGGATCCTGTCACTCAACGAATTAGAATGGCATTGCTTGCTATAGCAGTGTTTTTCAGAGCATAAGCAGAGTTCATGCAGCTGCAAAAGACCTCTCAGACTTTTTTCAATTTAAAAGCCAGAGACATAATAATTTCAGTATGAAAACACTTGTCTTGTTTAAAAAAAAAAGTCTGATAAAATTGCCTCAAGCTATACAAGCTGTTGTGTCCAAAGTGTTTACATACTGTGCAAAGAGAATGTAAATTTTTTTTGTCACTTCAATCACATTGAAAACCAAACTTTTCATTGTTTCCATAACTTGTTTTGAAAAATTTTGTTGCATGGTCAACAAATTTTATTGCACATTTTAAGAATGGAGGTTTGCAGGATATTGCTTAATGGGCAAGCTAAACATCCTCAACCCCCTCACACGATGTAGATGATTACTTCATACTCCCACTCACCAACATAATAGAGGTCCCCATAAAATTTGAATGCTAGTTCCTGTTGCGAATTGTAACATATGTTAATCATTGTATTAATAGCTCACTGATTCACCCCCAGCTAGATATTACTCAAACGATCCTACAGTTCGACTGCTTGATACAAGTTACACTTTTTTTTCCTGCTCAGTTCTGTTTAATCATGGAAAATCCACCAAACTAAAGTGTGAACATCAGCAACTGCTTGAATTAATATAGCGCCTTTAAGGTAATAATGTGTCCCAAGGTGCTTCACATAAATGTTATAACACAAAATTTGACACAGAGCCAGAAACATAAGGAGATATTGGGGCAGATGCCAAATGCCTGATCAAAGAACTCGTTTTAAAGGAGGAAAGAGAGGTGGAGAGGTTTAGGATGGGAATTCCAGATATTTGGGCTTTGGCAGCTGAATGCACGGTCACCAATGCCAATGTGGAGCAATTAAACTTGGAGGTTGCTGAAGAATTATGGAGCTAGCTGGGAGCAGCAGCGGGAGTGGGTGGACTGAACGAGTTTGAGAAGACAGGGTAAAAAAAATTGGTATGACACCACAGGAAAGCAGATAAGTGATTACTTGGCGAGTATTTATTTTTTATATCTAAGCTAGGGCATTGGTTTAAAACCAACAGTTGGGAAGTAAAAACTTTCAATCTGAGTTAGTAAAATGGTAAATGAATTAACAATAAGAGTAGTAGCACAGATCAGCGTCACCTGAGTGCAAATTGCACTGAAGTGCAAGGGAATTTGGCGAGGTGGCAGGAAAGAGATGCTGCTTGATATGTTTTTGAAAAAAGTAAACAAATAGGATTAAATTGAGGCTGGGTTATGTTAGCTTCACTAACAACCTAAAACATATAACTAAATTGAATACATTAAATGTTATTTCCTAGTGTTATGTCCCTAAGACATGAAAGAGATCATAAGCTGTTTAAATCAAACCTTACTTTTTTGCTTATTTCAAAAGTGGATCTTGTTGAAACAAAAGATGGCTGCTACAGGTCACATGATTCATAAGCTGGCTACGGTTTCAGTAAAGTTCCAACAGCAGTCACAAGATAAAAGCTCAACCTTCATCCTTGTGGAAGCTCACACCTCTCGTTATGAGAACTTAGTACAATCAACAAAACCCAGGATCAGGAGACGATCTGTCTCCCCAGCCTGGTCCTATAATGAAGGGAAAGCCTTTGAAACTCGTTATACCTGCAGAGGTGCTAAAAAAACACCATCTTTCTCCTAAGCTGTGCAATGGATTTTGACCAGAGGCATAGAAACTGCTTGTTAGCCTGCAGCCGACTCATTAATGGGCAATATTACATGACCTGAGCTTCTGGCCTTTGGAAAGTTTTAATATTGCATCTAGACTCGCAGCTCAGTCTGCTGTTTAACCTCCAGCCTGCGAACACCACAGCAGAACTCTAGGCTGACCAACCACCTGTATCAAATCCAAATCTCCTTGGAGCCTGTTTCTCTGGAAGCTTTCTACCATCGCCTGCTGAGCAAACCAAGTCTCTGTATACAAATCTCATCTTGCTGTGTCGCCATCAACTTTAAAGGAATTCTGCAGATCCTGCTTCAGCTAGCTGAACCTACCTGAACTGTAGCTCCTCCATGAAGGAACCCTCACTGGACTCTGACTGTCTGTACTCCGGCAATCACGTGAACTAATATTCATATCTGTGGTGCTTTTTCTTTTAAGTTATTCATAGCTGTAAAAATGCCTCTCCTATCTTTGTGTGCTTTTTTCTTATTCATTCATGGGATGTGGACGTTGCTGGCTAGGCCAGCATTTATTGCCCATCCTTAATTGCTCTTGAGAAGGTGGTGGTGAGCTGCTGCCTTGAACCACTGCAGTCACTGTGGTGCAGGTACATCCACAGTGCTATTAGGGAAGGAGTTCCAAGGTTTTGACCCAGTGGCAGTGAAGGAACGGCGATATATTTCCAAGTTAGGATGATGTGTGGCTTGGAGGGGAACTTCCAGGTGGTGATGTTCCCATCTATCTGCTGCCCTTGTCCTTCTAAATGGCAGTGGTTGTGGGTTTGGAAGATGCTGTCTAAGGAGCCTGCGGTGTATCTTGTAGATAGTACAGATTGCTGCCACTGTGCGTTGGTGTGTGTGTATGGAGTTGTGACTATTCCTGGGTTTTAATGTGTGAATAAACTATACCCCTGATTTAACCTTGACAGAGTTTTCTGTGAGTCACTTTAAAAATCAACCTCACACAACAGAGGGTTTGGGGAAACATTCTACAGCCTATTTCAAAAATTGAAACACCTCTGCTTACAGACAGACGGTGAGAAAATCAAGGTGTTCACTTGTGCCTCCCTCCCTTGTCCATAACACTGATTAAAAACTATAAATAGACAATTGAATGCTATTTCAAAACTTGAAAGTTTAATTTGTTAAACAGAATACAATTGCTGTTGCAGGGCTGGTGATGGGTTACATGTGATTCACAACAACTACATCTGAAGTAAGACTCTGCAGCTCGAGGGGGACTTTGGCTCAGTGTTGATGAGCTTGTTGTAAAAATGCCCTAAATTTATGATTCATGTGTTATAGAAATATAACTTAGTTTGGGGTTGAAGTTTTTAAACATAAGGTAATGAAACATCTGGTTTGGGATGCTGGTAAACAGATTTCATGATTGCAATTCATGGGACGGCCTCTGTTTATTTAATAAGCTCAGCGTTGGAAGTGTGAAAACACTAAAAAATGGGTTACCCTAATTTGAGCTTCGTAATGGAGCAGATGAGTCTGGTAGGATTGCAGTTGTTTCCAATAGAAATATAAATTTTTACATGGGTTCCCAGATCAAAGGACATGTTTATAGTTGGTACTTCTGGATATGCCATGTCCCTGTGCGGATGGATTTCAGGGAGGTAGTTCTTTTGTCTTGGGTTTATGTTTGGGTTTTCTCACAGAAACTGTTAGAAGCAGTTGGAGCCTGGAGGCAGCTTTGAGAGGCAGAGAGAACTTGCTGGAAGCTGTAGACCAGAAGCAAAAGGACTATCAGAAATTAGGGGTATTTCTAGGAGTCATTAATCAACAGTGCAGTAAGGCCCATACTTGAGCTGGGGTGTCCATAATCATGAGATGCTTAAAGAAAATTGGAGGATTGCCTGGCCGAATGCTAGTGGAAGGACACCAAGAAGTCTCATATCTCGGAGAATTGCAGGAACAATGAGGAGAATCAAAGTGAATCGCTGAGAGCTGTGGCACACCTTGGTTTGATTCCAGGAGAAGTGAAGGATCCCTCAAGATCCTGTAGCACTGAGGAACTGAGTAGAAATAAAAAATAGAACAGGACAAAATAGAACAAAATCTAGTGTTAAGCTTGTCATACTTGCTTTAATTCTTATACAGTAAAGGTTTTAGTTTAAAATGTGAATTCTTGTGCTGTAATTATTTCGGTTGATAACTGGGAGTTTGAATTTCTTTTTAAAAGTTTAGAGCCTCTTTTGAGAACATACGCTGAAGCTCAAGCTTCACACACTGCGATGCATCAGGGAGGGGGAAAGTTACCTTACACTTTATTCCAGAAGGCAATCTCTCCCTTGGGATAAGCGCTTCAGATTTGGTCCGTGGCCAGGGGCTGGAGGGTGTGACTGAGTGAGGCAGTTATGGGAATATAAAAGGTAACATTTGAGGAGTCTCAACCCTTAGACTTGTCTAATAGGTACAAGGTTCTTGCAGCCTTTGTGGACGAGAGCAGGGAGGCAAACTGACTACGACACAGTTGTACAGTGGGCCATTCAAGATGGAGGAGTAAAAAATGGTGGTAGTTATAGCAGGGGACAGTGTAATTAGTGAGATAGATGTTGTTCTCTACTGCCAAGAGCGTCAGTTCCAGAAGCTGTGTTGCCTGGCTGCCAAGGTTAAGGTAATCCCTGGGCTCAAGAAGAGTGCGAGGGGAAAGATCGAGTTATTATGGTCCACCTACATACTAATGACTTAGTACTGAGGAAGAAGTTCTACTGAGGGAGTAGGAGCAGCTAGGGGCTAAATTAAAAAGCAGAACCACAAAGGTAGCAACTCAGAGATTATTACCTCAGCCATGGGGAAAATTGGAATAGGATCAATAAGATCAGAGTTGAATGCATAGCTGAAAGATTTGTTTGGGAAAAAATGTTTCAATTTATAGGACTCTAGCACCATTATTGGGAAAAGAGGGACAGGCTTCACTTTAGCCATGCTGGGCCCAGTGTCCTGGCAGATCAAATAATTAGGGGCTGTAGGATAGGGCTTTAAACTAAATAATAGGGGCAAGGTTCAAGTGAAGGGAAGCTTAGACAATTCAGGAGGAAGGAGAATGCAGTAGAGCAGGGTAGCCATCTGGGAAATGATAACCTGACTGTTACGGCACAGCCGATGGTAAATGCTCAAATCCCAAAGGGAAACTTGAAACACATCCACAACTATTTTGCAATTCGTATAAATTTCGAGATGCATGTCTTGAATTCCATAGAAATAAAACCATCAAGTCTTACAGGGTTCTTACAAGACTAAAGTAAACCTTTATGTATTTAAAATCATTTCTTCTATTAATAATCGATCTACAAATTACTACTATGATAACTTGTAAATCCCCTAATTAATCTAACTCTCAGTTAGACTTCCGTTAAGGCACCAGCAAGACACACAGATTTTAGAAGATCCAGGCACAGAAACAGGATACTCCGAACAATCCATTTCAAAGTGAATCTTCTTAAGTACTTCATAGACAGCAGCTTGAGGCGTAAATGCTGAACGCGTTTCACACCTGTTAGATCTTCGAATGCCTGCCTTTACACATAGCCTTCTCTCCTTTATACATATTTTCCCCTTTGAGTGCAAATTCCCATTGTTTCACTATGCCTTTGGACTTTACCTCCCTGATCATAAAAAAATGTCATTGTGTTAATTTTGTCAGTAATCTTTGGGAAAAATAAACAGTGTCTGATCTTCACCTGGCTAGGTGACACATTTAACTCCCTCTTTTGAAAACACTCTAGTCTGGTTTATTTAAAAATGCAAATGTCCTTTTACACCTTACATTCAAAACTTACCCCATGTTTACCTACTTAACATTTCAAATCTAGCTTATCATTTGTTATAGACCAGCTGCTTTTAATCCAATTAAGTGTCTCACACGGACACCACACACACGTGGACACACATACTGCTACTTTCCAATACATTCCAATAACATTATATCTTCCTGACAAGAATATGGTAACATACAAACAAAAGAGTACACCAAATTGGGCCAGAATAGAGAAACATAGAAAATTGAAAGCTCTATTGCATGCGCAGAGCATTTGTTGTTAAGTAGACGAGAACAATATACTTGACTTTATCCTCATGAACCTGCCTGCTGCAGATGCATCTGTCTATGATTGTATCAGCAGGAGTGACCACCGCATAACCGTTGTGGAGACAAAGTCCCTCCTTCACATTGAGGATACCCTCCATCGTGTTGTGTGGCACTACCACCATGCTAAATGGGATAGATTTCGAACAGATCTAGCAACTCAAGACTGGGCATCCATGAGGCACTGTGGGCCATCAGCAGCAGCAGAATTGTACTCGACCATAATCTGTAACCTCATGGCCCAGCATATCCCCCACTCTACCATTACCATCAAGCCAAGGGATCAACCCTGATTCAGTGAAATGTGCAGTAAGGCATGCCAAGAGCAGCACCAGGCTTACCTAAAAATGAGGTGTCAATCTGGTGAAGCTATAACATGGGACTACTTGCATGCCAAACAGCGTAAGCAGCATGTGATTGATTGAGCTAGGCGATCCCACAACCAAAGGATCAGGTCTAAGCTCTGCAGTCCTGCCACATCCAGTCGTGAATAGTGGTGAACAATTGAACAACTTACTGGAGGAGGAGGCTCCACAAATATCCCCATCCTCAATGATGGAGGAGCCCAGCACATCAGTGCAAAAAATAAGGCTGAAGCATTCGCAACAATCTTCAGCCAGAAGTGCTGAGTGCAGGACCTATCTTGGCTTCTTCTGGAGGTCCCCAGCATTGCAGATGCCAGTCTTCAGCCAATTTGATTCACTCTGTGATATCAAGAAATGGCTGAAGGCACTGGATACTGCAAAGGCTATGGACCCTGACAATATTCCAGCCATAGTGCTAAAGACCTATGCTCCAGAACTTGCTGCACCCCTAGCCAAGCTGCTCCAGTACAGCTACAACACTGGCATCTACACGACTATGTGGAAAATTGCCCTGGTATGTCTTGTACATAAAAAGCAGGACAAATATAACCTGGCCGATTACCATCCCATCAGTCTACTCTCAATCATCAGTAAAGTAATGGAAGGGGTCACCAACAGTGCTGTCAATCGGCACTTGCTTAGCAATAACCTGCTCAGTGATGCCCAGTTTGGGTTCTCCCAGGTGCACTCTGCTCCTGACCTCAATGCAGCCTTGGTTCAAACATGGACTAATGAGCTGAACTCCCGAGGTGAGGTGAGAATGTCTGTCCTTGACATTGAGGCAGCATTTGACCAATTGTGGCATCAAAGAGCCCTAGCAAAACTGGAGTCAGTGGGAATCGTCGGGAAAACTCTCCACTAGTTGGAGTCATACCTAGCATAAAGGAAGATGGTCATGGTTGTTGGAGGTCAATCATCTCAGCTCCAGGACATCACTGCAGGATGTTCCTTAGGGTAGTATCCTCGGCCCAACCATCTTCAGCTGCTTCATCAATGACCTTTGTTCCATCTTAAGGTCAGAAGTGGGGATGTTCGCTGATGATTGCACAGTGTTCACAATTCGTGACTCCTCAGATACTGAAGCAGTCCATGTCCAAATGCAGCAAGGCCTAGACAATATCCAGGCTTGGGCTGACAAGTGACAAGTAACATTCGCAACACACAAGTGTCAGGCAATGACCATCTCCACCAAGAGAGAATCCAACCATCGCCCCTTGATGTTCAATGGCATTACCATCACTGAATCCCCCACTATCAACATCCTGGGGAGTTATCATTGACCAGAAACTGCACTGGACTAGCCATATAAATACTGTGACAACAAGAGCAGGTCAGAGGCTAGGAATCGTGCGATGACTAACTCATCTCCTGACTCCCCAAAGCCTGTCCACCACCTATAAGGCACAAGTCAGGAGTGTGACGGAATACCCCCCACTTGCCTGGATGAGTGCAGCTCCCTCAACACTCAAGAAACTTGACACCGCCCAGGACAAAGCTGCCCGGTTCATTGGCACCACATCCATAAGCATTCACTCCCTCCACCACTGAAGTGCAGCAGCAGTGTGTACCATCTACAAGATGCACTGTAGGAACTCACCGGGGCCCATTAGACAGTGTCTTTCAAATTCACGACTACTACCATCTAGAAGGACAAGGGCAACAGATGCATAGGAACACCACCACCTGGAAGTTTCCCTCCAAGCCATTTACCATCCTGACTTGGAAATATATCACCGTTCCTTCACTGTCGCTGGGTCAAAATCCTGGAACTCTCTTCCTAACAGCACTGTGAGTGTACCTACATCACATGGACTGCAGCGGTTCAAGAAGGCAGCTCACCATCACCTTCTCAATGGCAACTAAGGATGGGCAATAAATGCTGGGCCAGCCAGCGAAGCCCTCATCATTTGTGATGGCACAAATAGAAGCAAATGGGTATGATTTGATAGACATTATAGAGACGTTGTTGCAAGATGACCAAGGTTGGGAACTGAATATTCACAGGTACATGACATTTTGGAAGGATAGGAAGAAAGGCACCTTACCTAATAATAAAGAATGAGCTCAGTAGAGTAGTGAGAAATGAAAGGGAAAGAAGTCACAGTTACGATAGCTACACCGTAGGACAGGATATAAATCAAAAAAATTATGTGGACTTGTCAGAATGATACTGCAATATTCATTGAAGACTTCAATCTTTATAGTAATTGGACTAATCAAATTGGCAAAGATAACCTTGAGACAATTTCTTACAATACATTGTGGAACCAACCTAGGAACAGGCTATTTTAGACATGATAATGTGTGGTGAGACAGGATCAATTAATGATCTCAAAGAAAGAATCCTCCATGGAAGAGTAATCACAATAAGATAGAATTTCACATTCAGTTTGAGGGTGAGAACCTTGGGTCTGAAACTGGTATCTGACATTTGAATAAAGGCAATTACAAAGGTATGAAGACAGAATTGACTAAATGGACTGGGAAAATAGATTAAAAGGTATTGTAGCAGTAAAGCAGTGGCAGATATTAAAGGGGGATATATAATTCTCAACAAAGATATATTCCTTTGAGAATATAACCTTCTACGAGAAGGATGAACCATCCATGGCTAACTAATGATAAGAATGGGATCAAATTGAAAGCAAAGGCATACAATGTTGTGAAGGTTACTGGTGGGCTAGAAGATTGGGTGTATTTTAGAAACCATCAAAGGATGACTTCATAGAGGGAGAAATTACAAAATGAGAGTAAATTAGCAAGAAATATAAAAACACAGTAGAAACTTCCACAAGTATATAAAAAGGAAGAGTAGCTAAAGTGAGAAGGTGAGACTGGAGAATTAATGATGGGAAACAAGGGAATGACAGATTTTGAACATATTTTGTATTTGTCTTCACATCAGAAAAAAAAAATCCCAATAATAGTCGAAACTCAGGCCAAAGGGAGGTAGGAGCTTAAAACAGTTACCATCATGAGAAAGTACTAGGAAAACTAATAAGAGTAAAAGCTGACAAGTCCCTGAACCTGATGGCCTGCACCCTAAGGCCTAAAAAGAAGTGGCACCTGCGATAGTGGATGATCCAAAATTCCCAAGTTTCTGGAAAGGTCCTAGTGGATTGAAAAACCTCAAATGTAACACTCAAGAAAGGAGACAGAAAGAAGGAAACTATAGGCCAGTTAGCCCATCATCTGTCATTGGGAAAGTGCTGGAATCCATTACTAATGAAGTGGTATCAGGACATTTATAAAATCATAACACAATCAAGCAGAGTTAATGTGATTTCATGAGAGGAAAATAGTGTTTGACAAATTCCTTAGAATTCTTTGTAGATGTAATGAGCAGTGTGGATAAGGGGGAACTAGTAGGTATGTATTTAGATTTCCAAAAGTATTTTGATGTGCCACATAAAAGGTAACTGCACAAGATAAGAGCCCAATGGTAATGGTGGTAATAAGATCAGATGGCTGGAGCATTGGCTAACTAACAGGAAACAAAGTCAGAATAGATGAGTCATTTCAGATTTCCATTGTTGAGACAGTGGTCTACATCTTGATCCATCTTGAAAAAAGACTTCAACCCATGAAGGGATAGGCAAAGATATCTAAAAGCAGCTACTGGTCTTCCATAGAGCAACGATGCAGCTAAAAGAGCCACACCTGCAGAACAGAAGTATGGAGCCTTCTCTCCTCCCTGTAAACCACGACTCCACCTACTAAGCTCACTTGTGAAAGCAACCTCTGTCAGTTCGACAGTGGACATCGCAATTGCAAACACAACTCTACAAACATAAGATCTTCAGACAACGCATCAACTTGACTTCGAGACATATCAGATATCATATAAGATTCTGAGGGGGCTTGATAGGGTAGGTGGTGAGAGGGTGTTTCCCCTTGTGGGAGAATCTAGACCTAGGGGGAATAGTTTCAGAATAATAAATTGCCCATTTAAGACTGGGATAAAGAGGAATTTCTATTTAGAAGGTCAAGAATCTTTAGAATTCTCTACCAGAGAGCAGTGGAGGCTGAGTCATTGAATATATCCAGAGCTGGGATAGACAGACTCTTGAACCATAAGGGTATTGAGGCTTAATGGAGAGCAGAGAAGAAGTGGAGTTGAAGCCAAGGTCAGATCAGTCATAATCTTATTGAATGGCAGAGCAAGCTCGAGTGGCTGTATGGCTTGTGCTCCTATTTCTTATGCTTTTATACCTCCAGTGTACTGACTGTACTGAGATGCTTTGAGCCTGCGATGAGGAGGATGCTGGTGGTATGTTTTTCCCTAAATATGTTTTGTAAATCTGTGCATATGGTATTTAATTTTATGAAAACACAAAATTACAGGTTGCTCTCGACCACGGTTTGCCTTTTATGGGAAATGCCCTGTGGCTTTTGCTGTGGCTTTAATTCCATGTTTGTGAGTCTGCTGGTGATTCACAGGCCGACTTGTGGACACACACCTTGGTTGAACAAACTATTGTCTGTGCATGTGCATACAACTTGTGCATGGGAGATGATTTCGTAATTACAGCTTTCAGTTGGGATTGGTGGGGTTGTCAGTTGTTTTATAAGTGCAGTACTAACAGAAGCCAGTGCCACCACATCCTTATGAGGTCTTCTGGTCTGCTGTGTGGTCTACCCTTAGTTTTTTTCTCTCAACCACCTAGTTTCTTGTAGGTCAAGGCTATTATCCAGAAAGTAAAAAATAGAGAACAGTGGAAACTGTTTGATTTTACTAGGCTGAACCAAAGTTGGCATTCCTTAAACGCCCAGCAAATGTTGAATGTTTTATACTAGTTTATGAAAGGGATTGTCTTTCATTTATATACTCAATCAGTGCGTGACCATGTATCATTTAGGCAGTTAGAACCAAAGAAAAGTGATAGCACAGAAAGAGGCCATTCAGCACATCATTTCTGTGCCGGCTGAAAAATAAAAACCTGCATAACTGGCCACCCATTCTAATCCCACCTTCCAGCATCAGGTCTGTAAACTTGCAGGTTAGAGCATTCCAGGTGCTGATCTAAGTACCATTTAAATAAGTTGAGGGTTTCTGCCCCCACCACCAAATCAGGCAGCGAATTCCAGACACTCCACACCCTCTGAAGATATTTCTCCCCATGTCCCCACTAATTCTTCTACCAATCACCTTAAATCCATGCCCCCTGGTAATTGACCTCTCTGCTAAGGGAAACAGGTCTTTCCTGTCTACTCTATCTAGGCCCCTCATAATTTTGTACACATCAATTAAGTCACCCCTCAGCCTCCTCTGTTCCAAGGAAAACAACCCTAGCCTATCCAATCATTCCTCAGAGCTGCAAATTTCAAGCCCTGGCAACATTCTTGTAAATCTCCTCTTACTCTCTCCAGAGCATATGTTCTTCCTTTAATGTGGTGACCAGAACTGTGCACAAAATTCCAGTTGTGGCCTAACCAGCGTTTTATACAGTTCTAGCATCATATCCCTGCTTTTGTATTCTATACCCCATCCAATAAAGGAAAGCATTCCATATGCTTTCTTTACCACTTTATCCACCTGTCCTGCCACCTTCAGGGACCTGTGGACATGCATTCCGAGGTGTCTCACTTCCTGAATCGCCCTCAATATCCTCCCATTTACTGTGTATTCCCTTGCTTTGTTTGCCCTCCCCAAATGCATTACCTCACACATCTCTGGATCAAATTCCATTTACCACTTTTCCGCCCACTCAACCAAACCATTGATATCATCCTTGAGCCCACAGCTATCCTCTTCACTATCAACCACAGAGCCAATTTTTGTGTTATCTGTAGATTTCCCTGTTGTGCCTGCCATATTTAAGTCCAAATCATGAATAGATACAAAAAATAGCAAGGGATCCAACACTGAACCCTGTGGAATACCAAGGGAAACCGCTTTCCATTTTCAAAAACATCCATTCAATTGGTATGCCTAGTCAGCATGAGCCTGAAGTCTGCAAGATGGAGTTACACTGAATTACATAGGATACCTTCCTCCTCCTTCAGGTACTGTGGACCATGGGCTTCCATTGGATTGGTCCATGATTATGCTTGGCAAAGAACTGTGGTGGTTTGCCATTGCCCTCTACAGTATGGCTGACCAGGAAATTCTCCCGCTCTTACTGCCTACCATCTGGTGTGTTGGAAGGGTTTACAGACTGATCGTAACATAGTCAAACCCCTTCCACAATATAGTCAAACAGGGTGATTAACACCCCTTCCATGGCCATGAAATCCTGAAGTGGGACTGGAACCTGGAGCTTCTAGCCCAGAGGCAGGGACGCTACCACTGTACCACAAGACCTCCCACATAGAATATACTGCAGAAGACGCAGCAACAAGTCATTGGCCCGACTGTGCTAGTTTTTATGTTCCAATTGAGCCTTCTCCCATCCTCCCTCATCTAACTAAATCAGCCTAACACACACTTCCCTTCTTGCTTGTATGCTGTTCACCTTAACTATTTCCTGTGGGTGAGAGTTTCACATTGTCAGCACTCTGATGTTTCTTCTGAATTCCCTGTTTGCTTTCTGGGCAGTGTTCTAGGCCCAACCATCTTTAACTGCTTCATCAATGCTGTATGCTGATGATTGTACAATGTTCAGCACCATTTGTGATGCCTCAGATACTGAAGCAGTCCATGTCCAAATGTGGCAAGACCTGGACAATATCCAGGCTTGGGCTAACAAGTGGCTAGTAACATGTGCGCCACACAAGTTCCATGTAATGACCATCTCCAACAAGAGAGAATCTAACCATTGCCCCATGACACTCAAGGGCGTTACCATCACTGAATCCCCCACTATCAGCATCCTGGGGTGGGAGGGGGGGTGGGTTACCATTGATCAGAAGCTGAACTGGACGAGCCATATAAATACTGTCGATACAAGAGCAGGTCAGAGGCTTGGAATCCTGTGGCGAGTAACTCACCTCCTGATTCCCCAAAGCCTGTCCACCATCTACAAGGCACAAGTCAGGAGTGTGATCCAACAGCACTCAAGAAGCTTGACACCATCCATGATAAAGCAGCCCGCTTGATTGGTAACCCTTCTACAAACATTCCCTCCCTCCACCACCGATGCACAGTGGTAGCAGTGTATACCATCTACAAGGTGCACTGCAGACACTCATCAAGGCTCCCTAGGCAGCCAAACCGATGACTGCTACCATCTAGAAGAACAAGGGAGCAGATATATGAGAACGCCACCACCTGCAGGTTTCCCTCCAAGCCACTCACCATCCTGACTTGGAAATACATCGCCGTTCCTTCACTGTTGCTGGGTCAAAATCCTGGAACTCCCTCTCTAACATCATTGTGAATGTACCTACACCACAGTGACTGCAGCAGTTCAAGAAGGCAGCTCACCACCACCTTCTCAAGGGCAATTAGGGATAGGCAATAAATGCTGGCTTAGCCGGCGATGCCCACATCCTGTAAATGAAGAAAAAGAGTTTACCCACAAGAGGAAACATTTTATCTGTATCCACACTTTAAACTTATGGACGCTTTTGATGGATCTCTATTAGGTTACTCCTCAGCCTTTTTTCAAGAGGGGAAAAAACCAGCTTGTTCACCCTTCCCAAATCACCCGTATAAATCTTTTTGCACCAGCTTCAGTGTGTCAGTATTCTTTTCGAACTGTGCGCAGTAATCTAATTGTGGTCTAACCACAAGTTTATCCCTCTAGAAATAAACTCCAGTGCTTGGTTTACTTTTTATTGGGCCTTGTTAACCTGCGTTGTTACTTTTGGTACTTCTGAAGGAGAATCATATTGTACTTGAAACGTTAACTCTGTTTCTCTCTCCATAGATGCTGCCAGACCTGCTGAGTTTTTTCCAGCACTTGTTTTTATTTCAGATCTCCAGCATCTGCAGTATTTTGCTTTTATCATATTGCCACTTTGTGATTTGTGGACTTGCATTCTCAGATCCTTTTGCCTCTGTCCTGTTTAGATTCTTCTTTTCTGAGTTAAATGTGACCTAATTTTTCTTTCAAAATGTAATACCTCACGCTTCTCTATATTGGAACTCATTTTCTAATTAATGTCATAATTTGCTGCAGTCCTCAGTATTTGCTATCTTCCAATTTGGTGTGTTATCTACAAATTTAGAAATTAAGTTTTTGATTTCAAGGTTCAAATCGCTAATTTGCTAATATAAATTGTGAGCAACACAGGTCCCAACATTGATCCTTGTGGGAGATAGGCTACCAACTAATATTCACTACAAACCCATGGACTCCCAGTTGCCATGACTACACTTCCTCATATGCTGCTTTCAGTAAGGACTTCACTACATTCCCCTAGTTTCTCTTTCTGCATCACATTTGTTCTGATGATGCAACCTTCAACACCAGTGCTTCTAATAATGTGTTCTTTTTTCCTCAACCAAGAATTCCCGCCCAACTTGGATGATCGACTCTCCACTGTGACCGATCCATTTCACACCTTTCTGCTCTCGTGTTTCCCCTCGCTCCCAGAACCAGTGATGGGGTTCCCCTTATCCTCACCTTCCACCCTATCAGCCTCCGTATTCAGCAGATCATCTCCACCATTTTCACCAGCTCCAGTGTGATGCTAGCACTAAACACATTTTCCTGCTCCCCTGCCTTTTCGGCATTCCGTAATGATTTAAAGGAATCTATATTGTGAACAACGGACAGTCCCCTCCACGATACCATGATCCACTTCTCGGTCACCCCGAATACCCCCTCCCTTCCCTACAGCACCTTTACTTGCAAGCACTGGAGACGCAGCATCTGTCCTTTCACCTCCTCCCTTCTCACCATCCAAGGCCCCATACACTCCTTCCTAGTGAAACAGCAATATACTTGTACTGCTTTCACTTTGGTATACCATATTCGCTGTTCACAATATAGATTCCTTTATATCAGGGTGACCAAAGGTAGACTATGGATTGCTTTGCCAGAGCATCTCGTTCAGTCCACGAGCATGACCCAGAGCTTCCTGCCGTTTGTCATTTTAATTTTCCACCTTGCTCCCACTTTGATCTTTTTTCTTCATGGCTTACTAAACTGCTCAAGTGAATCTCAGCACAAACTCGATGAACAGCACCTCCACTTTCAATTCTGCAGTCTACAGCCTTCTGAACTTAATATTGAGCTCAGCAACTTTAGATCCTAACTTCTGCCTCTATTTTGTTTTTTGTTTTTGCTGGCATGTTTCTTTATCCCTTCATGTTGCATTCAGATGGCTGCTATACAGCTTTTCATACCTCATTGTTTCTTTACGCATTACCACTCTCTTTGGCTCAAACAGATCCCCCTTTTGATGGAGCAAAAGCCTTATCCCACTGTAGGGGAAGTATGAATTTGTAGAGTAGACGTAAATGCTTGTGTAACGTGGATAAAGACTGTAGGAATGTCAATCTATCAAGTTATTTAAATAGCGCGCCCTTTGAAAAGTAAAAAGAAATAGCCTGCCTGTGACAGTAAGTTGGAAAAAAATGTCCTAGCAGTTTCAATGGATATTTGTTGACATCCCCCAGGTGCTATCATTGTGGCATAATTAATGCTTTATTGCTTCCCACAACTTATCATTATCAAAGTGGGGGGCTGTAAATTCAGTTTGATTGACAGTTCAGAGGTTATTAAAGGATTAGTTGTCTTTGAGGAGTTATGAATTCTTTTGATTGTTTTATGAGGCATTAAGTGCTTGAGGGGATTTAAATGCATAGATTGCATTTTCATGAGTGTGTACATTTTATATAGTGAAGTCTACTTGATATTTAGAACTTTATCTTACTTAATCTCAGCATGGCTCCTGAAGTCTGCCCATGGTGGATACTGGATGAGTTGGCATTGAAGGTGTAAAGGCAAAAGGTGGTGGATAGGATGGCACAAGTTGGCACTAAGTTGACACAAGGGCTATAGAAGCCATTGGGATTGGTGGGGCATGGGTTTGTGGCATGGGTTGACATGAGCTGGCATAATGAGGGTTGTGAGGGGTGAGGCCAAGAGAGCCTAATCTTTAACAAAAGAAATGGGACGGAATCCCATAGAACTGAGGCTGGCCTTTTAAACAGCTCACCTTGGCACTGGGTAGCCTCCGTGGCCGCCTCCTACCTGCTTCCAGGATTGGAGGGTCCCACTCCATCTAGCACCCGCCCTGTCCCCACCCACCCCTAGGCCAAAGATCCCACCATTATTTCCCAATGCGAGTGCAGCGAGTTGGGAGATTTCCCAGCTCTGTGCACCCACCTTGGGAGTGGAAATCCAGGCCTGTGAGTCTTTTGAGTTGCTCACACATCCAGTGGCATTGTTTTACGTTTTGTGGTTGATTTATTCGATTTTGGAGCGCAATAACTCATTAATGCGAATCATGCTAATATTTCCTTTCTGTTATAGTATGCTTTTTTTTTACAATCTTTGATGTGATGTGGTGTCGCAGGCAAGGCCAGCATTTGTTGCACATCCCTAATTGCCCTTGAACTGAGTGGCTTACTGGCCATTTCAGAGGGCAGTTAAGAGTCAACCACATTGCTTTGGGTCTGTAGACCAGGAAAGGATGGCAGATTTCCTTCCCTAAAGGGCATTATGACAATTGATAGTTTTATGAGTAGCTTTCAATTCCAAGTTTTAATTAATTGAGTTTAAATTCCACCAGCTGCCATGGTAGGATTTGCATGGATGTCCCCAGAGTACCAACCTAGGTCTCTGGAGTACTCACTCGTCCAGTGACATTACCACTGCACCACCATCTCTGCTAATGATGTGAAATACAGGAATCTCTAGATAAGGGATTGAGATTTCATTTTTTGTTTCTGCTTTTTACATTTAATTAGAACAGTCCCATGAAATAACATTAATTTTATTCTCTGCTGATGAAGATTTTATTGAGTTTTTCATCTAGCCTCCAGTATCAATTTAAATTTGATATAAACTGCACTACAATTTTTCATTAGTTCTCAATCTAAACTTGAGGTAATGGACTTGAAATGACGAGTGCAAAAATAAATTATTACACTGTTGAATGTGGGTTGATTCTTGTCTTTTTGAATAGCACTGGTGTTGGGTTCTGAGAATGTTTTGTTTGAAGTTTTCTTGCTTTTCCCTTCTCCCTTTGTGCTGTCAGAGGAGTTGAGCCTCTTGTGTGAGCCAAGGAACCCTTTGAAACTGAACAGCATCAGTGGTCTATTCAACTGTGCAAGAGCATTACCTTATATCCACATAAACAGCAGTGGTCACTGAACAGGTGTGGGAAATCTGATTGTTTTGTTTTTCATTGGACTTCCTCTTCTCCCCCAAAATAGCTCAAATGCAGCATCCTATTGCTGTCCCAACTAAGACTGAGAATTGGTTTACTGTACAGGTAGCTCCTCTCCACTTCAGAAAGCTTCAATGAGTCAACTGCTCTAACATAGACTTGAGCAGGTGCTGTTTGGAATGTAACCCAAAAGAGTAGTGTTCGGTTGGGGGAAAGGGGGGGAAACAAACAACTTCCTATAAAAAACTTGAGAAAGTTGAATAAGTTACCCACGTCGCATTACACCGGGCTACTTTACAACCAATAATCAAATGCTGATTCCCTGATGCTGCTAATTTCTCACCAAAATGTTGATGTTAAACCACTGCAAAGACTAGATGAGACACAAGAGAGGAAGTTGTGCTTTGCTTGCAGAGAGACTTGGCCTGTTATGACACAGCAGTTGGTAAAGGCTGAGTTGTTTAAATCCCAGAGGGAAACTTGAATAACTGTCATAACCTATATTTTTAATTAGCATGTTTGAGATGCAGCACTGAATTTAGGAATAAAACTGCCAAGCTTCAAGAGGTTTTTTATATAAAACTAAATTAAACATTTATTAATTTAACAACTAATTAAACACATACACATGTCTGTAAATTATTACCATAATAACTTTTAAACAAATCTCCAAATTAATCACTCCCAGGTAAATCTTCACCAAGGCAACAATAACCCATAGACTTTAAACAGACACCAGGCAAAGCACATTTGACCATACAAATTCAAAATGAGGTCTGTTGCAATTTGGTTCCTTTGCAGACAGTTGTAGGCTTACAGGCTGGTTAGATCTTAAATGCCTAGATAAAAACAAAAAACTGCGGATGCTGGAAATCCAAAATAAAAAATACCTGGAAAAACTCAGCAGGTCTGGCAGCATCGGCGGAGAAGAGTGCAGTTGATGTTTCGAGTCCTCATGACCCTTCAACAGAACTAAGTAAAAGTAGGAGAGGGGTGAAATATAAGCTGGTTTAAGTGAATGGGGTGGCGGGGGGGGGGGGGGGGGGGGGGTGGGGGATGTGGAGAGTGGCGGGGTGGTTGTTGGCAAGCAAGCAGTGATGGGAGGAGACTGGAGGAACAGCACCTCATCTTCCGACTAGGCACTTTACAGCCTTCCGGACAGAATATTGGAGTTCAACAATTTTAGATCCTGAACTCCCTCCTCCATCCCCATCCCCTTTCCGTTTCTTCCCCCTCCTTTTTGTTTTTTCCAATAATTTATATAGATTTTTTTCCCCCACCTATTTCCATTATTTTTAAATCTATACCTTTTATGCCTTTTTAGTCTTATTTCACCCCACCCCCACTAGAGCTATCTGTACCTTGCTTGTCCTCTTAATTAGCACATTCTTTCAGATAATATCACCACCTTCAACACCTCTTTGTTCTTTTGTCTGCGACATCTTTTGGTTATTTCCTCCTATCACTGCTTGCTTGTCCCAACAACCATCCTCTCTTCCCCCCCCAACCAGCTTATATTTCACCCCTCTCCTATTTTTACTTAGTTCTGTTGAAGGGTCATGAGGACTCGAAACGTCAACTGTATTCTTCTCCGCCGATGCTGCCAGAACTGCTGAGTTTTTCCAGGTATTTTTTATTAGATCTTAAATGCCTATGGCTTATACGCACAAACACTTTTCTGTTTATACCTAGCTTCCCCTTTGAATGTAACTTTTCCATTGTATTACTAGGTTTTTAAATTTTACCCCTCCTAACAATAATCCTTTCATTACACCAATTTTATTAGTAATATAAACACAATGCTTGGCATCTCCCAGTTGGTGCAAGATTTTACCCATTCTTTTGAATGGTTTATTCAACAAATGCAAATGTACTCTTTGCCTTCTATCCTTACTTACTGTTTACCCAATTAACATCTCAAACTACTATACATCAAAGCACCCAGACTAGCTGGTTTTAATCCAATTAAGACACATACAGACACACACAGACCCTACTACAAGTCCAATTTTAAAATAATTTCCAATAATATAGATATTAATACCTCTTCACGACATGGCCACATTGAATATGGAGTACGATGTTACGTTTTAGGTACCACAACTTAGGAAGGATACAGTGGCCTTGGAGGGGCTGTGGTGCAGATTCCCCAGAATGATACAAGGGCTGAAAGGTTTAAATTTGCAGGCAGGTTACAGATTATTCCTCTGTTGCTATATGACACTGCTGGATGTCAGCATGAAGATGCACATTTTCCTTCTGTGATTCTAACCTTTTAAGCCTTCTACAATATCTTAATGGCACAGTGGGGCAGATTTTTGTTGTTTATGTTTTACAAGAAATTATCCTGTTCATGCAGAGTAGCCACTTTTTCTGGTACTGTGCTACATACACTGTCCTGTGGGGGAGATGGAAAAATATTTCAAAGTAAAGATTTATGGCTGTTTGTGCATTTTGTTAAATCAGTTTGCATATCATAACTCGTTACACCAGCTTGTTAGATTGGTCATAACTTCGTTAAGAGTACATGTTGAATATCTCTCATTTGGATCCCAAGCGGTTGCAGGGGATGTTACTTGGCTATTTGAAGAGGATACAATTCAAAAGACGATAGTTATGAGTGGACAGACTTGGATATCAACACAAGGGCCATGGCTGTCTGACAACATTGGGCCATTAAAAACTTTATTCGTAATGGTCTGTTCCAAAGCTGTGATGCACCATTAGAATCCACTATCATGAAATAACCTAGCAAGCAGGAAGTTGAGATGCATACTTCACGGGATTTCTAAACAGTGTGCGATACTAAGTTGTGTCACAATCACATAAAAGGTGGTTCCTCAAAGTAGCCCGTGAGCTAAGAATTTGTGTGCTTGTGTAAGTAGCCCTTTTAATTTGTGAACAGTTCAATTTGAAAATAACTCAGCAGTCAAGCTTTATTCTTAGAGAGGGATGTAGAAGAGGTGGGGGAGTTCCACTGCTGGTTAAGGGGAATATCACAGCTGTACAACAGGAGGACGCCTCAGTGGGCTCATGCAGCGAGGCAATATGGATAGAGCTCCGGAATAGGAAGGGTGCAGTCACAATGTTGGGGGTTTACTATAGGCCTCCCAATTGCCAGCGGGAGATTGAGGAACAGTTATGTAGGCAGATTTTGGAAAGATGTAAAAGCAATAGGGTTGTTGTGGTGGGTGATTTTAACTTTCCCTATATTGACTGGGAATCACTTAGTGCTAGGGGTTTGGATGGTGCAGAATTTGGAAGGTGCATCCAGGAGGGCTTCCTGAGACAATATGTAGATAGCCCAACTAGGGAAGGGGCAATACTGGACCTGGTATTAGGGAATGAACCCGGCCAGGCGGTCAAAGTTTCAGTAGGGGAGCATTTCGGGGAAAAGTGACCATAATTCAGTAGGTTTCAAGGTACTGGTGGATAAGGATAACAGGAGTCCCCGGGTTAAGGTGCTTAATTGGGGGAAGGCTAATTATAACAATATTAGGCAGGAACTGAGGAATCTAGACTGGAGGCGGATGTTTGAGGGCAAATCAACAACTGACATGTGGGTGGCTTTCAAACGTCAGTTGATAAGAATTCAGGACCGGCATGTTCCTGCTAGGATGAAGGATAAGCATGGCAAGTTTCAGGAACCTTGGATAACGAAGGATATTGCGACATTAGTCAAAAAGAAAAGAGAAGCATTCATAAGAGCTGGAAGGCTGGGAACAGATGAAGCCCGTGGAGAATATAAAGAAAGTAGGAAGAAACTTAAGCAAGGAGTCAGGAGGGCTAAAAGGGGTCATGAAAAGTCACTGGCCACCAGGATTAAGGAAAATCCCAAGGCCTTTTATACATATGTAAAAAGCAAGAGGGTAGCCAGGGAAAGGGTAGGCCCACTCAGGGACAGAGGTGGGAATCTGTGTGTGGAGCCAGAAGAAATGGGAGAGATACTAAATGAATACTTCTCATCAGTATTCACCAAAGAGAAGGACTTAGCGGTCGATTTGTCTAGGGAAGAGTGTGTAGATAGCCTGGATCATGTTGAGATCAAAAAAGAGGTGTTAGGCGTCTTGAAGAATATTAGGGTGGATAAGTCCCCAGGGCCTGATGGGATCTACCCCAGAGTACTGAGGGAGGCAAGGGAGGAGATTGCTGGGGCCTTGACACAAATCTTTGTATCCTCACTGGCTACGGGTGAGGTCCCAGAGGACTGGAGAATGGCCAATGTTGTTCCATTGTTTAAGAAGGGAAGCAGGGATAATCCAGGAAATTACAGGCCGGTGAGCCTTATGTCAGTGGTAGGGAAATTATTGGAGAAGATTCTTCGTGACAGGATTTACTACCATTTGAAAGCAAATGGGCGTATTAGTGAGAGGCAGCATGGTTTTGTGAAGGGGAGGTCGTGTCTCACTAACTTGATCGAGTTTTTTGAGGAAGTGACAAAGATGATCGCCGATGGAAGGGCAGTGGATGTTATATACATGGATTTCAGTAAGGCCTTTGACAAGGTCCCTCATGGCAGACTGGTACAGAAGGTAAAGTCGCATGGGATCAGAGGTGAGCTGGCAAGATGGATACAGAATTAGCTTGGTCGTAGAAGACAGAGGGTAGCAGTGGAAGGGTGCTTTTCTGAATGGAGAGCTGTGACTAGTGGAGTTCCGCAGGCATCAGTGCTGGGAGCTTTGCTGTTTGTAGTATACATAAATGATTTGGAGGAAAATGTAACTGGGCTAATTAGTAAGTTTGCAGACGACACTAAGGTTGGAGGAGTTGCAGATAGTGAAGAGGATTGTCAAAGGATACAACGGGATATAGATTGGTTGGAGACTTGGGCGGAGAAATGGCAGATGGAGTTTAATCCGGACAAATGCGAGGTAATGCATTTTGGAAGGTCTAATACAGGCAGGAATTATACAGTAAATGGCAGAACCCTTAAATGCATTGACGGGCAGAGGGTTCTGGGTGTACATGTCCACAGGTCACTGAAAGTGGCAACGCAGGTGGATAAGGTAGTCAGGAAGGCATATGGCATGCTTGCCTTCATCGGCAGGGGTATTGAGTATAAAAGCTGGGAAGTCATGCTGCAGCTGTATAGAACCTTGGTTAGGCCACACTTGGAATATTGCGTGCAATTCTGGTCGCCACATTACCAGAAGGATATGGAGGCGTTGGAGAGGGTGCAGAGGAGGTTTGCCAGGATGCTGCCTGGTCTGGAGGTTATTAGCTATGAGGAGAGGTTGGAGAAACTCGGATTGTTCTCACTAGAGCAACGGAGATTGAGGGCCGAGTTGATAGAAGTTTACAAGATTATGAGTGGCATGGACAGAGTAGATAGTCAGAAGCTTTTTCCCAGGGTAGAAGAGTCAATTACTAGGGGACATAAATTTAAGGTGAGAGGAGAAAACTATAGAGGAGATGTGCGGGGCAAGTTTTTTTATGCAGAGGGTAGTGAGTGTCTGGAATTCACTGCCAGAGGAGGTGGTGGAAGCAGGTACGATAGTGGTGTTTAAGAGGCAGCTTGACAAATAGATGAATAGGATGGGAATAGAGGGATACGGACCCCGGAAGTGCAAAATGTTTTAGTTTGACAGGCAATATGATCGGCACAGGCTTGGAGGGCCGAAGGGCCTGTTCCTGTGCTGTACTTTTCTTTGTTCTTTGTTAATCAAGATAAAGGTTGATTTATCACAAAACTACAGCTGAAAATTACTTGAGTAAAAGTGATAAAGTTGTTAATTAAAATAGAGATACAAAGATTAAAATGCAGGTGAAGAAAGTTGCTTAAAGATGAGATTTCAAATCTATCTCTGAGTTATCGTTGCAGCCCCATTGCTTGAATTCCTTCTTTCTGAAATGAATGGGTCAAAACTTGAGGTTCAGTTTAGCAGCAGCGATAGCTTGTGAAGTTGAAAAGTTGGAGCTTTCCTTTGTAGGTAGACTTGATTGGTAGAGCAGATACGGGGAGAGAGTACAGGCTCCTTTCCTTACTGAAAAATGCAGGTGCTGACACTTGAAGTTTCTTCATAACAGACCAGGGCTAATTTTCTGGGTGCCTTACTCTAACGCCTGTTGGCAGAGAGAAACACAGCTCTGACATGCTGTTCATAGTTCCCCTGGGAGCTGTAGGCTGGAACTGACTTCCTGAGGTTTTCTGGGTTCTCTGCGCATTGCCACAACAATGGCTTCTTACAGCCTCCTTTATACAGTTCAAAAATGCAAAAATGGTTGCTGTGTTAATTTAAGTGAGTCATTGTTCCACAAAGAAGTTAATTAACTTGCAGTCTTTTGAAGAAGACCTTCCTGCCGGTATTAAAGGAGTCCTGGGTCACGCCTTTGGAAGATTCAACTGTGTTGTCCAAGGCAACCTTGAATTATTAATGACTTTCTTTGTGACTGATTCTGGGGTAACACAGTTCAACAATATTTAATCATTCATCTGTAGAGGCAGCTGTCTGCTGTGACTTCCATCTTCAAATTACTTTTAAAACTTGAGGTTTGTACTTTTAACAATTTTCCTTAAAAATCCACAGTACAGCTCACAGTCATGACAGTTGGCTGAGCTAGAATGCTGGGGGATGAGGTTTAATAGGCCAAATATCCAGGTGTACTGGTAGTGACTTTTGATTTTAGTGGCTAGTAAGTCCGAGCAATAACTACTTTTAGCATGGGAAAAGCATCCCAAAGGCTCAGACAAAAAAGGACATTGATCCAAAGGATTTGGAGGGGTCATCAAAAGCTTAGTCAAGGAGGTGGGTTGTATTGTAAGGAAGGTAAAAGGAAGAGAGGTGGGGTGATTAGGAAGGGAGTTTCAGAGGATAGGCTGAAGGCATGGCTGCTATTGCTGGATTCAAAGGCGGTGGGCATGGGGGTTCAGTGTTGGGGGAGTGGGAAGAATGCACTAGGTGAAGGATGAAGGAATGAATAGCTCAGTGGGGAGGCTACAGAGATAGGAAAGGCAAGGCCATGAAGGGATTAATATATAATGAGAATTTGGGTTGGGATGCTGCCACTGTAGATCAGCAAGAACATGTGTCTTGTGAGTGGGAGTTGCTACAGAATAGGTTGTTTTGGATTTGCTGAAGTGAAGGCTGGAGAGACTGCCAAAGGGAGTATTGAAATATTTGAATCTGGAGGTCATAAAGGCTTTGATGAGTGTTTCAGTAGCATATGGGTGAGGGTGGATAATATATAGGTGGAACTAGATGGTCTTTGTGCTAGAGAAGATATTGAGCTAGCAGCTCAGTGTGAATAGTACTGCAAAGTTGCAAATAGCCTTGTGAGACAGGTCACCAGGAATGGAATTGGTGGCAAAGCTGAAGACAATAGCTTCCATCTTGCCACTGTTAAACTGGAAGAAATTGTGACCCATCTAAGATTAGATGGGTTTAACTTGGTACAAGGGTATTGAATATGGAGCAGAGGGGTGGTTAGGCAGATCAATGGCTACAGAAATATTGTAATGAATGGACGATGAAAGACTTGGCAGATGGTAGCTAGAAAGTGCAATTGTAAATTCCTGTGGAAGAGGTTTTTCCAAGGATGCAGAACAAAGTGAGATTGGAAGCAGTTAGATCTGTAAAGAGTGAGAGATGCAAGAAACTGGATGGGGATGGCTTTGTCTGTGATTAAGACCATTGGGGTAGAAAGGATGCAATATAACACAAAGTAGTGGGGATGGCAGTGGATATGGGGTCAGAGGGTTTATTTCGAAGGAGTGATTTGGGGAAGAGTGCAGTGTAATTAGTGGAGGGAGGAGGTGAGTTGATGGCTTAGGGCTGGGCTTGAATGGGACAAAGAATGCAAGAAAGGACAAATGAAAGGTGATGCAACTTGGTAGGGGGAATAGAGAGGGGATGATGGGCCAAACCTTCTGAGGAGTGGCAATCACCATCTGATTGCCTCTCCACACTAAGATGGAGCTCCTCATTTCTGACCTGGACTTTTGAACCGGGCTTCTTCAGAAATGTGGATCCTACCTGATATCAGAGTACTTTTTCGTAGTGCAGTTTTGTTTGGGGAAGTCAAGCCACTCCCCCTTTTTTTACAGCACCAGCTGTCATATTTTGGTAAATCTTCATTCATGAACCCACTGAAAAGCTTTGGGACGTTTGAAATAGATTTTCAGTGTATTAGTAAATAAGTGTGTGTGAGTAAGTGGGTAGCATGGCAGGGTGGTAGGTGTGAAGGTGGGTAGGGTGGCAGTTGAGTTAGGGTGATGAGGTCTGGTCAGGGGGGTGCAGTTCGTAGGGTGGGGGGATGCTGCAGTTTGGACAGTTGCGGGGGTCAGTGGGGAATTGGGCGTTGGGTGGGGGACGTTGCAGTTTGAAAGTTCGGGTGGCATGGTTCAGTTGTATAGTTACCCAGGAGTTAGACGTGTTTTGTTTTCTGTCCAATATTTACTGAGTAAATATCCAGGTAACTGAATTGGAGTCCTCCGAAGTCTCCAACTCTAACTCAGAGTTGGAGAGTTTTTTGGACGGTCCCAGAGAGTAGAGGAATTGCCCATGGGAAGTTGAAACTTCCTGGGAAATTCCAGTGGAGTACTTGTGTTGGGATTTCCCAGGGGTCCTGTAGCACATCTTTCAGGAATGTCTGGCCTTCAATCATCTGGAGACCAGAAGATCTAGGCTGCTATGACAAAATTGAAGTCTAAGGAAGGTTTCTTCCCTCGAGGATCTGCCAAGGGATACTGGTTTGATTGACCTATTATCCCAGGGGGTTTTGAGATATCCTGTGCTAGAAAACATAAGCTATAAGAATGAAATGTACATTTTATTGCATGACTGTATTTTTTGTGGAGCCTGCTTCCAGTTGTAAGTTAGGAATATTAAGCATACCTCCAAACCTGAGCTTTCATTTTCTAATGTTTTTGATTAAGTATTGAAACTATCATAGGCTTCTTTCTCGTCATGGAGAGCACTGTGTAAAAATGCAAATCAGCTATTTCACTGAATACTGCAGGTTTTGTGCCAAATTGCCTTTTCCTCGTCAGTGGCTGGGTGGATAAATACAGTGTGTGGTGTGAGTCTGAGAAAGCCTCAAGTGCTTTCGCTTATCTAGGTGAGTTTAGTTTATCCCAATGATGGTGACTGTGGGTGTGCTCAATTTCATGTTCATTTCTCAGAATTGAAGGGGGAGGGTAATGATTGCTGCTTCCGATTATCTTACACACGTAGAAAGGATTCACTGGTATGTGCTAGTGAGTGCTGAAATGAGCTCAGGTTGTTGTTGGTTATGTTACACACATGGATTTCTAGAGTTTAAGATTTGTAAGCATCAGTTGTAAGAGATTTTTCCTGTTTAAGTAGATATAAAAGAATGCATGGTGATATTTGAAGAGGAGTGAGGAAATTTTCTGGTTACCTGGGCAGCAATGCCTTCCCAACCAACAGTACCAGAACAAATCAACTGGTCAGTTATCTCATTTTTTGTAGGACCTTGCTGTGTACAATGGGCTGTTATGCTTGTCTGTCAAATGCTGACTACACATCAGAAATAATTCACTGGCCGTGACGCATTTTGGAATATCCTGAGGAAGTGAAAGGTGCAATATAAGTATAATTTCTTCCTGGCCAGGATTTTATGGCCCCGCCGCAGTGTCTCTCCCCCTGGCGGATGAGGCGAACCATTTAAATCTCCATTCAATTTGGCAAGGCCGTAACATTCCGCTGGATGGGAAGGGCCGTAAAATCCTGGCCCCTGATTGGGTTGATCACCATGTTCCCCTTGCCTTGAATACCTTTCAATCACTCCTATTGCAAAGTATGTACATGTGGATATTACATTAAGTCAGATCCTGGCTTGATTTTGATGCTCCCACAGTTGAATAGTCTACCAACACTTAACGTTATGGACCACATGGTAATGTTCCCTTTAATTTGATATAGAACTTATCTCTTGCAATTGTCTGCATTTGGGGTGGTGATAGAAATTCACTTTTTTCAAAAAAATGAAGTCTGTGCCTATTTCCTATCCTAGTAAGTGGGATGGAGTATGATTTCATGAACTTCCGAGATCTCTAGTATTTCATGCAACTGTTAATTCTTTAGGTCTTTGGCTTTGCCTTGCGGGCGTCCAATACCAATTGGCCTGATCAGGCAGTCCCCCTATTCGCCATTAATTCATGGGCACCTTCTGTTGGGGTTCATGGGATAATAATCAGGGATGTGTGTGGCATATTTCTGCCACATTCCCTCACCCAGGGATATTGAGGCCAGTTTTAGGACTTGTAATGTTGTGGAAAGGTAAATCAGTATCGACCAATTAATAAGCCTACGACCTCTCGCTAGTCTGTTTATCACATGGCAAATCTGGGTGTCAGCCTTGGCTCAGTGGTGGCATACTTACCTCTGAGTCAGAGGTTGTGTGTTAAAGCCCCACTCTAGTGACTTGCACACTTAAAGCCAATAATTCAGTGTGCTGTTGGAGATGCCATCTTAAACAAGGGACTGGCTTTCCTCTCAGATGGATATAAAAGATCCCACAGCACTATTTGAAGAAAGGCAGTGGGGTTCTCTCTGGTTCCTTGGGCAATATTTATCCTTCACCCAGCATTATTATTAAAGATTTCTGGTCATGATCACATCGTTGTTGTAGAAACTTGCTGTCTGCAAATTGACTGCCAGGTCCCTGCCAAGGGACCTACATTGCAAAAGCGACAGTACTTCGTAAGTATTTCAATTCTATAAAGCACCTTGGGATCGCCTGAGGTCATGAAATGTGCAATTTAAATGTAAGTTCTTTTTTACCCCTTAATCTGAACTATTGGAATATTGAGATGGTAATTATATTTTGAACAGTCTCTGGTAATTATGCTCAGAGTCTCTGACATTAAATTTTAATTGGAAAATTCACTCATTCTGCAAGCATGCTGTGTATAATAAGAGATAATTGAAGATGTAGATGGATCAATTCATCTCTAGAGATGTGCAGCGTTTTGCAGCTCATGGGCATAAAATGATTGACAAATCTGTCTTAACAGATCCATAATTAAAAGGGTACTTGATTTTGAAACCAGACAGTTGGAGGTCCAGTTTTATGGTCAGGAGTATTTCTCTTTGCTCAGAGTTATCACAATATATGTGGAAGGACCAGAGGATGGAGACTTGTGATTTATCCAAAAATAATACGCTCTTGTATTCAGGTCGTTATGTTTGCTGATCTAGCCACAGTCTTTCCAAAACAGAACTACCACTACCAGCTATAAAAGAACTCCTAAATGTTGCACGGCAATATGGAACAAGGCAGTGGATTGAGTGACATAAACCTAACTGTAGTTGCCCGTTTAATATACTTCAGTATTCTATCTGCTTCTGCTGACAGTGCTGTAGACAAAAAGGTTTTTAGACAGTGAACATTCCTTCTGTCCCACAATGGGGTTTCATCAATTCCATATAAAGCTCATTACTATACTAAAAGCCTTTGCACATCAAAAGGTCTCAGGTTCTATTTTAAATTTAGTCTGATGTTGCTGACCCCAATGTGGACAGAAATTGTAGAACTGTAAGTGGCCAGATTCCTATTCCTTATTTCGTCATGTGTGGAAATGTGTGTGGATGGATGCTGGGTCAAATCTGTCACTCAGTCTTGAAGCTGTCAATTATCCCAGCATCCACTCCATTTTGGAGGTAAGAATTTCACATTACTGTTAGCCTTTGAATAAAAAGGTGCTTGCTGATTTTGTTCTTGAGTGGTCTAACTCCAACTCTAAATTTAAGATTTGCCCCCTTGTCCTGGATTCCCCCACCAGAGGAAATAGCTGCTCTTTGAATCCCCTTGCCTCAGTAGAGGGTGGCTGGAGATCTTGGAACTAAACACAAAGAAGAATTGGTGCTTTAATTCGAGGCGAATAAAGAAGAAACATGCCATTAATACATCTCATTACAACATCTCGTTTTTCACAATGAATTGCTTAAGAGTTGCAATAACTATAGTCATGGAGAGAATCGATGTTTTTTAGGAGGGGAGGAAATTGACAAATTTCTGATTCAGAGGTTACTTTGTTTTTGTGAATGCCAAGTTAAGCCATGTGATTTCATAGAGAACTAGAACCCTTTGAAAAAGGACGCAGAGAGCAGCGCAACCTTCCTCTGAAGAAAGGGCATGGAAAGCTAGTTAGTCTGAGGACCAACCAGGTTCTGAGAAAAATCAACCTTGCAGGGAAACATTTAATTGATTAGTTGGTGAGTAATTTGCTCATTTATCTTTCAAAACTCAGGTAATTTATTGGTAATTGTAAGGTCTAATTGGTATTGGTAAACCTTACTAGCAGTAACAAACCTTATTGGGAGTAATAAGGTTCATTAATTATAAATTAATTAAGAAAATAAATTAATTAACACATAATAAAGATGGCAGGGAAGGTGACGTGTTACAGCTTCAGGATGTGGGTGATCCTGGAGGTCATCCAGGGCAAACACATCTGTGGTAAGTGTCTGCATCTGGAGGGACTTCGGCTCAGAGCCATGGAGCTGGAGGCTGAGCTGCAGATGCTGCAATGCATCAGGGAGGGGGAATGTTACCTGGACATTTTGTTCGAAGAAGTGGTCACACCCCCCCTTAGGATTTGTTCAATGGCCAGGGATGGGAGGGTGTAACTGCGAGTGAGGCAAGTATGGGGAGCAGAAGGTAGAAGTGCAGGAGCCCCACCCTTTGCAATTGTCCAACAGGTTTGAGGTTCTTGCAACGTGTATGGATGAAAGCAGTGGCTGCACAGTGGCTGAGCAAACTGACCATGGCACTATGGTACAGGAAGCTAATTAAGTGGGGGAAGTCAATAGGAAGGTAGTTGGGGGACAGTATAGCCAGGGGGATAGACACAGTTCTCTGCAGCTGAGAGCGAGAGTCCAGATGACTGTGCCTGCCTGCAGCTAGGTTTTGGGACATCTACTCTGGACTAGAGAGGAACTTGTAGTGGGAGGGGGATGATCCAGCGGTCATTGTCATTGGTACATACATAGACCGAGGTAGAACTAGCAAAGAGGTTGTACTCAGGGCCTATGAGCAGCCAGGGGCAATGAGCAGCCAGGGGCTAAATTAAAAAGCAGAAGCTAAAAGGTAATCATCTCTGGATTACCAAGATAAAAGCAAAATACTTCAGATGCTGGAAATCTGAAACAAAAACAAAAATTGCTGGAGAAAGTCAGCAGGTCTGACAGCATCTGTGGAGAGGAAGACAGAGTTAACGTTTCAAGTCCGTATGACTCTTCATCAGAACTAAAGAGAAATAGAAATGTGGTGAATTATAAGCTGTTTAAGGGGGGTTGGGACAGATGGAGCTGGATAGAGGGCCAGTGATAGGTGGAGGCAATGGTGAGATTGCCAAAGATGTCATAAACAAAAAGGTCAAAGGGGCGTTGACGGTGGTGATATTAGCTAAAGGATGTACTAATGGTGACATTAAGGGTAGAAAGCAGAATGAGCAAGTGACAGATGGCCCTAGTGGAGGTGGGGTGGGGGGAAGGGATCGAAATAGGCTAAAATGGATGGAAATACATTTTTAAAATAATGATAGAAATATAATAATTATTAGAAAAAAAGGGGATAAAAAAGGGGGTGAGGATGGAGGAGAGAGTTCATGATCTGAAGTTGTTGAACTCAATGTTAAGTCCAGAAGGCTGTAAAGTGCCTACTCAGAAGATGAGGTGCTGTTCCTCCAGTTTGCGTTGAGCTTCACTGGAACATTGCAGCAGGCCAAGGACGGACATGTGGGGCGTTGGGTGTGTGGATGGTTATCTTATGAGGCAAGGTTGGACAGGCTGGGCCTGTATCCATCGGAGTTTAGAAGAATGACAGGTGATCTTATTGAAACATAAGATCCTGAGCGGACTTGACAGGGTGGGTGCTGAAAGGGTGTTTCCCCTTGTGGGAGAGACTAGAATTATGGGTCACTGTTTAAAAATAAAAGGTCTCCCATTTAAGATGAAGATGAGGAGAAATTTTTTCTGAGGATCATGAGCCTTTGGAACTCCAGAGAGCAGTGGAGCAGGGTCATTGAATATTTTTAAAGCAGAGGTAGATAGATTCTTGACTAATAAAGGAGTAAAAGATTATCAGGGGTAGGTGGAATGTGGAGCTGAGGTCACAGTCAGATCAGCCATGATCTTACTGAATGGCGGAGCAGGCTGAGTGGGCTGAATGGCTGGCTGACTCTTGCTCCTAATTTGTATGTTCGTATGTATACATACAGGTAAGATTTTAGATATTGTTTGTGTGGACAATTGCTTCAGTTGAGTAATAAGAGTAAGATAGCCATTGACTAAAATTGTCTTTTCATCAGCTAAATTAAAATTAGAACTAAATATTTTGACTAAAGCAAAACAGGTCAGATTGAGGTCAGCATGTTTCTTGTTGAACAAAAAGGTTTTTATATTTTGTAATATGTTTGACGAGAAACACAACAGCCAATCTGTACCAGCAAAGTCCAACTGTCAACAATAAGAATTTGAGTATTGCTTAGAAAAGAAGACGTCGAAGTTTTTCATCTTGCAGTCATCAGGACATTTGCAAGAATACCAAATGTAAAGGGGATGACAATTTGAGATAAAAACAGACGATGAAAAAGCTCAGCAGGTCTGACGACATTTGTGGAGAGAGAAACGGTTAATGTTTCAAGTCTGTATGACCCTTCTTCAGAGCTTGAGATATACAATTTTAGTGCCGGTGAGATGCTAGGTATGTAGGCTGTACATCCCAAAGACTGGCGGATTGTATCAAACAGCAATCCACTTTGGCTGTTGCAACAGGCAAGTTAGTGACTGTATCCAACTAGCCTGTGCTTGCAAAACTCAAAACACGGTGCCCAACATTAAATGTGTTTCTGCGATTGGACAACATTTACTAAACAATCCTGAGTGTTCTAAGAATTACACTAACAAATCAGTTAAGACTATCAGTCAGGTTTGCAGCGTGGTGCACTTGTGTGTGCTAGAAGTTAGATATATTCATATATGGAACCCTGTCCTTTGCAGATAGAACATGTATACACCTCGTGCCTGTGTCAACTGAACAAAATGGTGACAGCCATTCTCTGGTTCATTCCCCAGGGCGATATCAATCGGAGCCAACCTGCCTGATTTGAATTTAAACAAAGCTTGGCAGTTAACTGTCAGTCATCAGTTAACTGGTGCATTCTCCATGGCAACGCCTATACCAATCAGAGTCCACTTGCCAACCAGTAAGCACACTTGTCTCATGAAGTATAATTTTTGGTTCCCTTTACATTTGGTAGACTTGCAAATGTCCTGATGAGTACAAGACAAAAAGCTTTGACGACTTTATTAATAAGAATCTTCAGAAAATCTATTTTGGTGGTGGAAAACTTCCCCCCTCTCCTTATGTGCCATTGGATTTCTCACTTTCTGAATTAGCAAAACCAGCAGACTGGGCCTTGGCGCTTGGCTCATTTGAAGAATGATAAACTTGCACAAACTCGTTAAGTGGAAGCGATGTTTAACTTCAAATCATCACACGTTTAACTTGTAGGCATAAGTGAATACTCCATGCATACGTGTATGGATGCACAAAAATGACGGTTCTTCACTGACATTAATCCTGTAAAAGTATAATTAATTATTGCCTCTGCAATCAAGTCAAAAAAGGACACTACATTCAGTATCACAGTGTGTTATCATATTCCAATTCATGATAGCACTTACGAGAACTGTGCAAGATGATGATCTGTGAATTTCAAAAAGTCTTGAAGGGGAGGTCTAAGTGGTGTGAGAAGCAGTTTCCTCATGGGAATTACATTACATGTAGATTCCTTAAAGCTGGCAGAGATCATTGTGGATTGAATTTGAATTTGGGTCCCTGGGATGAAAGACTGATCTACTTGTCCTGCCTTTCTCAAGAATTTTATATTTTAAATTGCACATCTTTTTTCATGTACAATATTGAGTTTCTAATGAGCCATGCAATTAATTGATGTTAGGTCATATACTGTGACACTGGTTTTTTGAGAAATTGAAAAATATCAGTGATGTACTGGGTACACATTGGAAAGTACTCTATTCCCTCACACACACAACACTCATTTCAGTAAAAAAATAAGTTTTTGTAATTTTGGAGGTGGAAGGAGAGGGCTTTCTTTATTCTAAATGTAATGTAGCGTGATGTGTTGAAAACATTCATATTAATCTTGTCAAATTCACAAGGATATTGTGCTAAAATGTTCCTTGGACAGTCACTTAGACCTGGGCTGCTTGATTAGGATCCTGCAGTGAAGAGGTCAAATTTCAACAATACGTTGTCATTTAAATTAAATTAGTATTCTTTATCAACTGGAAGTAGCATGTCCCAATCAAGAACTCTAAAAAATAGTAGATAAAAGCAAAATACTGCCGATGCTGGAAATCTGGAACAAAAACAAAAATTGCTGGAAAAACTCAGCAAGTCAGACATCATCTGTGGAGAGAAAGACAGAGTTAACGTTTCGAGTCCTTATGACTCTTCTTCAGAACTAAAGAGAAATAAAAACTTTTACTTTTTCTTTAGTTCTAAAGAAGAGTCATAAGGACTCGAAACATTAACTCTGTCTTTCTCACCACAGATGCTGTCAGACCTGTTGAGTTTTTCCAGCAATCTTTTTGTTTTTTTGTTTTTGACTATAAAAATAGTGTTTGATCTAATGGTTGTATATCACCCAGACCCTCATTAGTGATGTAAGAGATATGAGACAAAAATATTAAGCGCTGGAAAAGCTCAGCCGGTCCAGCAACATCTGTAGAGGGAGAAAGAGTTGATGCTTCAAATCCAATGTAACTCTTCTTACGAACTTCCACATCTGTTTAAGGCAGGCCAGGGAAGGTGAGGGTTGTCCAGATTTTCCATGGAAAGTTGAAATCTGCGACTTCAGTCCAGCCAGTTACCAGGTTGTGATCGGTGATGTTTGCAGTCAACCAGGAGGTGCTTTATCAAGAGGTAGGGCTTTTGTTCGTTTATAGGGTGTGGCATGTATTTCAGTAAGGGCTATGAGATTTCAGACGAGTGCATGAGGTACTGTGTCAGTGGGAATGCTTTATTAGCTGTCAGCCAGTGGTGATCTTTGAGGAGGTCTATTCCCTGTGGACATCAGGAAGTTCAGTGTGTACTAGCACAGGAAGCCACTCGAGCTGTGTCGGTCTCAACATCCCAGAAAAAATCCTCGTGACTTCCTGGAGGTAGATCCAGATGTGACAACAGCTCTCTGAGTCCCTTGATGAAAGGCCCTTCATAAGATAGCTGGAAACGGTGGAGAAGATTGACTTCACGCTTTTGGCTTGAGTGCATGGAAAATCCTAGCAGCCAAACAACAACCCCCACTCCATTCCAGGATCCATACTGATGCCGTTGCTTCATAGTTCCTAATAAACTCAAATATACTGGCCTGCAGGGAAGGAATAAGTTGAAATACTGGAAATTTAATAAGAAATATCCAAGTATACTTTAAGGTTAATTTATGTTGAGCATAATTTATTTACAGTATTATTCAGGGGCCAAGAAATGCATGCAAGTGGAGTTTAAAGTGCTGTTGTATTAGTGTTAATAAAATCCCTGAGTGGAAGTATCAAATGATGGCTGTCAGTTCAGGTTATTAGGCTGCAGGTCATGAACTGAAACAAATTAATTTACATTGCCAGCCTCTCCCTCGTCCCCCTTCCCCAGCGCGGTCCTGCCTGCGCCCTTGTGCCTCCAGTCCTTCTTCCCCACCCCTCTGTCCTCTTGCATGCCCACCCTCTCTTTCCCCCATCTCTTCCTCCATCTCACGCACCCTTTCTCTCTCTCTCTCTCTCCCTTCCCTCCCTCTCACATGTCCACCCTCTTTTCCCTTCCTTCCTTTCTTGTGCGCCCATCCTCTCATCCCCCTTCCCTCCTCCCCATCTTTTACCCCTTCCTCCTTCCCCTGTCCCACGCCTCTTTTCTTGCCTCAACAGCACCGGCATTTCTACAACAAAATTTATCTCTTCTCTGTTGAACATCTCTCCCTTGACCCTTTGTCATTCGGACTACATTTTTAAGACTGCCTACCTTCTCTCCATGCATATATTGCTCTCTCCCTTCTCACCCATTTTCTTCAAATAAAATAGTGTCTTTGTTCGTTCGAGATGGGCGACTATGCATGTGTACATAGAGATGTCCCTTAATTATAATGAAATTATAAGCCCCGTCCAAAGAGCTGGCTGAATTATCTTTTATATCATCAGGGACAGATTTGTACATATTTGTTTGTTTATACTGAGATCTACACTGGTCTTTGAACATGAGCATTGTTGAGTGTAGGGTTAGGGTGTAACCAGAGTCTGGGAAATTCAGAGGTTTAATGGGTGTGTCCTGCTGTCTGCATAAGTTTGTACTTTTTTTAGCCCACTAGTTTTATGCGAGTTTATATTTTAGAGGCACATAATCAAATGGCTGAGGAATTGCTGTGACACTTTTGCAGAAGGGTTTATGGCTCCCTCCTGTGCTGCAATGATGACATTTCCATGCGCTTATGCATTATATCTCTTATCAGAATTCATTTTTTTTTGTTGAATGTGATTAGGGTATATTGAAATTGAGAACCAGTCTTCCACAGTTTAGCGAATAATTAAAATAATGAATTAAAAAGGAAAAATAACACAAATTGTACTTGGGGAAAAATTTTCACAGCATTTCAGATTTATGAGGAAAATGGATGTCGAGGTGAAGGAGGAGAGATCGGGAAGGGATGACGGAGCTTGGTCTAAGAATTGGATTTTAAGAAGGGTTTTAAGAGGAGTTGGAGTTGAAGGAGTTTAGGGAGGGAATTCCAGAAAAGTGGAACCTGGTTGAAAGCTCAGAAAAGAAAATGTGTAAGCTGATTCCATCTAGGAGCAGTATGGAGATGAGAAAGAGAAGGGGCCATGGATTTCTTTTATTCATTTGAGGGATGTGGACATCACTGACATTTATGCCTATCTAATTTTCCTTGAGGCAGGTTGAGTGGCATGTTAGGCCATTTCGGATGCCAAGTTGATAGTCAGCCATGTTGCTGTGGGTCTGGAGTCACCTATAGGTCAGATTAAGTAATGACAACAAGTTTCATTCCTTAAAAGATATGAATGAATCAGATGAGTTTTTACGACAGTAGTTCGATCACCATTACTGCTACTAGCTTTTTGTTCCAAATTTAATTAAGGAACTGAATTTAGATATCATGATGGGCTTTGAGTTTATATAATGGATCATCAACCCTGACCTCTGGATTACTTGCCAGCAACATAACCACTTTATATTGTGTCCTTCTGGGTCAGGGTGGGTGCGGAGGGTGAGGCGTGAGGGTTGATGGAATCTTTGGCTACACAAATTTAACTTACAAGGAAGAAGACATTTGACAGAGTTTGATTTTTTTTTTAGAGATGATGTAACTTATGTGAGGAGTTATTTTGTGATCGCAGAAGGCAGTTTACAGGGACTAGATCTAATTGTGCTTTACCTATTATCCTTGTGTATCATTGGAAAGATCATTCTTTGTACCTCTTTGCAGAGCTTTGGAGACTTTGGGCCTTTTCACAGAGCTGGTTGAATTATCTTTTATTTGAGAGCATCGATATGATGATCAAAATGTGGTAGAGAGATTTAAACATTTTTAATGCATAAGATAAAAATATGGTTTGGTACCATTTTGTACAGTTGCATGGGCATGTTCTAGTTAGATGATCTGTTGTGTAAAGTGAAAATCTGCTTTCTTCAACCTTTTGATTTTTTTGGGAGATGATATAACTTGCGCAAATAGTTATTTTGTGGCCACAGAAGGCAATTATACAGGGCCTGGATCTAATTGTGTTTTACCTGTTTTTCTTTATGTATCATTAGAAAGGTCTTAAGCTGCAAGTTCAAAGAAATAAAACACCCCCACCACCCCAGAGAGCCACTTTGCAGTGCTGTCTGAAACAGTACATTTCTGTCGCCCTGATGACTAGGTCTACCGTTATTTGAGATGTTTCATTGTCTCCATGCAGCTGATGATAAAGGGATTCTGAAACGAACACCATTTTGAATGTGGCCAATAATGTTTAAGACTGGGTGATTATGAAACAAATGTTTGAAATGTAAACTGCTTGTGATGAAATGTAAAATTTGCAATGTAAAATTCTTCCTGCTTCTGACTCAATAAAAACTCCCACCCTCTTAATTAGCATCGGGGTGGTTAACTGTGTGTATGTGATGCCATTTTTATGGAGTTACATCATGTAATGACAATGCCTTAACCCAACCCATCTGCTTAAAGCACTGTAGAAGTTTTCCCTGATTGTTGTTTACACAGGATTGCCTCCAGAATCCAAGAGTATGCCTGGCTAGTGTAGATCACAGTAGTGTAGCTCTCTTTGTGGTCATGTTTGTCTGTGCAAAGCCATGAACCAAAGGAGTTGCTGGTAACCTGAGCCAAAACATTTAACTGGGCACTCAGTAACCTTTTACCTCATTCAAAATTTAATTCCAGATAACACATGTTTTCTGTAGAGCTGACTGAGTTTGTTTGATGTTTCATTATTACAAATTGTACTTTAGAGGAATGTTGCACTGAGTGTTTTCTTTAGATGCAGTACACACATGCTAAGTAAATTATACATTGATAATATTATGTTTTTTCTCTACTAAATTAACTAATCTCAGCTGGTGCAACATTTGACTTCAGGCTGGGGAGCATGAAAGTCAGCCAGTGTTCCCACTCTTTATTTATTGTCCCTTGTTAGAAAACATATTTGACCCTCCAGTGAGGGCATGGTCAGGGGAGATGGTGAGGGCACGATTTGAATGGCTTCCTGACGTTGGTCACTTTGGGGTACTGTAGAGTAGCTGATGCCTATAAACTTGACTCCAGCACAAACCCCATGCCTTCAAGAGAAGAAAACAAGAAACTGGAACATAAAAATTTAATTCTTCAAAGGGCTATCCCTTCCTTCCAGTGTTACTACTGTGTGTGTGATGCCATTTTAATGGACAGAGCATAAAAGAGAAATTCCATTCTTTGTTGTGCTTCTCTCCCCCCCCACCATTATTAAAACTCTGATATTGAACTGTTGTATTCCAGTCGAACTTTTAAATTTCTTTTAAGTAAGATCAAGATGTAAATTAGCTGAACAGGAGGCCAAAAAACATTTCTGATTTGGAGAGAAACTCACATTTCGTGTGTTGAGGATAATTGCATGAACATAGTACAGCACAGACGGAGGACATTTGGTGGATCACGTTCGCACTGATGCTTTTGAAGAACAATCCAGTTAATCCTCCTTCCTGGCTCTTTCCCCATGTTCCTGCTATTTGTTCTCCTTAAGATAGTTGTCATAAAATGGTAGATACATATTCGATTGGGCAGTGCATTCCAAATCCCAAAATCGCATTTTGCGAAAAACGGAATCCCTGTTGTCTCCGGTTCTTTAATCTTTGTCCTCTGATTATTGACCCTTCAGCCTTTCGAAACAGTTTCACTTTATTTACTCTTATCTAAACACTTTATGATTTTAGATAACACTATCAAATATCCCAAGGAGAAGAACACCAGTTTCTCCAGTCCACCCATGTAACTGTAATCCCTCATCCCTGGAACCACACTTGTAAATTTCTTCTGTACCCTCTTCAAAGACTTCACATCCTTCCTAAAGTGTGGTGCCCACAATTGGATGACTTCCTAGCCTGTATTTATGAAACGCAGAACAAAAACAAAAATACCTGGAAAAACTCAGCAGGTCTGACAGCATCTGCAGAGAGGAACACAGTTAACGTTTCGAGTCCATATGACTCTTCAACAGAACTAAGTAAAAATAGAAAAGAGGTGAAATATAAACTGGTTTAAGGTGGGGGTGGGACAGGTAGAGCTGGATAGAGGGCCAGTGATAGGTGGAGATAACCAAAAGATGTCATAGACAAAAGGACAAAGAGGTGTTGACGGTGGTGATATTATCTAAGGAATGTGATAATAGGTGACATTAAGGGTAGAAAGCAGGACGAGCAAGGTACAGATAGCCCTAGTGGGGGTGGGGTGGGGGGGAAGGGATCGAAATAGGCTAAAAGGTAGAGATAAAACAATGGATGGAAATACATTTAAAAATAATGGAAATAGGTGGGAAAAGAAAAATCTATATAAATTATTGGAAAAAAGGGGGGGATCAGAAAGGGGGTGGGGATGGAGGAGAGAGTTCATGATCTAAAATTGTTGAACTCAATATTCAGTCCAGAAGGCTGTAAAGTGCCTAGTCGGAAGATGAGGTGCTGTTCCTTCAGTTTGCATTGAGCTTCACTGGAACAAGCAGCAGGCCAAGGACGGACATGTGGGCATGAGAGCAGGGTGGAGTGTTGAAATGGCAAGTGACAGGGAGGTCTGGGTCATGCTTGTGGACAGACTGAAGGTGTTCTGCAAAGTGGGCACCCAGTCTGCGTTTGGTCTCTCCAGTGTAGAGGAAACTGCATTGGGAGCAGCGAATGCAGTAGACTAAATTGAGGGAAGTGCAAGTGAAATGCTGCTTCACTTGAAAGGAGTGCTTGGGCCCTTAGATGGTGAGGAGAGGGGAAGTAAAGGGGCAGGTGTTGCACCTTCTGTGGTTGCATGGGAAGGTGCCGTGGGAGGGGGTTGAGGTGTAGGGGGTGATGGAGGAGCGGACCAGGCTGTCCTGGAGGGAACGATCCCTGCGGAATGCCGCCGAGGGGGTGAAAGGAAGATGTGTTTGGTGGTGGCATCATGCTGGAGTAGGCGGAAATGGCGGAAGATGATCCTTTGAATGCGGAGGCGTGGTTTCCTCAACAATTTTAGATCATGAACTGTCTCCTCCATCCCCACCCCTTTCTGATCCCCCTTTTTTCCAATAATTTATATAGATTTTTCTTTTCCCACCTATTTCCATTATTTTTTAATGTATTTCCATCCATTGTTTTATCTCTACAGTTTAGCCTATTTCGATCCCTTTCCCCTACCCCACCCCACCCCCACTAGGGCTATCTGTACCTTGCTCATCCTGCTTTCTACCCTTAATGTCACCTATTACCACATTACTTAGCTAATATCACCACCGTCAAAACCTCTTTGTCGTTTTGTCTGTGACATCTTTTGGTATCTCCACCTATCACTGGCCCTCTATCCAGCTCTACCTGTCCCACCCACCCTTAAATCAGCTTATATTTCACCTCTTTTCTATTTTTCCTTAGTTCTGTTGAAGAGTCATACGGACTCGAAACGTTAACTGTGTTCCTCTCTGCAGATGCTGTCAGACCTGCTGAGTTTTTCCAGGTATTTTTGTTTTTGTTTTGGATTTCCAGCATCCGCAGTTTTTTGCTTTTATAAAACGCAGGATCCTTTTATGCTTTGCCAACTGCTTTGTTAACATGCTCTGTCACCTTCAGTGCACAAACCACCCCTAGGTCTTTCTCGCTCTCTCCTTGCATTTAAATTTTGACCATTAACATGTCTGGTGTCTTCTGATTCTTCCCAATCACCGCCTCTTTTCTGTGTTGAATTTAATGTGTTATGCAACATCAACATTCCAACGGTTTGCATATGTTCTCTTGAAGTCTGTTATTTCTTTTTCATTGTTTATGACACTTCCAAGTCTTTTGTCATCTGTAAATTTGGAAATTGTGCCCTGTGCCTTTGACCTACAGCTGATATAGCTGGGTGCACAGCCTGAGGTCACTCCTCTTTAATTGTAAAGTAGTGGTAATCGCTTTAAATGCTGGTCAGTTAAATGTCCCTCAGGATGGTCCTTTAAGGATGGTCTCCCTCAGCTGTGTCTGTGCTATCCAATCTAATCCCGCCTTTCCACTCTTGGTCCATATTCCTGTAGGTTATGATACCTCAAGTGCACATCAAAGTTTTTTTTTAAATGCAGTAAGGGTTTCTGCCTCTGCCACCCTTTTCAGGTAGTTTGTTCCAGATCCCCATCATGCTCTGCAGGAAAAAGAGCTTCTCCTCAACTCCTCTCTTATCCTTCTACTAATTATTTTAAACCTATGTTCACTTGTTATTGACTTCTCAGCTAAACGAAATGGGTTCTTCCTATCCACTCTACCTAGGCCCATCTTAATTTTATATATCTCAATTAAAACTCCCTTCAGCCTCCTCTTTTCCAAAGAAAACAACTTCAGCTTTTCTCTCAAAATTCTCCATTCCTGGCAACATCTTGTTAAATCTCTTCTGGTGCCTCTCGTGTGATGCACTGACCAGAACTCTATGCAGTACTCTAGCTGCATCTAATTAATGTTTTATTTAGTTCTAACATAACCTCCCTGCTCTTATCTTCCTCCAGTAAAGTATCCCACATGCCTTCAAAATAACTGTTCATTTTGTGTTGTATGATTTAAAATATTAAAATATTGTGGCAGTGAGCTCAGTGGAAAGTGGATGCCACTTGAAGTTTGGGCAATCATGGTATTGTAAAACCTTAAACTATAGAAGATGGTAATTTGATCCATTAGGTGGAGGAACTAATTATGCTACTCTTTCAATCTTTGCTCTTTCCCCCTATCTCTGCATACTTTTCCTTTAAAAGATTATGTATCCAATTCCCTTTTGAAGGTTACTATTGAATCTGATTCCACCATCCTTTCGAGCAATGCATTTTGGATCAAAACCGCTTGCTATTTATATTTTAAAAAACCTCCCCACTGGTTTAATTGCCAATGATAATAAATCCATTTCCTCTGATTATTGACACTTCAGCCAGTGGAAACAGTTTCTCCTTACTTGATCAAAACTGTGGTAAATGATGTCAATTTGTTTTGCTGACCAAAGTGTAAATGTACAGCTTTCTCAATGGCCTAATGGGTAAAGGCATGATGCATTGTTGTATTTGGCTTCTGACCTCTTTGCTGGAGATCTATGAAAGTAAACCACCACAAATCATATTCCAAAACTCCTCTTGTAGCTTGTGATGCTTGAGGGCACATTTACCAGTGGGTATCATTGGACCATAATCAAAATTGGGAATCAGTAGCCCAGTGTAGCTGAGGCTTGTTAGTCTGTTGTTCTTGGGACTTGACTCCCACCCCCATCACAGCCTATCTGAAATCGGCACAATCAGGCACTCAGTTAATTGCATTCTGGAAATTGGGCTGCATTAATAATGCCAGTACAACAGTGCGATTGAGGTGTCAGCTGTGGCTCAGTTCATAGCACCCTCACCTTTGAGTCAGAAGGTTGTGGGTTCATGTCCCACTCCAGGACTTTGGAAAAAAAAAGGCAAGAACTGTGAATGTACTCGAAAGAGTTACAACAGTGCAATTAACTAATTGCATTCACAGGGCACAGCCAATTCTGGTACCTTGTTGGTTTGAAGTTATGTTGAGATAGGAAACTTTCTGGTAACATTGCAGTAGCATTTAATTAACAAAAGGCTGTGAATTCTGCAGCACATAAATCACCACCTGACTCCCCGAACAAAGCCTATCCACCATTTACAAGGACAAATCAGGAGTGTTTTAGATGAATACAGCTCCAACAATACTCGAAGCTTGATACCAGCCAAGACAAAGCTGCCCGCTTGTTTGACGTCCTATCCTCCACCACCTTAAATATTCACCCCCTCCAATACTGGTGTACTGTGACAGCTGTGTGTACCATGTACAAGGTGCACTGCAGTAACTCAACAAGTTACATATTTTTACAATTAATTCAAATTTTTTAGATTAAACAATTTTAGATCATGAACTCTGTCCTCCATCCCCATCCCCTTTCCGATCCCCCCCCTTTTTTCCAATAATTTATATAGATTTTTCTTTTCCCACCTATTTCCATTATTTTTAAATGTATTTCCATCCATTGTTTTATCTCTACCTTTTAGCCTATTTCGATTCCTTCACCCCACCCCACCCCCACTAGAGCTATCTGTACCTTGCTTGTCCTGCTTTCTACCCTTAATTAGCACATTCCTTAGATAATATCACCACCGTCAACACCTCTTTGACCTTTTGTCTGTGACATCTTTTGGCTATCTCCACCTATCACTGGCCCTCTATCCAGCTCTACTTGTCCCACCCCCCCTTAAACCAGCTTATATTTCACCTCTCTTCTATTTTTACTTAGTTCTGTTGAAGAGTCATATGGACTCGAAACGTTAACTGTGTTCCTCTCTGCAGATGCTGCCAGACCTGCTGAGTTGTTCCAGGTATTTTTATTTTTGTTTTGGCTTTCCAGCATCTGCAGTTTTTTGCTTTTATCTTACTGTTACCCGCAAGTTCCCTTTCAAGTTACACATTATCCTGAGTTGGAAATGTATCACTGTTCGTGTGTCAAAATCCTCGAACTTCCACCCTAACAGTACTGTGAGCATACTTGCACCCATACTGCAGCGGTTCAAGAAGGTGGTTCACCACCACCACCTCGAGGGCAGTTAAGGATGGGCAAAAACATTGGCCTTGCTAACGTTGCCCACATTCCATGAATGAATTAAAAAGATAAGGCCACAGGCTTTAGATTGAGCTGGTAGCCAGTCTGTACAATGGATTGCCTAAGTCCCTTTTGGACTTGAAACTGAAATTGAAGAACTAACTTTCTGCTAGCCACAAGGCCTATCTTATGCTGTGTGGGAAGGAATCATATTTGGTAACTTCTCTCCCTCCCTCCCTATAATGAGAGATTCTGGCAGAGCTAGGAAAGAAATGAGTATGAATGCAGTAAGTGAAATGGCCTGCATGAATCTTATCCATCACTGATATTTATTCCTAGTCTAACTCCTGTGATTTGGCTGCCACCTTTCCAGGAGCCGAACCCAACACCCATTACTTCCAAACATATTACCTTGACAACAGTTAGCATTCATCATTTTTGGCCCCCTCATGAATACTGCTAGTCCTGATTAGTGGATTTATAGCCTCTGAATTCTGGTGGCCTGTATACTTGGGTAGACCTTGTTGAAGCATAGCCCCTGTGGGTAGGTGGCTGAATCTGCAGTAATGTTAAATTTGGATTGTAACAGGATCTCAGGACCACTTTACTACTGCAATTTTTGCATTTGTCAACAATATTTGATATGATGTATAAACCTTTCCAAATGTTCATTCATCCAGGCCAGAGATTAGCTTGCAATCAAGAAAAGAATCTGCTAGAGCTTTCCTCAAACTTCTTGAGATGGTCAGTGCCATCTCTGCTCAAAGCCAACTGATTGTCTGGCATGGGAAAGATTAAAATGGCAAGCTGGTTACAGTATTGAATCTCCTGAGATTGGAATTTAAAAGGTCATTTTTCTTTGGCTTGTGCAGTTGACAGCTAACCTGTGTCAATCTTAAACCAACCTCTGAATGGAAATTGTGTTTCTTCATTTTAAAAAATAAATTGACTAGGATTCAGCACAACTGAGTTATGGAGAGTGTTACAACCGGTCCCCTGGCGAGGTCCCCCAATTTGTTATGATCCTGGATGAGATGCCCCAAGTTAACTTCTCGAACAGGATCCCAATTTTGTTATGGTCATGGGTGAGAAGGAATGAGTTGGCTCCCCTTCATTATTCAACCCCTTCGGTTGTTTGCAACAAGGTTAATTTAAAAAGGATCCCTTTTCCCAGTCCAAATGTACTTATGTTTTAGAAGGAGCCAATTTAACCAGGCTTTCTTGAGTCAAAGAAAGGGTAAGTTTATTAGTTACTAAAATCTAGAGAAAAAATAATAAAAACACAACACACATACACACAGATCAGAAATGAGAAGCTGAATCCAAAAATATAAGTTAAAAAAGATATACGAATCCGCCTTTGGCTTGTTCATGAGGAGTAGATGGCAAAACATTGTGGCTGTTAAGTTGGGTGATTCTGGTAGAGCTGACTTTGGCAGTTGAGCAGTTGGTTTGGAAACACTTAGTTCTGCAGGTTAGCAGAAGGAGCTATCCTGTTTCCTTTTTGACTGTGGCTTTGTTGATTTGCCTCCAGCAACAGAGAGAGACTTTGGGTGAGGACAAGATTGTTCTTGCCTGTGATGCTATTTGTGGACAAACAGTTGCATGGCACACATTGTACTGGCTCGCACTTGAATCTTGACCCTCAGGCTAGGTAACAAAATGTCTCTATGGAACCAAAATCATTGTTTTGAGGGGTGCAAAAGGTGCTTTGAAAACAGATTCATCTGCCCAAGTACAGCTTTGGTGTGTTTTAAGAAGAATCATGGTGCATTTTTTATTTTCTAGGTCACTGTGATGTAGAAATATGTTATTTCTTTTTAAATTTCAAAAATATGATTGATTTGAAGAGGAATTGTGGAGGACATCTCATTTCCCTGCCCTCAAATAAAACCTTGAAAATTGATGAGCCTATGGGATTGTGTATAATCTGAAGGGAAATGCCATTCAACAAGAACACAATGTATTTATTTTACCTAGTCTCTTTTGCTCAATTCATCTCTCCTTCAGTTATTTTCCTTCACCATTGTACTGCAGATCAGCTTGAAAAGTGGGGAAAAATATTACAGCTTTAGGTCAGATGAGTAAATTTTATAAATTCATTCAGTTTGTGTGAAATGTTGACCTATTTTATGTTTTAAGTTCTGCAATTTTAGAACAATTATTTGAAGTGTTGAGTCTGGGAGGCTACTGTTGAGTTTTGGTGAAGCTAAATGGGAGTTTCCAAGCTCTGCATCTTCCTGAGGCAGTTGGGAACATCATGAGCTACATATGATGCTTCAATCTGTATTCTCATCAATTTACATACATTTTAAGATATTGATACTTGATGTTCAGATTTAAGTTTTCACTATCAATGAGGGGACAACACTGAGAAGGGACCATGCAGGCAGAAAGGTAGAATTGAGGGAGAAGATCAGCTGTGAGCATATGAAATGGTGGTGCAAGCAGAAGGGGACATATGCTCCTACTACTTGTATTCTAATACCACACGTCCATTCCCCGAAGTTTAAGCCGGAGAAACCATAAGAGAAAACAGAAATAGAAATCAAGCTTGTCAATTTTGCAGGCTTATTATCAAGGCTACAGTCTGGACATCTCAGAGGTATGTGAAACTTTCAAAATAGTGTGAATCTATTTCTCCCAATAGATCTGTTTTACTTGTTGCAGTACCTCCTTTGATGCAGTTGTCTCTGAGGATGGAAACGCTTATAATTGAAAGGGTTTGATCCAAGATTTGAAAGTATGATAATGGGACAAAAGCAATGTGTGGATATCTTACAAAATTCCATGGTTATTATACACAAGAATAATCAAAATTGGCAATGACCCAAGATCACTGTCCTGCAAACAGCTTATAAAAGTGTTAATCGGGAATGCTTATGCTGTCGTCATACTCTGATTATGGCAGCAATCTTTGAGATATGTGTTTTGCTGGTCATGTTATAATGGTCATTGTGACTTCATCTGGAAATAGAAACATCACCATGTATATACCCACATGTATGAAACAAGCAGATAAACTGCACTGGCACTTAAAGTGCAAGTGACATTGATGACACAGAGGTGCACTCCAGCCCTCTGAGTTTGAAATAGAGGTATGACACCCTATTAACCCTGCACTGAGCTTCAAATCCCCATATGTAAGCCTCCCCAAGACTTACTTCCATCATTGCAACATGGCTTGTCTGTACCCTTATCTCACTCCATTGCTATTTTGACCCATACTTGTGTTTTCATAATCTTCTAACTTGATTTCTCATGCCCTCTTTGCAAACCTCCTGAGCTCCTCTGTATGAAACTTACAATGCAAACTCTTCACCTCTCATTTTGTCCTACAGCTATCAGGACTTGATAATCAACTTCACCCTGGGTAACTTCAATTGACTCCAAGGTACTAAATTCAGAATCCTTACCTTTGTTTATAAGTTTCTTTTAGGCTCAGCATGTCCATACCATTGCAATATACTTCAAAACTATTTTTTTTTGTTGTTGTACCTTCTTGTCCAAGCCTCCTGCCTCCTTGCCATCCCATATTCCTTTTGACCACAAGCCTTCAGCTGCCTTTACTGATTCTCCAGTTTCTTGACTGAAGTTCCCGGGATATTGTTTCTTCTCTGCCTTTAAATAAATCTTGTTAAATACTTTCTTTTCACTGTACTTTTGGTAACTTTGTCCAAAACTCTTGTCAGTGTTTAGTGTCTACTTGGTGAAGCACCTTGCACGTTTTAGCATAATACAGGTATGATATAAATCTAGGTTCTGTATCATGTGGTACCCTGAGAGATAAAGTCTGCTTTACTGCAATAAGTAGGCATTACAGTGCAGCCAACATAACACAAGAACTCATGGTGAGTAGGTTTTAGTTCTATTGCACAGCTAAGAGCTTTCGAGGTGCAGGCGGCCTACACTTGATTTAGTACTGCATTGACCATTGGAATGTGGCACTGGAAATGAAGATGACTGAGAGTATCAATGGAGTAATTTGAAGCAGGATGATGAGATTTAATTTCAGAAAGGATTTAATCTCTAGTTGCCTCTATAAATAAGTTAGATATGTTAGTTTAATCTCAGGAAATCTTTTGAATTATCACCAGGGCTTGCCAGCAGTCTGAGAGTTTTCTTCTCCATTTCATAGTGCACAAACTATCAGCATCCCAAGAACAAAGTAACAGAAGTCAAGAAACTTGGAATTTCTCTTGCGTTACTAAAGAAGTGAACGATGCAAGAACCCGAGACTGACTTTTTAGCTAAGTCTTCATAAAATGAAATACCTGCGTGATGCTAGGAACATTTGGGAAACAATTTGTAGGCAGGGCCTTCTCCAGCACCATGATAGCCCACTTGTTTGTGTTCTTCAGCCATCAAGAACAAATACAAGTGGAGATGGCCCACATATCTTCCCTTTCTTACTTTGTCTTCCTGTCCCATTTCCTTTCTTTCCCCTTATTAATTTTCTCATTTCCCACTTTTCCTTAAGGTGTTACTTGCTTCACTTTCTGGTACCTCTCTCAACTCTTCATTCTGTTTTTGTATTCTATTCCTTTCTTAATAAGCCAAGGATTCCATGTACTTATTTTAGTACAAGCATTTCAACTTGCATTGACACCTTTAAAGATTTATGCACATGCATGCCAAGTCTCTTTGTTCTGGCACTCCATTTAGAAGTATACGCTTTATTTTATATTGCCTTTCCTCATTCTTCCTACCAAGATGTACCACTTCATATTTCTGTGCATTAAATTTTATCTGCCAATTTCAGCAGTTTGCCTGTGATCTCCTAAAGTCTGTTACTATCTTCCTTGTTTACTACATTTTCTACAGACTTCAAAATTATGCCCCATATACTCATGTCCAGGTCATTAATAGAAAAGCAAAATGCTGCAGATGCTGGAAGCCTGAAGTTAAAACAGAAAATGCTGGAAATACTCCAGTAGGTGTTGCATCTCCTGCCCTCCTTAACTTTTTCCATTCTCTCAGTCCAAGGCCCCAACACTCCTTCCAAGTGAACCAGCAATTTACTTGTACTTTTAATTTAGTATGCTTGCTGCTCATGATGTGGTTGTCTCTTCATTGGGGAGATTGAATGCAGATTAGTGAACATTTTGCGGGACACCTCAGTTCAGTCCACAAACATGACCCCGAGCTCCCAGTCACCTGCCATTTTAATTCTCCACCTTACTCCCACTCTGACTTGACCTTTCAGTCCTGATAGTGTTCTAATAAAACTCAACGCAAGCTGAAGGAACTGCACCTCATCCAACTGGGCGCTTTCCAGCCTTCGGGACTTAACAATTTTAGATTGCTGGTTTCTTTGCTGATGTAGTTTTTTTCTCGTCTCTTATTTTGTGTTCGGACGGCAGCTGTCCTGCCTTCCACGCCTCCCCTAGACATGCCTTTTTCTGCTTCTTGTCTCATTACAACTCTCTCTTTTTGGTCTTGCACCATGAAGCCTTTTGTCATTAAAGCCTGCTGCCTTCTACCCTATCACAGATTTCCCCTTATTTTTCTCCTCCCTCCCCCACCAAATCTTTCACTTGCTTGAAACCTGTTACATTTCTAACTTTCCAGTTTTGATGAAAGGTCATTGACCTGAAACATAAACTCTGTTTCTCTCTCCACAGATGCTGCCAGACCTATTGAGTATTTTCCAGTATTTTCTGCATTTATTGCAGTTCATTAATATAGAGAGTTCAAAAAGCAGTGCTGCTAATACTGAGCTCTAGGGAACACCATTGTATGCCCCATCCCAGTCTGAAATACAGCCTTTCACCACTACTTTCTCTGCTTTCTGTCCTTTAGCCAATTTTGTGTCCATGAAGCATGTAAGGATTAAGATCAGATTTGATTTTGTTGAGAACGTGTTGTCAAATTTCAGACCAGTGTAATCCTCAATTCCACTTTAAACCATTCAAGCTGATGCTGCAATTGATTTAATTTGGTTGTCCACAGCTGTTAGAGTGAACTGTTCCACAAGGATCAGTGCTGATGCCTCAGCTATTTACAATCTATATTAATGCCTTAGTTGAAGGGACTGAGAGTAATATATCAAAGTTTGTTGATGATACAGAGTTGGTGAGATTGAAAGTCATGAAGAAGATACAAGAGACTGTAAAGAGATATAGACAAGCTAAATGGCAACAAGTTGCTAGATGGAGTGTAATGTGGGGAAGTGAGGGGTTATTCACTTTGGTAGTAAGAATAGAAAAGCAGAATCACTTTTTAATGGTGTGAAACTTCCAAGAGATTTGGGTGACCTCATACAAGGAATACAGAAAGTTAGCGTGCAGGCACACCAAGCACTTATGAATCCTAATGGCGTGGTAACATTTACTGCAAGGGCATTGGAATATAAGAATAAAGGGTGGAGCAGATTTTGCACTAAATGTGGTAGTGGATGGTAAAATGCCATTTTACCTGCCAGCTGTGACGGCAGCTTTTTGCGCCGTATCGTCCCGTCCCCACCTCATTAAGTATGCAGCCGCAGGAAACATGCCATCTTGCTGGTGGGCAGCCTCAGATTTGTCCGCCAAACTGTTAGCTTGCCTCTTCATCAAGCATGGTGTCATATTTAACCTGTAGCTGCACACACACTTCTCAATGCTTGCAGCCCAGGAGGCCACCGGTGAAGACATGGCCCCAAGAGCCAAGAAGAGTGCAGCTCCCAATTCTGTGACACATCCCTGGAACGCCTTCTAGACACCGTGGAGGCCCACTGCAATGTCCTGCACCCCCACTCTGGCCATAGGAGGTCCATCAGTCTCACCATTCTGGCTTGGGAGGCGGCGGCAGAGGTGGTCAGTGCCAATGCACACAAGATGTCAGCCATCCAGTGCAGAAAAGAGATGAATGATCTCACCCGTGCCACCAGGGTAGCAACCGTCTTATCACTCTCAACTCTCATACTCACAAGACCATCACACAGCCACTGGCATCTCGCTCACTGCCAGCTCAAGACACATCATACTCACTTTCTCATGCACCATCACATCTCCATCTGGCCTCATCTTTTCTGGGTGGAAAGCCCTCACCATCTTGCACAGAACAACATGTTCCCCCCCACACACCCTGGGATATTCCCCTTCCCTAGTACACCCCACATCCTGTAGTCTCTTCCCTTGCCTGAGCCACTTCTCCCCCTTCCCTAAGAAAGCCCTCGCCCTGCAGCCGTTGAATAGCCACCCCCGTCTTGGGGTTGGTCTGATAAGTAGAGACCTGCCTGTGAGTCCCCTTGAAAGTGATGTGGTGCTGTCTGTGAAGTCTGGCGCGAGTAATCACGAATGCTGCCCAAAGAAAGGAATGCAAGCAAACCTTGAAGTTCTGAATGAAATGCAGCTCACTAGGTGCATGTCACTTTTGTGCAGTTGTGAAAAACGCTGATGTGCCCAGGTGATCCAGCGTGGGGGTGATTCCAGTGAGCAGGGCTTATAATTAGATGCAAATGTATTAAAATTCCGGTGGCAGGAATGTCAGCCCGCCATTGGCAGGAGGAGCGGACGTTCGCAAATTGATTTCATGACGGCGTAAAACCAATTTTTGACCTCCTTGCCATATTGCCCACTCATGCCCACCATGATGCCCGAGACCAACAGGGACGAAAAATTCCAGCTAAAGTCTTACTACAGTTGTATAAGGCTTTGGTAAGACGACACCTGGAGAACTGCATGCAGTTTTGGTCTCCACATTTAAGGAAGGATTTACTTGGATTGGAGGCAGTACAACCAAGGTTCACTAGATTGGTTCCTGGCCTGAGATGATTGCCCTATTGATGAGGGGCTGAGTAGATTGGCTCTATACTTTCTCAAATTTAGAAGAATGAGAGGCAATGAAACATGAAAGATTTTTGAAGGGACTTTACAGGCTGGATGCTGAGAGTTTGATTCCCCTGGCTGGGGAATTCTTTGAGGAGGTAACGAGCAGGTTAGACAAAGGAGAGCCAATGGATGTTATCTACTTGGACTTCCAGAAGGCCTTTGACAAGGTGTCGCACAGGAGGCTGCTCAGTAAGATAAGAGCCCATGGTGTTAGAGGCAAGGTACTAGCATGGATAGAAGATTGGCTGTCTGGCAGGAGGCAGAGAGTGGGGATAAGGGGGTCCTTCTCAGGATGGCGGCCGGTGACTAGTGGAGTTCCACAGGGGTCAATGTTGGGACCACAACTTTTCACTTTATTCATTAATGATATAGATGAAGGAACTGAGGGCATCCTGGCTAAGTTTGCAGATGATACAAAGATAGGTGGAGGGGCAGGCAGTATTGAGGAGGCGGGGAGGCTGCAGAAGGATTTGGAAAGGTAAGGAGAATGGGCAAAGAAGTGGCAGATAGAATACAGCGTGGGGAAGTGTGAGGTGATGCACTTTGGTAGGAAGAATAGAGGCATAGACTATTTTCTAAATGGGGAGAGAATTCAGAAATCTGGAGTGCAAAGGGACTTGGGAGTCCTAGTCCAGGATTCTCTTAAGGTTAACTTGCAGGTTTGAGTCGGTAGTTAGGAAGGCAAATGCAATGTTGGCATTTATTTTGAGAGGACTAGAATATAAAAGCAGGGATGTGCTGCTGAGGCTTTAAAAGGCTCTGGTCAGACCACATTTAGAGCAATTTTGGGTCCCGTATCTCAGGAAGGATGTGCTGGCACTGGAGAGGGTCCAGAGGAGGTTCACGAGAATGATCCCAGGAATGAAAGGCTTAACATATGAGGAACGTTTGAGGACTATGGGTCTATACTCGATGGAGTTTAGAAGGATGAGGGGGGATTTGATTGAAACTTACAGAATACTGAAAGGCCTGGATAGAGTGGACGTGGGGAAGATGTTTCCATTAGTAGGAGAGACTAGGACCCGAGGGCACAGCCTCAGAGTAAAGGGAAGACCTTTTAAAACAGAGATGAGGAGAAACTTCTTTAGCCAGAGAGTGGTGAATCTATGGAATTCGTTGCCACAGAAGGCTGTGGAGGCCAGGTCATTGAGTGTATTTAAGACTGAGATAGATAGGTTCTTGATTGGTAAGGGGATCAAAGGTTACAGGGAGAAGGCGGGAGAATGGGGTTGAGAAACTTATCAGCCATGATTGAATGGCGGAGCAGACTCGATGGGCTGAATGGCCTAATTTCTGCTCCTATGTCTTATGGTCTTATGGGAATCTAGAACACAGGCACAGCATCAGGATAACGGGCTGATCATTTATGACTAAGATGAGGAGAAACTTCTTCATTGAAAGGGTTGTGAGCAAGATGGATGTGGATGCTCCCTGGTTGTGTATGTTTTAGGCTGAGATACAGACTTTTGGTTTTCAGGGAATCAAGAGATACATACGAACATATTAATTAGAAGGAGGAGTAGGCCATTCAGCCTCTTGGGCCTGCTCTGCCATTTGACAAGATCATGGCTAATCTGACTGTGGCATCAACTCTACTTTCCTACCTATCACCTATACTGTTAGATTCTTGATTGACAATGGAGTCAATCTTACTCAGCCTTTAAAATATTCAATGACCCAGCCTCCACTATTTCTGGTGAAGAGAATTCCACAGACCAATGACCCTCTGAGAAAGATTTACTCCTTATCTCCATCTTAAATGGGAGATCTCTTATTTTTAAACTCTCCCGCCCACCCCCCACCCCAGTTCTAAAGTCTCCCACAAAGGGAAACATCCTCTCAGCATCTACTTGCTCCACCCTGTCTCTTCAGCAGCATAAAACCCAATCTGTCAACTCCCCTCAAGATTTTGACTGTTTCAATAAGATTACTTTAATTTTTCTAAACTCCAATGAATATAGGTTCAACCTGGTATGGGGAGTGGGTGAGAAAGTGGAGTTGAGGCAGAAGATCATCCATGATTGTATTGAATGACGGAACAGGCTTGAGGGGCTGCAGAGTCTACTTCTGTTTCTTAATATGCTGTATTGGGTGACTTGCATGTTGTAGAAATTTTCTGATCAATGGCATGAAATCAGATGAGTTGTATATTGGGTGTGTAATCTGCTCTGCCATGTTACTATCCAAGTGGTGATGTGCAAAATACCCCATGATCTTTAAATTGCTACTGTGGATGGAAAGGATTCTGGTCAGAGATGGGTCCTTCCAGTTGGGAGTAAATATGATAGTTATCCTCCTTTGCCATGGCTGCCTTCTCCTTATTAATCACTGAACTTGCATGTTCTCCTGGTTAGGTGTGTTACTCGTTTTGCGAATAAGTATGGGGAATAGTTTTGAAATAAAAGTTTGAACAGATTTGGACTTGTGACTCAACCATGACTATTGAATAATTTGTTGAACATACTAGAGATTTGGTGAAGTAGCTGGGTTCTAATGGGCACAGAGCAACAAGCAGGAGCCACTTTGTCACACATAATCAAAATGCTGTCATCAAAGTGAGGGAGTGGGTGTGCTTTGACAGGATGTTATGTTATGCGTCTGCTGTCAAATGGTATTTCTTGCTCCGCTGTGACGAGAGAAAACCAGATACTGATTGGGGTGAGGTGATGAGGTGGCCATTGGAACAATTTGATCAAAACATCAATTCTAAGAACCAATAGTCATTCTAATATGAGACATAAAAATATGAAGTAAGTTGAGTTAATAGCAGACAAAAGCAACAATGTTGCCATCATACCATTTGGATCTGCCTTCACAGTGTTTAGTCCATGATTCCTGAGCCAACTTTGTAAGAAATGAAAACTGGAAACACTGGAAAATCTCAGCAGGTCTGGCAACATCTGTGGAGAGAGAGAAACAGAATCAATGTTTTGAGTCAGTATGACTCTTCTTTGGAGCTGGAGTGATGTAGAAATGTGTTGGGTTTTATGCTGTTGAAGAGACAGGGTGGAGCAAGTAGAGCAAAAGGTCAGGGATAGGTTTGAGCTCAGGAGAGATTAAATGAAACATGATAGGGTCCCCCTTGTCCTCACTTATCACCCCACCAGCCTCCGCATTCAAAGGATCATCTTCCACCATTTACGCCAACTCCAGCATGATGCCACCACCAAACACATCTTCCCTTCACCCCCCTGGCGGCATTCCGTAGGGATCGTTCCCTCCGTGACACCCTGGTCCACTCCTCCATCATCCCCTACTCCTCAACCCCCATTACGGCACCTCCCCATGCAAACGCAAAATATGCAACACCTGCCCCTTCACTTCCTCTCTCCTCACCGTCCAAGGGCCCAAACACTCCTTTCAAGTGAAGCAGTATTTCACTTGCATTTCCCCCAACTTAGCCTACTGCATTCGTTGCTCCCAATGCGGTTTCTTCTACATTGGAGAGACCAAACGCAGACTGGGTGACCGCTTTGCAGAACACCTTCGGTCTGTCCGCAAGCATTACCCAGACCTCCCTGTCACTTGCCATTTTAACACTCCACCCTGCTCTCTTGCCCACATGTCTGTCCTTGGCTTGCTGCATTGTTCCAGTGAAGCTCAACGCAAACTGGAGGAACAGCATCTCATCTTCCGATTAGGCACTTTACAGCCTTCCGGACTGAATATTGAGTTCAACAACTTTAGATCTTGAACTCCCTCCTCCATCCCTACCCCCTTTCCGTTTCTTCCCCCTCCCTTTTGTTTTTTCCAATAATTTATATAGATTTTTCTTTTCCCACCTATTTCCATTATTTTTAAATGTATTCCATCCATCGTTTATTTCACCCCACCCCCACTAGAGCTACCTTGCTTGTCCTGCTCTCCACTCTTAATTACCACATTCTTTTAGATAATAACACCACCTTCAACACCTCTTCGTTCTTTTGTCTGTGACATCTTTTGGTTATCTCCTCCTATCACTGCTTTCTTGTCCCAACAACCCCCCCCTCCCCCAAACATGCTTATATTTCACCCCTTTCCTATTTATACTTAGTTCTGTTGAAGGGTCATGAGGACTTGAAACGTCAACTTTGCTCTTCTCTGCCGATGCTGCCAGACCTACTGAGTTATTCTAGGTATTTCTGTTTTTGTTTGAGATTAAATGACAAAGATGTCATTGACACAAAACAAAAGGAGTGGTAACAATACTGTTAAAGACCAAGGCAGGTGTTAATAGTGACATAAAGGTCAGGTAACAATGTGTTAAGAGCAGAACAAGGGTCAGCACTTTCTGAAAGCAAAACATGAGATCAAGTTACAGATTGGCCCTTGGGGAGATGCGGGGGTAGAAAAAAAATCAAAATAGAGGACAGAGTTCAGGGTCTGAAGTTGAACTCGGTGTTAAGTCCAAGGCTGTAATCGAAAGATGAGATGAGTTTGTGTTTGGGCTTCATTGGAACATTGTTGTAGGCCAATGACAGAAATGTGAGTATGAGAGCAATTGAAATGGCAAGCGACTGGAAAATCAGGGTCATGCTTGCGGACTGAGTGAAGGTGTTCTGCAAAACAGTCACCCAGTTTGCGTTTAGTCTCCCCAGTGTAGAGGAGACCACTGTGAGCAGTGAGCCTTCCATTTACCACCTTTCCCCAAAACCCGGAGCAGCAAAGATCAGCGGGCCACAACCACAGCTGGTAGCTGTGGCCGCAGGTAAATTTTTTAAAAATCTCAAACCCTTTCAAAGTAGAGGTGCTCTTGCAGTTCCCAAACTGCAGCAGCAGCACCCACCTCTGTCAGTGGGGCTGGCATCCGTCCAAGACTGCATTGCTTATGCCTGTAGCCTTGGGAACCTGCCCACCATCCTTTATTTGATGGAGCAATTTGAAAACAAGGATGAGAATTTTAAAATTGCTGGGCTTTATATTAATGTAAATCAGCAAACACATGGGTGATGGGTGAACAGGGCTTGTTGCGAATTAGGATACGGCAGGAGAGCATGAGATTCTAATGATTGAGTTGGTACCTCCTTGCAGTTAGTGTAAGGCCATGTAGTTTTGTCTAGACGGTCATATCCTCCATGTTTCTGTTTGAGAGCTGAAACGTCAGCGCAGAGGTTGGCTCATCTATCCTCTTTTGTTTTAAGGACTCTAACTTTCTGTTTACTCAAAACTCGTAACCAAGCAATGGATTACAAAATGAATAGTTCAGTGCATTCTCTAGTATTACCACCTTGCAGGGAGAAACCTAAGAATAGCAACCATTCAACAGCTGTTTCCTGACCACATCAATATGGAAGGTTACCCAGTGAGCAACATATGCCAAGTGTGACTGCTCTAGATTTAAGTGCAGCACATGATAGGACCTTTGACACATCAGCTCTGCAGGCGTTAATTGCTGTTCGTGGGTTTCTTTCTCCTCCATCTATTGCAAGGAACATATCTTATTATTTCTGTTGGACTGTTGTAAAGAACATATCTTTTATTTTCTGTTGTACTGTGGATTGGGATTGCAATGGCTGCAGTTTGAGAGACATGTCCACTGGAACAGGATGAGAGATATATACAATGTTGCAGTCCTGGAACAGAGTGTGCCATGAAAGACAGGATGGTGCCAGAAAGGAGTCCTGGACCAAGTGAGCTGCCTGACAACGGCATTTTAATTGGCTCCTGACTAGGTGACCAGGTTTTGTGTGAGGACAGTGCAGAAGAATAGCTCCTAGACTGAAAGGAACAAGGCCTAAAACCTCTTTCTCCTGTGAAGATTCCGCTAATTCCATAATAATAGCTAGCTGGCTTTTCTCCTCATTTCTCTATAACCTGCTTTCTCTCTGAAAACCCCTGTCAAAAGGCAAAGACATTGAAAGGTGAGTACTTAACCAGTGAACTAAAGACTGAAAGTGCTGGAAGACCACCTCGTCATCAACAAGAACTGAAAGGAATTTGGAAGATATCCATCAAAATTAACCCACTGAACCCTGTACTCTGGATTGGTGCTATTGAACTGTATTATCCCACCCTTAAAATCCATGTCTCTGTCTGCGTGCCTGCCTCTGTCTGTCTCTGTCTGTGTTTTTGTCTGTCTCTGTGTATGTATAGGGATTTAAAAAGGGGGTAGAGTTTAAATTATGGTGTTAGAAGTTAGCAGTTCATATTACTTTCTTTCGCCACTAGTTAAAGACATTTTGCTCAATTAGCAGTTATTTACTTAAGTTTACGAACCTGGTGCTCGTATTCGGTTAACCTAAATTAAACAGTTAGGTAGAATTGGGGCAATCTGGTGGCTTTGTCAAACTTTTCGGCTTTGTCAAACTTTTCACATTTGTCGCGGCTTGGGGAACAGTGGGGCTTGATATTACGGTGCAGTATTCCCAGTGAGTCGCGACACTATACCGTTTGCTTCTATGGCAAATGGAGGACGAAGAGGAGGGATGCAAGGAAGCATACATTTCTTGTCCTGCTATCTAACTCAACTGTCCAAAGATTGATCCTGGGCATGTGGTGAACTGTCAATAATTACTTTGTCATTTTAATTGAGAAGGTTTACTTCAGTCCTGATTAGTAATCTAGCCTTTTTGAAGAAGGGAACAAAAACGCATTGAATTTAGGAATGATATTTCTTGCATAACAAAGGAGGTTGCCTACCTCTGTTTCTGTGTTGGTGATTGAATACCACTGTCATCCTTCAGAAGGTGAGTGTTTTAGTGGCACTGATATGGTAAGTCCACGATAGTGTAACCAGATAGCCATGTGCAAGTTTAAATCATATGGCATAAGGAAACAACATTATTATCCAAAGGAACAGACATGCAATGGAGTACTGTCCAGTAGAAAATCTGCTGGTGATGTGCTCTTTTGATATCACACTCCTGAACAATTCTAATGTTCTCCATCTGTTGCAGTTTCTTAGTAATCGAAAATTATACTTTTATTTATATGTATTTTATTTGTGTATATGTGTGTGTGTGTGTATATATATATTTTTTTTTTAGAGAGATATATATATATATATATATGTATATATATATTTATTTAGATATATATTTATTTATAATAAATTCACATTGTCCTGTATTGTAAGCAACTATGTTCCAGACGGTTACCAATGTAGTAGTTTCAAATATTTTTGCACGTGCCCCCCTTGCAAATATTAACATCTTGGGGAACTACTGCTAATGTTGTCAACCTCCGGAGGATTCCTGTTGACAAGTTCTTGGAAATGTGCTGCAAATATTTAAAAAATCACACATTAAAATGCATTGGTCATAATTTTCCAACGTGCTCTAGATTTGGGAATTGTGCCTTTATGTTGTTATTACTTAAGAATGCCTAACAGCATTCTTGAAGTACCTTCACCACACGGACTTCAGCAGCCTAAGAAGGTGGCTCAGCACGACCTTCTCAAGGGCAGTTAAGGATGGGCAACAAATGCTGGCTTTCCCAGCGATGCTCACATCCCATGAATAATTTTTCAGAAAATCTCTCAAACTTATAGTGGTACAATGAATATTTTAGGTGCAACAAAGAAAACTTCTTTACAATGTATTACTTTGAAGATCCTACCTAATTCTGTCTTATCTCTTCAGCCAATTTCCCGAGATGTCGAAAATAATTTGTGTTTAAGCATGCTAAATTCATTGGCATGGGAAAATAGTAGTTTTGCTTTGTGTAACAAAATTAATACTGCATTATTTGGTGTACTAAACATGGTTTTAGTAGAACTTATATTGCTTTTGTGCAAGTCCAAACTGTGGAAACAATGCCTTTGAATTTTAAGTATACAATTAACATGCGTCATTTGGTGGAGCTGAGCTGCATTCTGTGATTCTCTGCTCTTTATATGTTAGATTTAGTAGGCCAATTGTGGCATGGTGATGTATTATGACTTCCCATAACATCTTGACCCAGTGAGTTCAGATCTCTGCCAGGCAATCTATAGAAGCTAACTCCAGCAAGGCATGAATGATTGGCCTTGTCTATTCCTACAGCTCTTTGATATTTCTATGTGGTTGACTCTTAAATTGGTCAGTCAGCAGCTGCACTACCTGTTCTGTTGTAGGCCAGGAACATCCTGGATTCAACCCCTGCACTGCTATTCACTGGGATGTTGGTAAAATGTGCTAAATTAGCCTCAGTGTCCCTGATTGCTACTTCCTTGCTGGAAATTTGCCTGCTTAATTTAGAGTGGCTCCATAAAAAGTCATTGGTTGGGATGGCGGCCATTGACAAAAGGTGGCATGCAGCAGATTCAACACATGGTGTTGTGATTTGACATGATCGAGCAGTAAAAAACGAACTGAGAATAGAAAACAATACTCAGTCTTTATCACGGCATCTCATGGGTCTTGGAGTTTACAGGGCAAGAAGCTGTGAATGAATGAAAACTGTACCTCTTGTGTTTATTTTTAAAAAATGGTCTGTTTTTATTGAGCTCTCCTGGTGGATTTTTAAGTTGCTGACTTCTTATTGCTTCAAGTTAACTTAAGTAGATTAACACACACAATCATTTCCTTTTCCCCATGTTGCCCTGTTGGCAATCAGCCAACTCAACTTAATCTTCCAGTTTTGGCTCAAGGCCATCTTCAATTTATTTATATGCCCCACCCTGAATTTCTTTGTTTGATTGGCACAGATGATTGCCTGCTTTCTGATTGTAACTCTTTCCGGTTGTAGGTGAACAAATCAAGTGTTCCCTTTCAAAAATTAGTCTTGTTAATTGATGTGGTATAGAATTTGCTGTATCTGTTGATCGGCCTCTCCTTCCTCTCTACTCCTTTCGACATGTAACATTTCCTATGTTACAACAGTGACTACACTTCAAAAAATGTACTTCATTGTGGAGCTCGTTGGCACATCTTCAGATCATGAACAGGGACTTATAAATGCAGGTTGACTTCTCTGTCATTACTTCAGATGTTTTTGGATGACAGATGAGATTTAAATTTCATGTTTTCAAGTAATATTTGAAATACTAACCTCTGACCTGCTCTTGTAGCCACAGTATTTATATGCCTAGTCCAGCTCAGTTTCTGGTCAATGGTAACACCCAGGATATTGATAGTGGGGTAATGAGTTAAATAGATTCAGTGATGGTAATGCCATTTAATTCTGTTTTTGTTTTGAAATATACTTGTTGACTCTTACCTAAATGTTGATATCAGTGACTGTTGTGGGGTCTTTTGTCTTGTTTTTTCACTTCAACGCCGACTGAAAAATAACATTACTCTGCTACTGACGTCTGAAAAATACCTTTATAGCTGCAATAACACAGGCAATACATAAGTATTCTTTCATTCGATCTGTTGAAGCAGTATTGGAAACATTATCAATGTGTTCCAATTATATGTTCCAGATCCCAGAAAATGTTTGAACTATTGCTTACCTCTGGGGAATAAATTTCGTAGGCTACAACTATAAAAATATAGCTCCAAAAATGGCTTTAGAGCATATTTTAAAATTGATTAAGAGTAAGGTAGTCTGCTTTAAAAGCTCCAGGAAGTTGATTCAGTGAGTAGCCAAACAACATAGACCAGGAAGGTGCCAAGTTTGATGCCTGGCTGTGTTCATCAATCCCAACAGGACAGCAATTGAATGCCACTGGCAGCAGAGAATTACTGGGCTAGGAAGGGGGAAAATTTGAGCTGGATTATTGCTGGTGATCCTATACGGGGGTGGGGGTTGGGGTGGGTGATGTACATGTGTATACTTTACGCACGGATAAAGAATACCTACTTGGTTAAACTACTGGAGGGCAACTTAATCACTATTGGGTAATAATTTAGGGTTGCAGATACTATGGAACCCTACCCCAGCAAGAGATCATTGCTTACATGAGAGGAAGAAACATTTGAAGGAAAATAAAAGGACACACAAAAGACTAAGGAAATTTTTTTCCCCCCTTGATTTCCAAAATATTTTTCAGACTGAAAAAATGGGCGATATATTGGACAGATTTTAGAAACTTAATCTTAAGTAAAAGTTAAAGGCATTAGAATAATAGAATTGAGTTAAGTGGAAAATATAGAATTTCACAAATAGTAAGGCAATCTCACTGGGAACCTTTGTGCAGTTAATCAAACTCATCGCCTCATAAATAGACAATTATGATGTAATACTGTTTAGAAGCACACTGTACTTTCTTGTTTTTCATTCTTGCTTGATATTCCTTCCCAACCCTAACATTAGTGCTGCATACTTTCGCCCATCAAAGATCCTTGAGTTTATTTTTATTTTGTTTTTAGAAGGTGGATGGCATTGGCAAGACAGTATTCATTGTCCATCCTTAATTGTCCCAACAAAAACAGAAAATGCTGGAAAAACTCAGCAGTTCTAACAGCATCTGTGGAGAGAAAAACAGAGTTAATGTTTTGAGCCTCTGAAGAGTCATACGGACTCGAAACATTAACTCTGTTTTTCTCTCCACAGATGCTGTTAGATCTGCTGAGTTTTTCCAGCATTTTCTGTTTTTGTTTCAGATTTCCAGTAACCGCAGTATTTTGCTTTTAACCTAATTGTCCCAAGTTCATTAAGAGTCAATCCTTGGTGTAGGACCAAGGGCCTGTAAGGTTCATATTGCTGAAGTACATTCGAGAACCAATCGAGTTTATCTAACATTCTGCAATTTCATGGCTATCTTCCTGTTGTTAACTTACAAGTTACCCAGTTTTATTAAATTCATAATGTCCGCGCTTCACCATGCCTTTAGTTACCTCGGCCTGAGCTCTGTGGAATTTCCTCCCTAAATCTTTTGGCCTCTCCCCTCCTTTAGGACTCTTCCTTAAGATAGCTTGTCACCTACCTTAATGGCCCAGACGACCTCAATAGTGACGAACATTGAGACATCGTTATTGAGGGTCGAAATGGCATTGTAACTTCCAGCATGTGCACACTTGCGCCGAAAACAGGAAGCTGTGTGCTTGTAAGTGAGCTCCTCTGGAACCTCCACTGATGGTCCTGATGAGCTGCTCTCTAAAAGTGGCAGATACCTTTACTGCGAGAAGTTGGCTGACATGCCCACAAGGAATGCTGGATTTAACGCTCTTTAAATTAGCGCTGATATTAGTAGGCATAAAGTGAGCTGGGGTGGATTGGCTTTTAGAGGATATCGAGCTTATGCTGGATTCTAAACGTTGATTTCTTGGATCAATTTTTCCAGCCTCCCCCCCACTCCCCATCTCCTCCTAAAAAGCATGACTGAACAGAAGTTTACATTTTTAAAAATTCTACAAGTGCAATTATATTTTTCAAGATACCAGAAAATAGACATTGGACATGTTAAAACTTAGAATTGTTTTCAAGTTTGCGAGATTCAAAACCATTTTCTCCACTTCCAGTTACAGTCAAAATGATAATACACTCCCTTTGAACATGTGTGTTTGGTGAGAGGGGAAGAAGCAATGTGATGTTTATATCTTGTTATATCAATGGAGTACAGCCATTATTGATAGCTGGGGTAGTGTGCAGGGCATTTATGAATAGTCAAACTGCTTGTAACTTCTCTACAATGTTCAAAATGGACCAAATTCAGTAAAACAACAAACTGTTAGTAAACATCAGGCTTACCATTGGTGAACATTCCTTTAGATAATATCAGCACCATCAACACCTCTTTGTCCTTTTGTCTGTGACATCTTTTGGTTATCTCCACCTATCACTGGCCCTCTATCCAGCTCTTCTTGTCCCACCCCCCCCTTAAACCAGCTTATATTTCACCTCTTTTCTATTTTTCCTTAGTTCTGTTGAAGAGTCATGCGGACTCGAAACGTTAACTGTGCTCCTCTCCGCAGATGCTGCCAGACCTGCTGAGTTTTTCCAGGTATTTTTGTTTTTGTTTTGGATTTCCAGCATCCGCAGTTTTTTGCTTTTAAAACACTTCTGGGATGTTTTGACCTCGTGATTCGTTACAAACCACCTTCCTGATGGATTGTGTCTTAATTACACAGCATTATATCATTCCCTTGTCCATTGACCAGCTGAGCCTGAAAGTAGGCGATGAACCACATTATTGCTTATCTCATTGATAATGAACATGCACTCTCAACAAATATATCAATTACATTTTTTATTCATTTATGGGGTGTGGGCATCGCTGGCTAGGCCAACGTTTATTGCCCATTCCTAACTGCCCTTGAGAGGGTGGTGTGAGCTGCCTTCTTGAACTTCTGCAGTCCCTATAGGTACACCCACAGTGCTGTTCGGGAGGGAGTTCCAGGATTTTGACCCAATGACCTTGAAGGAATGGTGATACATTTCCAACTCAGGATGGTGTGTGGCTTGGAGGGAAACTTCCAGGTGGAAGTGTTTCTATGTATCTGCTGCCCTTGTCCTTCCAGATGGCAGCGGTTGTTTGGAAGATGCTGCCTAAGGAGCCTTGGTGAGTTTCCGCAGTGCATCTTGTAGATGGTACACGATGTTCATCTGTGGTGGAGGGAGTGACTGTTTGTGGATGTGGTGCCAATCAAGTGGGCTGCTTAGTCCTGGATGGTGTCAAGCTTCTGGAGTGTTGTTGGAGCTGCACTGATCCAGGCAACTGGAGAGTATTCCATCACGCTCCTGACTTGTGCCTTGTAGATGGTAGACAGGCTTTGGGACATCAGGAGGTGAGTTACTTGCTGGAGGATTCCCAGCTTCTGACCTGCTCTTGTAGCCACAGTACTTATATGGACCAGTTCAGTTTCTGGTCAATGATAACCCCCAGGATGTTGACAATGGGGGGATTCAGCGATGGTGATGCCATTGACTGTCAAGTGACGATGGTTAGATTCTCTCTTGTTCGAGATGGTCATTGCCTGACACTTGTGTGGCACAGATGTTACTTGCCACTTGTCAGCCTAAGTCTGGATATTGTCCAGGTCTTGCTGCATTTGTACATGGACTGCTTCAGTACCTGAGCAGTCGTGAATGGTGCTGAACATTGTGCAATCATCAGCAAACATCCCCACTTCTGACCTTATGGAAGGAAGGTCATTGATGAAGCAGCTGAAGATGGTTGGGCTTAGAACACTATCCTGAGGAACTCCTGCAATGATGTTCTGGAACTGAGGTGATTGACCTTCAACAGCCACAACCACCTTCCTTTGTGCTAGGTATGATTCCAACTAGTGGAGGGTTTTCCCCCTGATTCCCATTGACTCCAGTTCTGCTCGGACTCCTTGATACCACACTCGGTCAAATGCAGCCTTGTTGTCAAGGACAGACATTATCACCTCTCCTCTGGAATTCAGCTCTTTTGTCCATGTTTGAACCAAGGCTGTAATGATATCAGAAGCTGAGTGACCCTGGCGGAACCCAAATTGACCATCAGTGAGCAGGTTATTGCTAAGCAAGTGCTGCTTGATAACACTGTTGATGACCTTTTCCACCGCTTTACTGATGATTGAGAGTAGGCTGATGGGGTGTTAATTGGCCAGGTTGGATTTGTCCTGCTTTTTGTGTACAAGACATATCTGAGCTATTTTTTGTACTGCTAGGTAGATGCCAGTGTTGTAGCTGTACTGGAACAGCTTGGCTAGGGGCCTCGCACGTTCTGGAGCACAAGTCTTCAGTACTGTTGCTGGAATATTGTTAGAACCCATAGCCTTTGCAGCATCCAGTCCCTTCAGCTGTTTCTTGATATCACGTGGAGTGAATCAAATTGTCTGAAGACTGATATTTGTGATGTCGGGGACCTCTGGAGAAGGCCAAGATGAACCGTCCACTTGGCACTTCTGACTGTTGCAAATGCTTCAGCCTTATCTTTTGTACTGATGTGCTGGACTCCTCCATCATTGAGGATGGGGATATTTGTGAAGCCTTCTCCTCCAGTGGATTGCTTCATGTCCATCACCATTCACGACTGGATATGGCAGGCTGTCGAGCTTAGATCTGATCTGTTGGTTGTGGAATCACTTAACTCTGTCTATCACTTGCTGCTTATGCTGTTTGGCACAGAAGTAGTTCCTGTGTCGTAGCTTCACCAGGTTGACACCTTATTTTTAGGTATACCTGGTGCAGCTCCTGGCATGCCCTCCTGCACTTTTCATTGAACCACGGTTGATTCTCTGCCTTGGTGGTAATGGTAGAGGTATGCTGAGCCATGAGGTTACAGATTGTGGTTGAGTACGATTTTGCTGCTGCTGATGTCCCACAGTGCCTCATGGATGCCCAGACTTGAGTTGCTAGATCTGTTCGAAATCTATCCCATTTAGCATGGTGGAAGTGTCACACAACACTATTGAGGGTATCCTCAATGTGAAGACGGGACTTCGTCTCCACAAGGCCTGTGCGGTGGTCACTCCTACCGATACTGTCGTGGACAGATGCATCTGTGACAGGCAGGTTGGTGAGGATGAGGCCAAGTATGTTTTTTCCCTCTTGTAAGTTCCTTCGTCACCTGCCACAGACCCAGTCTAGCAGCTATGTCTTTTAGGATTTGGCAAGCTTGGTCTGTGGTGGTGCTTCTGAGCCACTCTTGGTGATGGACATTCTAGTCCCCCACCCGGAGTACATTCTACACCCTTGCTACCCTCAGTGCTTCTTTCAAATGGTGTTTAACATGGATGAGTACTGATTCATCAGCTGAGGGAGGGGAGTGGGGTACGGTACATGGTAATGAGGAGTAGGTTTCCTTGTCCACATTTGGCCTGGTGCTATGAGACTTCATGGGGCCCGGAGTTGATGTTGAGGACTCCCAGGCAACTCCCTCCTGGCTGTATACCACTGTGCCGCCACCTCTGCTGCTGGTGGGACAGGACATACCCAGGCATGGTGATGGTGCTGTCTGGGACATGATGTGTAAGATATGATTCCATTACTATGACAATGTGATGTTGCTGACTAGTCTGTGAGACAGCTCTCCCAATTTCAGCACAAGGCCCCCAATGTTCCTAAGGAGGGGGTTTGCAGGGTCGACAGGGTTGGGTTTGCTGTTGTCGTTTCTGGTGCCTAGGTTGATGCCAGGTGGTCCGTCCGATTTAATTCCAGCATTCTTGTTAACTATTAAAACACCATACTAACAAAATCAGTAAATCTGCTAAATAGTTTAATCTATAGTTTTCTGTATTGCATCTAGTAGTAAAATACTGAGACACAAATTAAGGAATTTTAGGCTGGTACTAGGCCTTCAGTTATAATAACCATATAAAATAAACATATACCTGAATTCCCTCTGTATCAAATAGAAAAGTAGTTCATATTTTAAATGGGTAATATGTCAAATGTCTAATTACATTAAAATCCCAAGACTTGATCACAGTGGTGTTCATCCTAAGACAGGAGAGTTGATTTCTCAGAAACCATTTTCCATTTTCAGTCAGAAAAAAGGATTATTGGTCAGTGTTGCACTGAAGATATAACTATAGAAGCTTCTTGCTCAGTTCAGCCAGTAACTATGAAGCATACAAAGGGCTTTGTACAATGTATAAAGAGGTTGTGTTATGTCAGACTGAATAGTCACTTGATTTACTTATTTAAGAACAAGACATCCAAGGTGGACAATGAAGTCTTAGGCAAATTCCAAATTGAAGGATTCCAAATGTGTTATTTTTGACAGCATTTGGTGTTAGTACTGTAATGAAGATATTAAATCCTAGTTTATGCTCATCCATTTTATACATGTTTGAAGAATGGTGGGATGGGGAAGAAACTTGTGAATCACTCCAGTTTCAGTGTAGTTCCAGAATAAGAGAAAGGGAGGGAGATCCATATGTGACTAGCATGAGATGGGGTCTCAACTTATTTTATGGATACACCATTTGCTCTTTTCTCTGAGTGGGGGAAGTCACTGAGCAATTAACGTTTGTTGAAGTGTGTTACGACTGGGATGGGAGGAATGTGCAAATTATCAAGCCCCACTACTCCGCGGGCTGCACCATTAATTTAAATGTTTAATTTTCTCATTGAAATGGCCAATTGTTTAACTATACTTCTAGTACCCAGAAGAAAAGAGACTCTGACCAGGCCTCTTTCAAAAAAAATTATGATTAATTTATTATAAACAAAACTCCTTTTAAACAAGTTTCGAGAACTGGTTGACACAAGGTTGTAATCTGGAAGTGTAATTAACTAACCCTTTTAAATTTCCCCAGTGCTCATGCCTACACACACACAGACACATACACAGTCAGGGGGATGGAAAAATACTTTGAGGAAGGGGAAAAAAATTAAAGCTCACGGAGGGTCAATGTTGTCAGTCTGAAGTTCCCTCGGGTGAAGACGTGCTGCTTGGCCCAGTGGATGTTGGTAAGTTCACCAAAGATGCTTCAGCATGGAGGAGAGTATAGCTGGACCAATTCTTCCTGTCTCAGCTAGCAAGTCCAAAATTATGCAGACAAACTACACTCTGATGAGGATTATTTGGCTACAGATAGAGAATCACAGATGGTTTCACAAAGCAGAGAGAGCGCTAGTCTGGGTAGCCTCCTGTTGTCAGCCTTTCCCCAACAAGAAAAATCAAAAACCACAGTTTCAAACTTAAGGTTTGCCTCCGCCACATGATTGCCTTTTTGTCTTCCAGCATTTTATTAAAGTACTTAGAAGTTCAAAACAACAAACAACTTCTCAAGCACCATATAGCTCGGGTGATTGCTTGGAAGAGGCCTGCTTGTTGACAGGTCTAAGGTGAACTTATGATCCTTCTTTAAAAAAAAATTCTCATGCAGCCTCCAATGTCCATATAATAATAAGTAAAATCCAATCAAAGACATATGATTCTAACAAGTGTTTAAAAGTATTTAAGTCTGCAGAACACTCACCTGCCTCTGAGCTGAAGACTGACCTCAAGGGTCTTCAGCTTGTGATGAAATTAGGGGCGTGGCTTCACTGGGAATACACCTTGCTGCAAGGCATCTCGTAGTCGCTCTCGTCGGTGGACCATGCTGCACGAGATTTGAAATTCTCACTAGCTAACAAACTAGGTAAGTTCGCATTTTTCAGCGTGGTCAGTGGTGAAAACCAGCGCTTCATTGCTGACTGCAAAATCCAGGCCATTATACGAACATAAGAAATAGGAGCAGAAGTGACCATTTGGCCCCTCGAGCATGTTCCACCATTCAACAAGATCATGGCTGATCTGTTTCTGTTTTGAATTCCACATTCCCATCTACCTTAGATAAGCTTAGATTCTCATTAGGGAAGGGAATCAATCTACCTCTGCCTTAAATATATTCAATGACCCCGCCTCCACTGCCTTCTGAGGCAGAGAATTCCAAAGTCTCACAACCCTCAGAAAAAATTTCTCCTCATCTCCGTCTGAAAAGGGCAACCCCTAATTTTTAAACAGTGCCCCTTAGTTCTGGAGTCACCCACCAGAGCCAACATCCTTTCCACGTCCACCTTGTCTTATATACTTCAATCAAGTCACTCCTCACTCTTCTAAACTCCAGTGGAAACAAGCCCAGTCTGTCTCACCTTTCATCATGAGACAACCTGCTCATTCTAGGTATCAATCTAGTAAACCACCTCTGAACCGCCTCCAACACATTTACATCCTTAAATAAGGAGACCCAAAACTGCACACAATATTCAAAATGTGGTCTCACCAATGCCCTGTATGAAATGAAGCATAACATCCTTACTTTTATGCTTAATTGCTCTCGTAATAAAGATAGCATTCCAATAGCCGCCTTAATGACTTGCTGTACCCGTAGATTAACTTTTTGTGACTCATGCACAAGAGTACCCAGAGCTCCCTCTGCACTTCTAAATTCTGCAGCTGTTCTCCGTTTAAGTAACACTTTGCTTTTTTATTCTTCCTGTCAAAGTGAACAACTTCACATTTTCTTACGTTATACTCCATCTGCCAGATTTTTGCCCACACACTCAACCTACCTATATCTGTCTGCAACCTCCTTAAGCCCTCTTACACAACATACTTTCCTACCTATCTTTTTTGTCATCTGTAAATTTAGCTACCATGCCTTCACTCTCCCCATATAAATCATTGATATAAATTGTAAAAAGTTGAGGCCCCAGCTCAGACCACTGCGGGACTCCACTCGTCACATCCCACCAATCAGAAAAAGACCCCGTTATGCATGTTCTGTTTTCTGCCAGCCAGCCAATCTTCTAACCATACTAATATGTTATCCCCTACACCGATGTTTTATTTTCCGCAATAGCTTTTAATGTGGCCCCTTATCACATGCCTTGTGGAAATCCAAGTACAGTACGTTTACAGGCACCCTTTTATCCATGGCGCATGTTACTCCTTCAAAGAACTCTAATAAGTTGGTTAAACATGATTTACCATTCAAAACCATGCTGACTCTTCCCAATTACCTTGAGTTTCTCTTAAATGGCCCAGTTATAACCTCCTTAATGATCGATTCTAGCACCTTCCCCATAACAGATGTCAAACTAACTGGCCTATAGTTTCCTGGTTTTGTGTGTCCCTCCCTTCTTGCACAGAGGAGTTATATTTGCTACTTTCCAGTCTGGTGGAACTTTTCCAGAATTAGCGAATTTTGGAAAATTAACACCAACGCATCTACTACCTCATTAGTCACCTCCTTTAAGACCCTGGGACAAAGACCATCAGGACCCAGAGATGTGTCGGCCCGCAGCTCCATCAATTTGCTCAGTACCGCTTCCTGAGTGATTGTAATTTCACCAAGTTCCCCTCTCCCTTCCACTTGCTGATTTATAGCCATTACTGGAATGTTTTATGTATTCTCTATAGTGAAGACAGAAGCAAAATATTTGTTCATTCATGCGTATTTCCTTGTTATCCACTATTAACTCCCCACTGTCACTCTCTAGAGGACCAACGCTCACTTTGCTTACTCTTGCTTTTGAAATACCTATAGGAAGTCTTGCTATCCATTTTCATATTTCTAGCTAGCTTCCTGTCGTACTCTAATTTCTTTCTCCTGATTAACCTTTTCGTCATTCTCTGCTGTTCTTTATATTCTGACCAATCATTGACCTGACTAATCATTGACCTGCCACTCATGTTTACGCAGTTATATGCTTTCTCCTTAAGTTTGATGTTTTCCTTATCTTTAGTTAACCATGGATAGTGGCCTTACAATTTTTCTTTATAGTAGGAATATACTTATTCTGACTATTCTGAAACATCTCCTTAAATGTCTGCCACTGCTTCTCTATTGATCTATCCCCTAGCCTAGTATCCCAGTTCACTTCAGCTAGCTCAGCTTTCATGCCCACCTAGTTGCCCTTATTTAAGTTCAAGATACTAGTCTTAGACCCACTCTTCTTCCTTTCAAACTGAGGTAAAATTCAATCATATAGTAGTCGCTGCTACTTAGGTGTGCAGGTCATTAATCTGAGGTCATTCATTAATCCTGTCACGTTACACAATGCCAAGTCTAATATAACCTGCTCTCTAGTTGGTTCCGGAACATGCTGCTCTAAGAAACTATCTTGAAAGCATTCTGTGAACTCCTCATCCAGGCTACTACTGCCAATCTGATTTTTCCAGTTTATATGTAGATTAAAATCTCCTGTGATTATTGCTGCCCCTTTGTCACAGGCACCCAATATTTCTTCTTGCGTGCTTTGTCCTACATTGTGGTTACTGTTTGGGGGCTCCCACTATTGACTTCCTTCCCCTACTATTCCCCATTTCCTTCCGTACTGATTCTACATCCTGATCTCCTGAACCAAGGTCATCTGTAACTATTGCACCAATGCCATCCTTGATCAACAGTGCTACCCCTCCACCTTTACCTAGCTTGCTATTCTTTTTGAGTATCATAAACCTCTCAATATTCAGGACCCAATCCTTGTCATCCTGCTGCCACATCTCCAAATTGGCTACCAGATCATATTAATTACTTCAATGTGTGCTGTCAATTCATTTACTTTGTTATGAATGCTATGCGCATTCAAATACAGAGCTTTTAGTTTTGTCTTTTTGATATCTTTGTGACATCTGGCCTTGACTCTTTGTGTATTCTTAGGTTTTATCTCTCTGTCCCTTCCTGATATTCTATAACCCTCATTTCCCATATTATTATGGTCTCCTGCTTTGAATCTACCCCTTGATTTGCCACATCTACCCAAGCTTGATCCCTCACCACCATCCCCTCCTCCTCCCTGTGTTTAGTTTTAAGCCCTCTCTACTTCCCTAGTTATGTGATTCACAAGAACAGACGTCCCAGCGCAGTTCAGGTGGGACTGTCCCAATGGTACAGCCTCCACTTTCCCCAGTACTGGTGCTGGTGCCCCATGAACCGGAACCCACTTCTCCCACACCAGTCTTTGAGCCATGCATTTATTTCTCTAATCTCATTTGCCCTATGCCAATTTGGACGTGGCTCTGGTAATAAATTTGCACGTGGCTCTGGTAATAATCCAGAGATTACTACCTTTGAAGTTCTGCTTCTTGATTTGGTGCCCAGCTTTTCATACTGACTATACAGAACCTCCTTTCTTGCCCTGCCTATGTTGTTGGTTCTGACATGGGCCACAATGGCTGGATCCTCCTCATCCGACTGCAAGTTCCTCTCCAGCCCTGAGCAGATGTCCCAAACCCTGGCCACCAGGCAGGCAACACAGCCTTCTGGATTTTCACTCTTTGTTGCAGAGAACAGTGTCAATTCCCCTCACTATACTGTCCCCTACTACCGCTAGATTCCTGTTTGCTCCCCTAACTAGAACGGATTCCTGTACTATGGTGCCATGGCCAGTCTGCTCATCTGCCTTGCAGATCTCGCTTTCATCCACACAGGTTGTGAGCACCTCACACCCGTTTGACAATTGCAAAGTTTCAAGCTCCTCCACTACTGTCTGCTCTGTCCCATTACCTGCCTCACTCACGATCACATCCTCCTGTCCCTCACTGCTGACCAAAACTGATGACCCTATTCTAAGAGGCATGACCATCCTCTGGAACAAAGTGTCCAGGTATTTCTACCCCTCCCGTATGTTCCGCAGTGTCTGCAGTTCGGCTTCCAGACCAATAATCCTGATCTGGAATTCCTCTTGCTGCTTACACTTTCTGCAGACGTGTCTGTCCTGGATCACCTTGGGGTCCAAAAGACCCCACATTCCACAGTTGCAGCATAACACCTTTCCTGCCATTGTTAGTTAATTCAGTTACTCAATTTAGAATAATTTCTATGTGTACCACACCTCTTTGCCTGCCCCCGCCCCCGTACTGAATTCCTACGCAGACCTAGGAGTCTCCATCTCACTCCGGCATAGTCGCCTCGTGCTCTCCTTACTGACTGTGCGGTTTGAAAAGCTTGTCTCTTTTATAGACCTCCTGATAACTCACTAACTAGTTTTGCTTCCTGCTACAGTAATTAACACCACTTGAACGAGCTGCTTTCAGGTGTTTGATAGATAACTGCCATTCCAGGGAGTTCTCTGTTTAACAAGCCAACCTAACTTACTTGAAGGTCTGTAATATGTCAGATGTTGATTCTTGATCTATAGTTAAAACCGGAAAAGGACTTACCAAAACTTACCACGTGAACCTAATTCGCTACTCACTCAGTCTCCGTCTCACTCCGGGATAATCACCTGTCTCCTCGCAAGCTCCTTACTGACTGTCTAGCTCATTGTTAAACTCTGATAACATTCCTGTGAAGTGCCTTCGGTCATGTTACTATTTTAAAGGCACTATATGAATGCACATTGTTGTTTTCATTGTCTTTATAACTTGTTCAATTCGGTGACTACTGAATTACTACAAACCCCACTAAGTGGGTTTATTCAGCATTGATCAATTGTCTGGAATATTATTGAAAATTTTCTCTTAGTCTTTGCAAATGTTTCTCTTGTGTAACAGCTGCATTATAATGCCAAAGGTAATGAAGACTATGAAACTTGTGCTACTGGTAGTAAGAACACTTAGTGAGACAATCCTGCAAAGTTAATAAGTTGAGATCAGTGGTATTGGATGCGTCAAAGCCTAATTAGAAGAGAGAGCTTCTCAAGTACTATTGGATGCCAGTACCAAACAGCGTAGCCAGCTGCAACCTGATTGCGACCCTTGGGATCATCTTTGTATCATGTTTGGATCTTTTTGTTGAACTGTTGGTCTGCATTTTTGCAATTGCTACCCTCTAAAGAACTTGCCTGAAATCGAAAGGTTCTGGGTGGACTGTCAAAACAAAGCTTTGCACAATTTAAAATTGTTCAGTTACTTCAGTTTGTGTTTGTGACTTAAGAACTGCTGTGTTTACTGATGTTTTACATTACTTGATGCTTTTGTTTTCATTCCCCTCCCTGCGCAATGAGGAAATGAATGTTTGCATTGTACTATCCAAGACAGATTGCAAATTTCAGCATTAGAACAAGATCATTCCAAAATCCACACAATATGTTTTGTATATTGATATGTTTCATATTGCTCTGAAATTCAGCAGAGCTATGTTTAATATTGTTTTCTATTCTCTTGCAGATGAACCTGTCTCTGATGATGCGTTATTGTCAGGCACGATACGTGAGCAAAGTTTGGGACCAAATGACACAGTGGACACTGCCTTAATGAAGCAAGAAGAGGGAACCTTAATAAACAGCACCTCTATGGAATCTGCTTTGCAGTCAAGTTTGAACTTGAAAGAAAGAATCCACCTAAATTCTGAAGAGGCCATAACACAAATAAAAGACCTCAGTCGGTCAGGGAAGGTTGTGCTGTGTGATTACCCCAAATCTTCAGCCATTCATAATCTAGAAGTTACTCCTTTGTCGGAATTAGCTATAATGGTGACTGAAGAGAACCAAACAACAACATCCCTGCATTCAATAGCACCAACACCATCAGTGATTCCAGTTGGTTTTCTGAGTAGCAGTGCCACCAGGCAATCATCAGAACTCCACATCTCATCAGTACTACTTTCAAGTTCCATCTTGATTTATCCATTATCCCTTTTAACAGTGTCGGACATACCTATTCTGGCATCAAGCAAACTGCCATCTGAACCTGTGAGTCCACTGTTCTCTTCAGTTGCAGTCAGTAACCAGTATGCATGGCAACCTACCATAAGTACAGTAATGGCAGATTTGGACACCATGGAGCACAGTGAAACAGTGCTCTTTAGTTACATTGACAGTACATCTTATAGAACAGAGACCATCTTTCCTCATTATATGGAAGATCTTACTGAAGAAAATGAGATCTCTCCGACCTCAAGCATCAAAGAAAAGTTTGAAATCACTGGAGAATCTTCTGTTGATCATGTTGAAATGTCGATCCGTAATGCTTTAACACCAGAACTTGTTCCTAAAATAAGTTCAAGATCTGACTTACCTAAACTGTTGCTATCTGATAGTAATTCAGTAACTGATGGAGTGATACTGACGGCGTTTAATATGCCAGTGCTTTCCACTCATCTATTTACATCCCTCTCTACTCATAGCGCTTTATTTTCTCCATCTAGCTTTTTTCACACACAATCATTTGATAATGATTTTGGCTCTGGCGATGACCCAGAAATTACAACACTCAGTCTATCAAACACTGCTGGGTTTATTCTGGCATCCAGTTTGGTCTTTGATTCATTTGAATCAGAACTGCTAGAATCTGAAGTCTATGACACTCACTTTCTAGCAAGGCCAGTTCCAACAGTTTCTTCAAAATTAGCAGCTTTGTCTGTGCCATCATTGACATTCTCATCATACTACACCATCAGTCCAGCAACTACCAATCCCGCAAGTCAATCATTGTATTCATCTTTTGAGGATAATTTAGATATTAGCGCAGTTCGTTCTTCATTGCTGATGGATGAAACCCCAGCATTGGCACCTACAGCTAGTGAGTATTTGCCGTTTGTCATAACTAGTGAGCGTTTGAAACCAACTTTATCTCTGAATGAAAATACAAGTTATCCTTCACCAGTGACTACACGCTTACCAGATTTCTTAGCAAGTGAATCCCTCGAACTGACCAGCATCCTAGAACCACCTCTGGCTTTGGTTTCTTCATTGATAAATGTCTTGTCAACAGAAGCAAGTAGTTTCCCAGCGACAGAATACTTAAGTTTATTTGAATCACAACTAAAAACTTTTGCCATGTTTGAGACAATGACTTTTGAGAAATTGTTGAGTACTTTAACTCTGGAATCTTCATTTCTAAAACCAGAGCCCACAACATTGAATATACTGGCAACATCTGCTAATCAAACAAATCTTGCAGTAATTCTTGAATCTTCTTTCATCAGTGTCTGTTCTAATAGTATTTTAGAAATGACACCATCTTTCGAGTCAGTGTCGCCTTCACTTGAAGCAATACAACCAACGTTAATGCCATCCATTTTTGAATCAAGACTCTCAGATGGCAGCATTTTAATCAGTTCAGGTTTTTTAGCTTCCTCAGTTGCTGGCACCACATATCCTGTGATTACTCCAAGCTCCACTGTTGATCTGCCATATTCTTCCATTTCAACCCCACATATTTTTCCAGATGTTTTTCCATCATCTACAGAGACAGTTTGGATTGCAACTTCACTCTTGCTGACGCCATCTCCTCCACCAATCGGGACCTTTTCAAATCCCACGGTTATGACAATGTTTACTGAACCAACCACCAAAATTCCAATTCGAAACTCTTCGGATCCAACTCCTATGACTATATTGACTGTACCAAGCACCAAAATCCAAATCAGCAATCTTACAGCCACCCCTAACAGGAGTGGTACAACCATGCCTGCCAGCAGTGCAGCTTCAAGACCCACTTCCCCCACAACTGTTGGAACAGTAGTTTTGGCAACAGCTCAGAATTTTGTGTGTGATGTTAATGAACCCGATTCTTACCTCGTGACAGCAGGTAGGTATTTCAGTTCAATATTTCAGGTTTGAATGCACAAAACTGAATTCAGTACTAATATGGAACAGTGCCACTCAGATTTATATCCATGTGATAAAGGATAATTTATGAATTACTGCAATAATAGATTTGCATCAAACTGCTAAGAAAGCATAACAGTCATCAATAAACAAGTGGGTGATGGGTAAAAATATCTTTGAGGAAAATTCAGGTTCTTTTGGATTATTGACAAACAGTAACCTGGCTAACTTGGCAATGATCCTGTTGGACTTGAGGCCTGCTTTGTAATTCAGCTCCTCGGTTTTAGAAATTTTCTGTCCACTTCAATAAATTCAATAAGTAAAAGGCCAAACATGGGCTACTTGTCAGAAGTCACTCTCTGTAGCACAGTTTGTAATTAGCTTCTTTGATCACTGCTTCATAGTTTAGGGCTTGTGCTCACTGGTTGCACTCTCTACAGGATGGTGACATTTTAAGAATATCAGTTGTGTTTGTTTTTACATACAATATAATGTTTTGGACTAAAATTCATATAATGCACATTAACATTAAGTCATTATTGTTTGTTACATAAAGGCTGGAATAAGGTCAGCTTATATAGACTATTAGATAAGCTTCCATATCAAATCAAGGAGTTTCAGGTGCAATATGCAATTATATTTCGATGCTTCTGTAGCTCTGGAATTGGAAATGAAAATCCTGTCTTTGTTTAAACCCTTCCATTGCTGTTGAGAATATTCCACTTAAAAATTCCATTGTTTGCACCAGTCCCTCAATTTCTGAAATTAATATCTAGAAACTTGGATCTGTCTCATAAATATTCATGCTTCCATTGTTTTTGAATTTGATGGTGTCCTGCACAGTGAAACTTGACCCTACAAATTGCTTTCTTAATTCATTAAAATAGCTAGAGACAATATTAGGTGGATGGTTATTAATGTGCTATGTTATTCTTGTAAAAGAAATAATATTGAATTTAAGGAATATGAGTTAAACTAGTTTCAAAAATAATTATGTTATGATCCCAGCTGATACTACTGGACAAGGCAAATCCCAGGGTGGAATCCGGCTTGATAGATCCTAACTTTTATTTTTTGTTTAGGTACGTAGAAAGTGTCTACTGAACAGTCACAAGAGTCAGCTGATGAACTTTTAACAAAATAATAAAATATTTATTAAACAAGAAAAAATGAACTATATCACAATATTCCTTCACCCACAACTATACCTTTACTGATATATACAGATTTGTGAGGATAACACAAGTTATCTTATACTCTCATGATCACAGTAAGTACACAGTCCATGTAAACCTGTTGTCAGGCACACCACACTCTATAAAACCAAGTGACAGATGCCACCCCAAACAGATACTATAGATCTCTCCTCAACTCCCCCCAGACGCTTGTCACACCGTGAGTCAACTGGTCTCACTGAGCTCCGTCTTTCACACGAGGATTTCCAATCTCCATTCTCAAAGAACTCCCTTTGGAATCTTCTGCCAAACTGACGCTTTCTCTCAGACGCCTTCCACAAGGGTTTGCTGGTGCTTGATCACAGGAAGCGCATCATGTAGGTCAATGGCAGCTATCATGGCAACATTCACAATGCCTTAATTCTGCAGCAGCCTGTTATGCCAAAGTGCATTTCGGCCACCACACAAACCAAATGGTGGCTACAAGGGTTATACGCTGATGATGTGGCTTCTGATTCTGGTTCACAGCCCACACACACGGTCGCAGCATGTATTTCATGAGAGTTGTGCTGCCACAAGAAATGTGATAGAAAAGACAATTGGCATGCTGAAAAAGCAGTTCCACTGCCTGGACTGTTCCGGAGGAGCCATGCACTGCTCGACTGAATGTGTCTTAAGAGTTGTGGTGGTATATTGCATTGCATTGCCATCATGAGAGGGTGACAGCCTTAGCCACCAACTGTCAGGTTAGTAGCTGAGGAGGAACAAAGAAAGGAGGGGGAGGAAGGGTGCCTGCAACCTGGGAAATTCCTTTCTGCTTGTGCTGTCTGTGAAGAACTAACTTGAGAGCAATACCAGAAACTTGAAGAGGTTTGGCCCCCAGACATGGAGTCTGCAGGCCCACCGGCATGTGGACATGCTCTGGCACTCGTGAATCAAATACCCAGCTGTGGTCGAAAAGCTCCACTGTCCTGTGAATATCTTGAGTGAATTGAAGACTTAAGGGAGTAAACCCTGACAAATAATCTAGAGTGAAGCCCAAAGGCCTCTAAATATGTTGTCATGCCAGCAACTCCTACAATCAATTCAAACATAGTGTTTGCATTCTTTTGGACACAACCAGGGAGATTGAGATGGGGATCCTGATGTTTGGGCAGCCCAGAGTCGCCATAAATTTTGTCCAGACTTGCGCCCTGGAGAGGACACTCCAGCTTCACTGCAGAGTGTTAACGCAAAACAGGAGACAGCAGTTGCAGATGATAAGCCCAACTTGATTGGTGTAGAGAACGGGCTGTCTCCGATAGTGGGAGTGTCCCATTGGTCAGCCACTGTCCACCTCAAGTTGGGCAGCCCCCAAATAGTAAGATGATGACCCATCACATTCCATCTGCTTCAATGGATGCTTAGAGCTTAAGAGGAGCTGTGAACTATGGAGGTTAATCGTTTGGAAAGGCATTGGAAGAGGTAAGCAGAAACAAAAAGCTCAGCTGGCCAAGAAGAGGGTCCAGAGAAAACTGAGGCTAGCGAATCTTGCACCATCTCAATCCACTGTCTTCCTCTGCATAAATGCGGCAGAGACTGCCATGCCAGAGTGGGACTCCTGAGCCACACCTGGTGGTGATTAACACAAAGTTGACCACCATGGCGCAAACCATTGTTTTATGAGATGGAAGGCTACCCTACCAGTAACTGCAATCCCAATTCTTAATTCACCAACAGTTCCACACTTCTTACTGTCATTGTTACTGATCAATGCATCATCTTGTTGGCCACAATGCAAAAATAAAAGCCATCACAAAATTGCAAACAGCATTTATAAATCAGACTGTGCCATATTCCATACATAATTAAACTAATCGCCCTTGTGTATTCCCTTAGTGCCTGTCTTCCGTGTGTTTTTACCCATCCTGCTGGTCCTATGGAATGCCACTCCAGTGACTACAGCGTGGCTGATGAAAGGCTGCTCACTTTCAGTAGGGGAGACTGCAGGTGACCTTTAGTGACTCTAGGCCTAGCAGGCCTGACTTCAGACTGCATCGTTTTGGCCTAGGCAGCAGCAGTCTGCAGTGTTTAGTTGGTTGACTGATGGGGAGCACCAAGGGCACAGGTGGGATGGGAGAATGAATGATGTCTTCCTGAGAGAGGATAGCAGGTTTGTGTTTCATGGAACCATTACCAATCCCCTAGAATGATGCCTCAACAATCCTAGTAATCTGTTGGAGGACAGATTGCTAGACTGCTGCAACACCCTGAAAGCCCCTTTAAATACTGGTACCTGCAGCCAAAGGTAACAGCTGTCTTTGCACGCAGCAAGCTCAATTTATATGAGAGCACGCTGAGCTTCCATTGCAGCATTGAGGCTTGTCTTTGACTCAGATTTTCTGGAAGCTGAGTCAGTCAGCCATCGATGGTGCATCATTAAGCTGAGTCAGTCAGCCATCGACGGTGCATCATTGTTGAGTCCACAAATGTGCTTATGGAGTTTGTCATGCTTCCATGCTAGAAAGAATGGGCTCCAAGTTGGTGCTGGCTTCCTCCATGCTTCTTGACATTGAATGTAGGCATTATACTCCATCTGCCAAATTTTTGTTCACTCGCCATCTATATTCCTTTGCAAACTCTTTGCATCCTCACAACTTGTTTTCCTACCTACCGTCATATTGTCAGCAAGTTTGGCTACAACGCTCTTCATCCGAGTCGTTAATATAGGTTGTAAATAGTTGAGATCACAGCACTTTAGGAACCCCTGTTCAGGTGTGCAGCCAATGAACAGTGCGCTAGCAGAAATCATGCTAATTAGAAGGCGCAAACCTGGCATGCTGTCTGTATTTAAAACGACAGGTGCGGGTTATTCGCAGATCATGATCCATGAGCTGATTTTTGGAGGCGATTCTATTTAGCTTTAATGAAATAAAGTTAAGACATCTGCATGATTAAGTGAAGTAAACAGTAAATATTGAAATTTTGTCAAGTTATCTATTAGTGAACCAATTTAAACATAAATAGAAATGTGCAATACACTGAGTTGTCTTTGGTTCAAATAAGCAATTTAGCCTATTTATTGACTGAAATATGGACCCATAAAGAACTGACAAAGAAAAGAAACTATTTCGAAGCTGCTGTTTCATTCAGTTTGGTCCTGGCAATGTTGTATTTTCATTTCTGATCCTCTTGGATGTATAGCTATGTAAGTAATGTTACTAATATAACTGACCCATGGAAAGTCAGAATGCACTCAATAATGAAAGATAGCTATATAGTTTTCTTCTGTACTGCTCATCTATCTGTTTTGTTCCAGATGCTGTGTCTCTCAGGAACATGGAGCTTATTTTCCTCTTTTCCCTGGAGCTTAACTTCTTTCCCTCTGCTATTGTTACCATAACAATGCAGTTGGGTCCAATTGTTCATGTGCGACTGAACCCAAATTTCTAGATCACCTATGCCTGCACGTTCAGGAGAGATGTCATATTTAATTTACGCTTGGCTCCTCTTTCTCTCATGATCTGATTCTTCTCCCGATCTGATTATTTTTATTGTTGCCATTCAAATTACATACATGCAATCACACTTAATCTCTATCATCTTCTGGTTTAGGCACACATCTAATCTCATTCATTCTATTCATAAGCAACTCCATGCAAAATGGCCAAGTAATAACTTTATTTGAGTCTCAATTGTGCAATTTTTAAAAAAACCAACTTGAAAATGTTGTTCAGCAGAATGTTTGTTAATGACGTGTGACTTAGCTGAAAACCATTATAGAAACAAACAGAAATTACAGCACTTAAATTTCTACTCCTGTTATTTTTTTGGTACATCTGTCTATTCATACTGTTCATTTTGCAGCCAGATAGAAAATGACTAAGTACACTGATGGTTTGATTCATGAAAGATCAGGTAATGCAAAAACAAGCCAGGAAAGCACAATCTTTCACACAATTTTTATTAAGTTTCTGAGGGCTTGTGGAATGTGTAGTGGGCCTGGTAAAGTGGAATTTTTCATCACATTCAGGACAAGTATACCTTATTCGGCTTGAGGTTTAGGGGAATTAGGCTGCCTCCTGTCTTGGTGGATTGGAGCCTCCTCGCTGATATTCATGATTGGTAGGTTTCCCTTGGCAGGAAAGCTACCTAACAGCAGGGTCTTCACATTCTGACGCAGCAGCTTCTGGAATGGATAATGTCATAAACATTTATTTTTTAAAAAAGAGGTAGGGCACACATTAATCTTTGTGGTGCTCACTCTAGTTAGCAGGTAGACTATCCCAGTCATTTAAATCAGTGTACATACTGGAAAGGAAGGGATGAATCCTTTCCTTGAAGAACTGAGAGTGATAGATTTTTGAACTGGATATGTGCTTGAATTTGGTGTAAAGCTTGTTGCATCCACAATGAACCAGAGTGTGCCTTTACCTGCTCATTATCTAGGAAAAGGTAGCCAGACTCGGGGGTTGGACATGATTCCTCATCAATGGAATCTTGAATGCTGGAATATATCACATTGCAATGTGATCTTCTGAGTTCACCAGGTGGAAGAATTTACATTCTGGCAGGCTATGAAATCTTAGGTTCAACAAATAAACAAACATGGTGAAATACTACCATACACCCTCTTCCCAGTTTGGTATTTCTGCTGGTGTCAGAGTGACTGTTAACTAAAATCAGCTGATATATACCATGAGCTCTCCCAAGGGCAGGAGAAAGAGGGCAGCAGCTCCAACCAAGTAGCTGTAGGTGGAAGTGGCAAAGGAAGCCAGCAGAATAAGTGTGGTCCCTCCAACAGTGGGACAGTACGCCAAGATGATCTAGGAGGACATCACAGATGAGTGGCATAGCACTTTTGGGTGCCAAGCACTCTTGACTTTTCCAACATTCTGCACAGCATTCCTCAGGACAACATGCCTTGCTGCTCCACTTATTCTTCCCTGTCTTGGCACCTCATATCTCCATCAGAGCAGCCAAAACTCACTCAGCCTATTGCCATCTCTCACCCATGCTACAGTCACGCTCCAAAAATGTGTGGGGAGGAAGAAACGACAACAAACCATTATGAACACTCTCACCTATCTGCTTTCTCTCCTTGCAGAAGAGACCACGCAATCTGTTGAGAGGCAGAGATTGGACTGTTGGGGTGGGGTAGAGCATGGGGACTTGCCTGCAGTAACAGGGATCTTATCAGCCACTGACAGTGCATATCCAGTTGCTCCACTGGGAAGGTGGTCTTGTTACGGGAGGTTGCAGATGTCAGCCATGAGGCACTGGTGCTCAGACATGTCAGGAAAGTTGCTTCTCTGCCTGTAGACTCTGTGTTGGGGTTTTGCCGCCTTTTAGCTGGAGCTCTATGTTCATTCCCCTCTGCATTATGGAAGGGCACGTAGCTGGAGAGAAACTTGTTGATGCTATTAGTGTTGTTGCTCCTTTTGTTCTTTGTCAGAGGTGCAAGGTGGAGCTGTTCCCATGCCATAGTCAAGGCATGCAGAGGGGGGAGTGTAGCTGAAGGTGAGTGAAATACTGGACAGGTGAAGTGACTTTCAAGAAGTTAGCCATCGCCTGTCAAGCAATGATATCACTCTCTGAGAGACAAAGTGCTATGACAGCAGCCTCTGACTTGGCCATGGCTGGACCTTCCCAGCTTGGGAAGTCTTGCCAGTTTGTCAGTTTCACTGAGCAGCCTCTGCCTACTTTGCACTTGCCTCAGTGACCCTGGGGAGTTGACAGGTTAGAAACAGGAGCCCTGGCTGTTAAATCCAGATTTAAGGGTTAAAACCATGTTTCATGATCTATTTGAATATCTAAATTACTTATTCAACAGCTGTATGGGGACCTTGCTGCTTATCTTCAATTCTATCCAGGTGAAACCCTGGGATGATGTCAGGACCCCTACCTAATATCACTTAGCTCCCTATATGCACCCAAACCTGCCTTCTCTTGCTTGGGACAATTCCACCCATAGTATCTAATCATTACCATGTGTGCGACTAGTAAAGAAGAATCTAATAAGTAATCTTGCAAAGGTGGACATTCTCTGTTTTTGTCATAATCAAGAAAACCTCCAACTCTGCTTTGAAAAGTTCATTTGGATATTAAATGTCCACTGAAAATAACTGGGACAGGAAGATGGCACTTCAGTTCAAAGTCTCACCAAACGATAGCACTTCTAGCAATGCAGTTCCTTTAGTGCTGCACTTCATGTCAGCCTAGACTGTAAGTGCAATGGGGCATGTCTGACTCAGAAGGTTTTTGTTACATGTAGACTAAGTTGAAACTAGAGTGCTATCAAGTGGAGGTGCTGCAGATCATTAATTCAGAGCACTACTCCATGCTAAACCATTTGCTATGACAAGGAAGGGCAACTCAACTGGATCATTTAAGAAGCCACTAGATGCTTTGGTGGACAGACTTAGGTTCTTTCTGGGTGGGAAAACTTAGATGAATAGAGTGACCTTCCTGATAAGTATGTAACTTGTGTGAAAGATACTTCCTCCAGGTAGGGGCGTTATTTAACTGCAGGTTACAAAGTTCGAAGTTCTTGAAGCTAGTTTTAGTGATAATCTGTGAGTTGAAATACATTTAATGTGATGATGTGGGCAGATTTCAAAGATTTCAGAGGAGGAAATGAGACCCAATCAGGTTACATCTTTAACATTGCTGTATCATTGTCAGAAATGTTTAACTGAAGCACTAGGGTCATATTTGAGAGAAATATCCAGCTTTAAACTATATGTATAAAAATTCTGTTTTTAGCTCATGTTGATCATTTCAGATAAATTAATAATCGGGTATTTGGGCAATTTCCTGTGGAAATACTGCAGGTGTCAATTTTTATTAACAGCACATTGCCACCCTGCTATGTCAAATAATTTATGCATTTATTTATATTTTGTCTCCTCCCTAATTTCATGCTAGCCTCCATTCTGTGGAATTATTGTCATTGTTTGTCTTAAGGATTAGTTTTCTAACTCTTGCTTGTGGGTTGTTGATTTAAGGAAAAGATTATCAGCCCAATCTCTTGTTATGTAATATCTCAGGTGGAAATACAGAATGTTCATAAGTGGAAGGATACTTAATGCATATGTTTTCTTCTGCAGTGCTCTCTAGCAAGGTGACGACACCGCAGGATGTGGTCCGATCAATTAAGGATGTACTGAGTCAACATTTCGAACGGCATGTGGAACTTCAGGTAGCCACAACATATCTAGAGCCCAGGAATTGGATGGAGCAATTTGAGTTTAGAGTTCAGGTCCATTGTTTGAACAACATTGTACACTGTTTAGTGAACTTCAATAACAATTCTCTGCATCAGCACATGGAAGTAGAAAAGGGAAATAAGCTGCATAAAGTGAGTGTTGGATGGTACGAAAGAAGGGAGAGGACTAAGAAGGACTGTGAGGAATACAAAAGTTTATACTGCATGTATGTAAATGCACAGTATCTAGTGAAAAAGATTGACGAGCCGCAAGCACAAATAGCTATGTGGGAATATGATGTGGTGGCAATAATGGAAACCTGGCTTACAAATGCTCAGGATGGGGAACTTAATATTCAAGGATATGAAGTGTTCAGAAAAGATAGGGAAGGTGAAAAGGGAAGTTGGATGGCAGTACTGATTAGGAAAGACATTGTTGTCTTGGAAAGGGAGGATGTCCTTGAGGAGGCAAAGTTAGAATCTCTTTGTTGGAGTTGAGAAGCAAGAATGTGATTATGCTACTGGGGATAAATCTCCAAGTAGTGCGAGAGAGGTAGAGGAGCAAATCTGCATGCAATCACAGATGTACAAGAACTAGAGTGCTGATATTGGGAGACTTACTTGCCCAAATATCGATTGGGTAGTGCTAGAGTAAAGGATAAGGACGGGGAGTAATTTCTTAAATGCGTTGGGAGAACTTCCTTGACTAGCATATTCATGGCCCTACAGGAAAGAAGGCACTGAATCTGGTGCTGGGAAATGAAGTGGGCCAAGTGGAACAAGTGTCAGTGGGAGAACACTTGGGTAAGAGTGATCATCTGTATCACCAATCTAAACTTTGTAATGTGAAGAGCAGGGAACTATCCAAAATAGGCTAAATTGAAAGGGGGCTAATTTCATTGGGATGAGAAGTGGGGTAAAATGGAACCAAAAGTGGACAGGAAAGACTGTAATGGAACAATGGGTAAAGTTTAAGGAGGAGATGCTTCAGGTGCAGGCTAGGTACGTTCCAACAAGGGGGAATGGTAGGGGAATCAAAGCCAGGTCTCCTTGAATGGTGACGGAAATAGAGAATATGATGAATCAAAAGAAGAGGGTTATGATGCATGTCAGGTGAATTCTTAAAGTAAGAACCAGACCAAATATAATTTGAGAGGGGATGTAGAAGGAAAATAAGACTGCTAAAGAGAGAATATAACAATAGAATGACAGTTAACATAAAACGGGACCCGAAAATGTTCCATTAGCATGTAAGTAGTAGAGGATGATGTATGCTTAGAGGTGCAGGGCAAGACGAGAAAACTTAATGAATACTTATATTCGTGTTTATTGATAAGAGGAGTTTGCTAAAACATCGGTAGAAATGGCGATGGTAGAGGTAATGGATGGAGTGAAAATTGAGAGGCAGGAGGTACTGGAAAGGCTGGTGTTATGATCAACGTAGAGACCAATAACTTTTTAAAAGATGAGTTTCCCAAATGATCAATGAAAATAACCAAAGAACAAGATTTCACTTTTAAGACGTCTACTGTAACAAACAAGTTAAAATTAAGTAGATCAAACAATAGTTAACAGGCAACTGATCAATCAAACTAAAGAAAAAAGTAAATTTTGCCTTAACTAACTAATGCAACCAAAGAGATCTTGCGATTTGCTGGAACAAATAGCTGACCATAACCCTCCTCCCTCTCTCTAGTGTTGCTACCTGCTCTCGTGTTCTCTCCTTCTGTGATGCTGTTCACAGCTGAGGCTGCAAAGAATGTTTGCCTCCCTCCAAGCATGATTTAACAGGTTTCACAGCACAAGGAATGAACTGCACTCTGTTGTCAGACAGCCGCATGAAGATTGTGAGCCGCAATTTGGCCATCCCTGGAATAGATAAATACTGATGTTCCACAAATTAATTAATTTTATTTTGATAATTACAGGGTTAACAAGGTCCAAAAATTTCCATACTCGTGTACTTGGCACCTTTCAAAGCTTAAAACATTAACTGTTTTTTGTGTATTTAAAAGATGGAATTATGATTTTGTCAGCTTGTACAGATAATAATTATATTCTCAAATTATTATACTGCATTGCTTTATGCCAGGGGTGTAAATTGTTTAGGACAATCTCCATTAAGGAATTGTGCCTTTAAAAATGCATTCACTTCTAACGTGCAAGAGCTAACTAATGCTATTAAACTACTACAACAAAGTTATTCATTTTGTGGCAAGTAATAACAGATAAACTAAATTTTTCTTTTTTAATACCTGTACTACCTACCTTCCTGTTGTGTTTGGGCAGATGGGGGCTAATTACTATGTGTGCATGGAGGAGAAGGGTTAATTACTATATGTGCATGGAAGTAGCAAGTTATTAGGTGGGGTTAGAGTAAGGGGAAAACGTAAGAAAGTCTAAATCAGGGTTAATGTGCATGTAAATGAATGCACAGAGTCTGGTTAATAAGGTTGATAAGTTACAGGTGCAGATTGACATGGAAATATGATGTTGTGGCTATAAAGGTGTGCTAAATATTCCTGGATACAAGGTATTCAGAAAAGATTGGAAAGGAAAGAAAGGGGAAGGAGTGGCAGTTTTGATTTAAGGAGATTAGTGCAGTGCTGGAGGGAGAGGTTGTCCCAGAGGGGTCAAAGACTGAATCTACTTGGCTACAGCTAAGGAACAAAAAAGGTGCAATTACATTGCTTGATGTGGTCTATAGGCCACCGAATAGTGGAAAGGATGCAGAGGAACAAATTTGCAAGGAAATTAGAGAGGTGCAAGAATTAGTGGTTATAATGGGGGACTTCAATTATCTGAATGTAAATTGGGATAGTAGTAGTTTAAAGGACAAAGAGAGGCAAGTGTTCCTCAAGCGTGTTCAGGAATTTTTTCTACGGTCTGTTTCCAGTCCGACAAAAAAGACGGCACTGCTGGACCTGGTTCTTGGGAATGGGCCAAGTGGATCAGATACACCACATGGACTGCAGCGGTTCAGGAAAATGGCTCACCTCCTCAAGGGCAACTAGGGATGGACAATAAATGCTGGCCCAGCCAGCGAAGCCCACATCCAGTGAATGAATTTTTAAAAAAATCAGTAGGAGAACGTTTAGGGCATTTAGGGGACAGTGATAATTGTATTGTAAGCTTTAGGTTAGCTATGGAAAAGGACAAAAAACAAGCTAGAGCAAGAATAATTAACTGGGGGTGGGGGTTGGCGGAGGAAGCCAACTTCACTGAGGTAAGAATGGATCTAGGCCAAATAGTTGAAATCAAAGTTTGGCTACCTTCATAGAAGAGAGAGTTTGAGCTTAGTCAAGATATATTCCCTCAAAGGAGAAAGGTAGGTCAAATAAATTCAGAGCTCCCTGGATGAACAAAGAGATTGAGAGTAAGATGAAGAAGAAAAAGTGTGCTTCTGACAGGTATCAGGTGAACAATACAATGGAGAACCAGGCTCAATATAGAAGGCTCAGAGGAGAAATGAAAAAGCAAGTAAGAGAAGCAAAAGGGAAGTATAAGAAGAGACTGGCAGCTAACGTAAAAGCGAATCCCAAAGTCTTCTATAGGCATATAAATAACAAAAGTGTGGTAAGACGAGGACGACGGCTGATCAGGGACCAAAAAAGGGATTTGCACATGGAGGCAGAGGAATAGCTGAGTTGTTAAATGAATTCTTTGCATCCGTCTCTAACAAGGGAGAAGGTGTTACCCAGGCCACAGTGAAAGAAGAGGTAATTAATACACTGGAAGGATTTAAAATCGTTGAGATGGTATTAAATAGGCTGCCAATGCTTAAAAGTGATTAAGCACCATGACTGGATGAGATGCTTCCAATGATACCGAGGGGAGTGAGAGTCAAAATTGCAGAGGCACTGACCATTATTCTTCAGTCTTCCTTAGACTCGGGTGGTTCCAGAGGATTGGAGAATTGCAAATGTTACACCCTTGTTCAAAATAGGGTGCAAAGATAAGCCCAGCAACTACAGACCAGTCAGTTGAACTTTGGTGGTGGGAAATTAATAGCCACATGGACAAATGCAGGTTAATTAAGGAAAGCATTTGTTAAGGGAAAATAGTCTTCAAAAAAAATCCCAAGTTAATTAAAGAGGTAACAGTGTGTTGATGAGGGTAATGCTGTTGATGGACTTCCAAAAGGTATTTGAAAGTGTGTGCACAACAGACTTGTGAGCACAGTTATAACTCATGGAATAAAACAGACAATAAAACATGGATGCAAAATTGGCCGAGTGACAGGAAACAGTAGTAATTGATGCCCAATTCTAGGCATCACAGTTTAGGTAAGAAGTGAAACCATTGGAGAAGGTGCAGAAAAAATCAGGAGAATGATTTCAGGGATGAGGAAGATAGATTGAAGATGAAGTTGGGACTGTTTTCCTTGGAGAAGAGAAGGCTGAGAGGAGATTTGATAGAGGCCTTCAAAACCATGAGGGGTCTGGACAGAGTAGATAGGGTGAAACTGTTCCTACCTGTGAAAGGATCGAGAATAAGAGAGCACAGATTTAAAGTAATTGGCAAAAGAAACAAAAATGACATGAAAAACCTTTTTCACACAGCACACACATAAGGTCTGGAATGCACTGCATGAGGATATGATGGAGGCAGGTTCAATTGAGGCATTCTCAAGGGAATTAGACTTACCTGAAAAGGAAGAATGTGCAGAGTTGCAGGGAATAGGTGGGGAAATGGCACTAGGCGAATTGCTAATTCGGTGAGCTGTTGCAGATATGATGGGCTGAATGGTGCCCTGTGCTGTAATAATTCTGAGATTCTGAGATACTGTGATTCAAGTTCGTTGTTCAGTAGATGGTTACAATCTTTTTTTCCCAAATGAAATCAATCTTTTTTAACTCTTGACTGTTTCCACATCGGAAGAGCAAGGCTTCCAAAATCAGTTAAGCAATAAGCATGTGCTAGCTCTGATGTGCATCAGTGAAGCAGGTTTATTTTTGCTACGATCTGAATTGTGTGCGAAGGAAGCCTGGAAGATGAGAGAGGAAAGAACTGTGTGAAGGAAGCATGGAAGTTTAGAGAGGAAAAAGCTGAAGTTTTCCTCACAGAAGTGTGTGCAATAGTAAAATATGTCTGTAAAGGTTGCCCGTGTCTTGCGGCTCTCAAATGCCTGAAGATTATCAGATGTGGCTGTAAGGTTCAGAAGGTTGGACCACCTCTGATCTGTCCATTTAGCTGATACTGAGAAACTCAGAGATTACTATAACATTAAAGAGAGCTACAAAAATCCAGCTCAACTTAGTAAACTCTGACTAGTCCTGTACTCGTCTAGAGCCTAGTATTGTTGCACGTTTTGTTTTATTCTTTCATGAGATGTTGGCGTCGCTGACAAGGTCAGTATTTGCCCATCCAATCCAATAGCACCTGTAGGTAACCTCTGGAATCCCCCTCATTTTGCATATGTAATATTTTATATGAGGACTTATGGATAACTGGACTGTGTAGTCTGGTACTGAGCCCATACAAGAAAGATCCTTATTCAATCCATGATCTATGCATGCAAAAATCATCGAATTTCCAGATATTATCATCAGATATTCACAGGCAAGTTATTCTGTGGACAATTTTAATACATTCTGTTACACTGTAGCCCCTGATTAAGTATAGGCTAAGTTCAATATTGTTTAAATCAGTCTTGGAACCAATACTCCATAATATTATTTATTGTCTTCCATTTTAGAATTATTTTTTAGGATATATGGATTTGGAGCATGTTGATATTTATAAGGAATGTGTTCATAAGTTACTTTGGCAGCCTTCTGGAACTTCTCACATGTTCTCTCACCATTAACATCCTGGAGGTTATTATTGATCAGAAACTGCACTGGAGCAGCCATATAAATACTGTGGCTACAAGAGCAGGTCAGAGGTTGGGAATTCTGTGGCGAGTAACTCAATTCCTGACTCCTCAGAGCCTGCCCACCATCTACAAGACACTAATCTGGAGCATGATGGAATACCCTCCACTTACCTGGATGAGCCCAGTTCCAGCAACGCTCCAGAAGCTCAATACCATCCAGGGCAAATCAGCTGCTTGATAAGTGCCTCATCCATCACATTAAACATTCACTCCCACCACCGGTGCGCAGTGGCAGCAGTGCATACCATCTAAAATGGACTGCAGCAGTTTGCCAAGCATCATTTGACGATGTCTTCCAAACCTGCGACCTCTACCACCTAGGACAAGGGCAACAGTTGCATGGGAACACCACCAACTTCAAGTTCCCCTCCAAACCACACAACATCCTGACTTGGAACTTTATCACCGTTCCTTCACAGCTATGGGATCAAAGATCTGGAACTCACTTCGTAACAGCTCTGTGGGTGTACCTATACCACTCAGACAGCAGTGCTTCAAGAAGGCGGTTCACCAGTAAGGGCAATTAGGGTTAGGCAATAAATGTTGGTTTTGCCAGCGATGCTCACATCCCTAGAAAAAATCTAAAATTATAGACTAGTTGGGCCAAATGACATGTTTCTATGGTGTTTTTCTAAGTATTTTCTAAGTAATCCAATGTAAATTAGGGTATTTAGTTCAGCTGGGGATTATCAACTTTGATTTTTAGTGAGAACGCAGGGTCAGGATAGGTACAAAGCGATGGAGAGGTGTCAGCTGTGGCTCAGTTCATAGCACCCTCGCCTTTGAATCAGAAGGTTGTGGGTTCATGTCCCACTCCCGGAAACAGAGAACTGTGAATGTACTCGAAAGAGTTACATGCGATCTGTTGATAACTCGAAAGAGTTACAAAGCGATGGAGGCCTCCAAATGAAAGAGCGAGGTAAAGTAACAAAGAATGAGGGGTAGGTTTTGGTGAAAATATTTTACAAATTTATCTGATAGTGTTTGAGTTATTGACATTATTATTGATTAAATTCTAAATTAATACAATGGTTAAATATTAATGAAGCTCTAAAAAAATTGGTGATTGCTATTTGCTACTGTTCAATTTCGTGGATTGCCACCTTGTACCCCCTGACAATCCCTTGAACGGTGCCGCCTGGAGTTTCTTGCAAGGCAAGGTTGGGGGGGAGGTGCCAGGTAAAGTGAGGTCCAAAAAGTTCTCAATGGCCAAACAGGTGACAGAAGACTCTGCATCTCAGCGGCTGTGAAAGTGGTAGAAGACTGCAGCAGCAAGATGGTCCCCGTATTTGTGATTTGACACTTCACTGGAACCTGATCACCAATCTGTCAAAATTGTATGGACAATGACGGGGCCCCAAAGTTCCCATGTTAAAGGTGTGCAGACTTATACCAGGGTCTGTTTACCAAATACTGCGGCGATGGAGAATTGGTGCTGGGGCCAGGGCTGTGACCCTGGGATTCTAAAGTCAAGAATTTACTTGGATAAATGCATGAAAGTTGTTAGACATCTCTGTCCCAACATAGGTGTGCTTGGGCAGCAACACCTGTGACTGCTCTGTTTACTCCAAATGGGGTGAAATCTAGAAAAGGTGCCCTAAAAATAAGCTGCCCTTTCTCCAGGCTCAGGAACCACACCTGTGGGATTACCATCTTTGTGGTCAAAGAAAAAAAAATTTAAATTTTTCAATTTGGAATGTTAGAATACTCCTGAATAATCTCAACAGTGACCGTCAGGGAGAACTTCAATCATACCACGTGGGCTGTCAAGACTCTAAATTGATGTTATCACCCTCAGTGAGATTTGCGTTCTTGGAGAGAGGCAACTGAAGCAACAAGCAGGAGGATGTACCCAATTGTATAAATGAAAGACCCCTCTGACGCTTCATCTACAACTCAGTCGTAACCAATATGTCACTGTTATCAGCGCTTGTGCCCCAACCCTTGACTCTGATGAAGATGTTAAGGAAAAGTTCTATTCTGACCTTGATTAAGTCCTCACTGCCATCCCAAATGAAGAAAAGATGATCCTTCTGGGAAGTTTAATGCCAGGGTTGGCCGTGACTCCGATGTCTGGAGCAGGACCACTGGGGGAGAAAAGATGTGGGAAAAGCCAGTGCAGATGGCGGCGTCCTGCTGACAAAGTGTGTTCAGCATGGCCACATTATAATAAACACCCACTCCTGCCAGAAGGACAAATAGAAAACCACATTGGGGTATTCTAGGTCAGAGCATTACACCTCCTGGATCTTGTTATTGTTTGGGTCAAAAATCTAAATGATCTCTGTTTCACTCCATTCATGGGGGAGACTTATGCCTCCTGGACAGATTGGTCGATCAGTGATGAACATTCACCTAGCACCGAGGTATCGCGAGGTCCAAAAGGAAGAAGATTAATACCTCGGCCCTAAAGCAGTCTGAGCAAATAGAGGAATTCAAAGTGCAGCTTCCGACCAATCTTGAAGATCTTCACACATTCAACTTAATTAATGAACAGTGGGATGAAATAAAGTCAACTGTAGTGGACTCCTGTGCCCAGACCATTGGGTTTGAGCATCGTCATCACTAGGGCTGGTTCTATGAAAATGATACTGAAATTGTAACCTCCTAGAATAAAAACGAGCAGCTTTTGTTGCCTGGCAGAACAATCCAAGATCGCAATCAAGAAGGCAGAATTCCAAAAGTTCAAGGTGATGCCCAAAGACAAATACAGAAGATAAAAGACAAGTGACGGGAAGAGAAAGTCCAAGGGATCCAACAATATGCTGACCACCATGACATTAGGAGCTTTTTTTGAAGCAATCTATGGACAAAATCCCCTTCGCTCACCGATGGTTTTGCTCTTCTTAAGGATGACTGCCATCTGTCAATGCTAGAAAGAGCATTTGCAAAAATTCCGTAACCATGAATCCATAATGGCAGCTGATGCTTTCCAGACTATCCCCGCCCCATCCCCCACCCTCAACCTTCCCCCACCATACCCTACTGTAGAATCCATGAGTGAATGACCATCAATAGGAGAGCTGCACCACGCAATTAAGCAGATGTAAAAACAATGAACCCTGCAACCACGATAGTATTCCAGCTGAGGTTTTCAAAGCTGGTGGGAATTTTCTCACACCAGACTCCTTGCACTCACGGATTTGAGAGGAAAAAGAGACAGTGTGGCTTTAGACCTTCCAGAGGAACCTCTGATATGATCTTTGTCGCCAGGCAAATGCATGAAAAATGTCAAGAACACCAGGAATTCTTCATTGCATTCGTCGACCTGACTAAAATGTTTGACTCAGTAAATCATGAGGCTATATGGAATGTGCTTCAAAGATTTGGATGTCCGAGAAACTTCTTCACAACCCTGCAATTGCTTCATGATGATATCGGTAATGTCTTGAGTGGGAGATCTGAAACAGGTGCCTTCAAAATCCAGACTGGGGTCAAACAAGGCTGGGTGATAGCCCCCATACTTTTTACAATCTACCCGACAGTGGCTATTCACCTCATCAAAGATCATCTACCTTTTGGTGTCAGTATTAAATACCATCTAGTTGGAACACTGTTTTACCTCAGTTGCCTCCTTGCCAAAACTAAACTGACCACCATAAATATACATGATCTATAGTTTGCAGATGACTACAGTGTTGTTGCCCACTCTGTACCAGATTTGCAAGCCGCTCTCAATCTCTTCATTTCTGCAGACAAGAAACTTGGCCTAGCCTTGAATGTTGCTAAAACAGAACTTATTTGTCAACCCACACCTGGTCAGCCAAATATATGTTGAAGGATCGCATATATGTTGAAGGAGAGACTCTCGTATATTGAGCACTTCCCATACCTTGGCAGCCATCTCTCAAAAGGCCACCATTGAAGAGACCTAACACTGGGTCAGCTGTTTCAGCTTAGCCTTCTACAACTATAGCAGCGATTGTTTGACGACAACAGACCTCCAAAGTCAACAGAAGTCCTAGTATGCAGAGCAGTTGTTGTCACCACACTCCTTTACTGAATTGAGACCTGGACTATGTAGCAACAGCATACAAGAGCGCTAAAGAGATTCCATAAGCAATGCTTCTGCCGCATCCTCAAGATTCAATGGGAGGTCCCTCAAACAAACACTAGTGGCTTTCTTGAATCCAGTTCTAGAGGCGTTTAGACAAAACTGCAAAGTCAACTTTGTTGGGCTGGGCATTGTGCCTGGATTTCTGAAAAGGGTTTCCCAGAAAAGGTCATCTTTCTCGACTCAAATGGCCAAAGTTCCAAGGGAGGGCAAAGAAAATGTTTCAAAGATACTCTGAAGCTCTCCATGAAGCGTGGCAACATTGACATTAATGGCTTAATGATGAGGCAGTGGCTGCAGGGATGGAAGGAAAAGGAAGCAAATCCTACACTCTGGATCCCGCTACCTCGGACATGCTGCCCATTGTGCCAAAGATCTGAGAGTCAAGAATCATCCTGTTCAGTCACATGAAGCAGAAACTCGCAAGCCTGAGTAGATGTCATTCTCGAATCAAGGGATAGCCGATGACAGCTGTTCAATTAAAAGAAATAAATTAGCATATTAGTAAATGAAGTAGAAAAAATGAGGCGCGACAAATTTGAATATGAGCAGCGTTAGTTGTGGAGAAAGGACGGCGTGAGTTGGGGAGATAAAACAGAAACCCCAGCAGAATTTGAAAAGACTGACAAAAGTGACATCAGCACAAAGCATAGAGCTGATTGGTAGGCAGTAGGTAAGCGTTTTTCTCCACTTTAAAGCTACATTAAGGAAAGGTAAGGTTCTAGCTCTGTTTTAAAAAAAAAAGAACTTAAATAATTTTCTACTTGATTTAAATTTATGGTGAGAGTATTTTAACCAAAGGTATTGCAGGGGAACTCAGTCCTGTGTGTTGCATGGCCTGCAGAATGTGGGAAGTCTTTGACTTTCCTGGCAGTCTGGATGACCAGATCTGCAGGAAGCGCCACCAGTTTGACCAACTTGAGCATTGGGTTTCGGATCTTGAGCGTCAGCTGGAGGCATAGCAGTGCATCTGCGAGGCTAAGTTACATGGATAGCATGTTTTTGGACATCATCACCCCGCAGGTTAAAGAAGTGCAGTCAGAGAAGGAATGGGTGACCACCAGTCAGAAGAAGGGAGGCAGGCAGGTAGTCAATAAAGCCCCAGAGTGCAACTGACTCAAGAACAGTTTTTCTGTGTTGGAGAACGGTGAGAGTGATGGTTCCTTTGGGAAATGCAGCCAGAGCCCAGCTGCACAAGGGGAGAGGAGAAAGGGAGGAAGAACAATAGTGATAGAAGACTCAATAGTGAGGGGTCCGGACAGATGTTTCTCCGCCCCAGACATGACTCCAGGATGGATCAAGGATGTCAGTGAACAGCTGAAGGGTATTCTGAAGGGGGAGGGCAAACAGTCAGATCATGGTTCACGTTGGTACCAATGACATAGGTAGAAAGAGGGATGAGGTCCTGCAACAAGAATTTAGGGAGCTAAGTAGCAGGTTGAAAAGCAGGATCTCAAAGGTTGTAATGTCTGGATTGGTCCCAGTGCCACTTCCTAGTGAGTATAGGAATAGGCAGATAGAGCAGATGAGTGCGTGGCTGAAGAGTTGCTGCAGGATGGAGGGCTTTAGATTCCTGGATCACTGGGTCTGTTTCAGGAGAAGGTGGGACCTGTACTCCGACGGGTTGCACCTGAACCGGAACGGGACCAACATTCTTGCGGGGGAGTTTGCTAGTGCTGTTGGTGGGGGTTTAAACTAATTTGGCAGGGGGATGGGATACGGACTGGAAGTATAGTAGGGGCAGATGTACAGACAAGTAGAGAAGAAAAACCAAGTCAGTCTGGAATGCAGAGTGTATATAGTCAAGTTGCAAGACTCTATTGCGTTTGTTTTAATGCAAGGAGTCTTGCAACGAAGGCAGATGAGTTGAGGGTGTTGATTAACACATGGGTATAAGATATTGCTATCACAGAGACATGGTTGAGTGAGGGGCAGGACTGGCAGCTCAATATTCTGGAATATAGAATCTTCAGGCAAGATGGGGTGGGGTGTGGAGTGTAAAAGGAGGTGATGTCGCAATATTGATCAAGGAGTCAATTACTACTAAGATGATATCTTAGAAGGTTCCTCAAATGAGGCCATATTGGTAGAATTTAACAACAAAAAGGGGGCAATCACATTGCTGGGAGTGTACTATAGACCCCCAAACAGTCAGGGAGAGATAGAAGGGCAGAAATGTAGGAAAATCTCAGAGAAGTGTAAAAATAATAGGTTAATAATGTTTGGGGATTTCAACTTCCCCAATATTAACTGGGATGGGTGAAAGGCTTAGAGGGGGTGGAATTCTTAAAATGTATCCAGGAGAGATTTTTAAGCCAGCATGTAGAAAGCCAGAGGTGCTGGAACTAGTTTTAAGGAAGGAAGCCGGGCAAGTGGTACAAGTGTCAGTTGCGGGGGGATTTCAGTGATAGTGACCATAACTCAGTCAGATTCAAGGTAGTTATGGAAAAGGACAAAGATGGAGTGTAAATAGAGGTTTTGAATTTGGGGGGAAGGCCGATTTTAATATGATAAGACAGGATCTGGCCAAAGTGGACTGGGAGCAGCTACTTGTAGGAAAATCTACATCAGAGCAGTCGGAGTCATTCAAAAAGGAAATAGTGAGAGTGCAGGACCTACATGTTCCTATAAAGGTGAAGGGTGGGACCAACAAGCCCAAAGAACACTGGATGCTGAGGAATGTTCAGGATTGGATATGGAAAGAAAGGAAAGCTTATGGTAGATACTGAGGGCTCAAAACAGCAGAAGCCCTAGAGGAGTATAGAAAGTGCAAGGGGTTACTTAAAGAAATTAGGAGAGCGAAGAGAGGACATGAAAAAACACTGGCGGGTAAAATAAAGGAAAATGCAAAGGCGTTTTATAAGTATATTAGGGGCAAGAGGAAAGAATAGGGCCCATTAGGGGCCAAAGTGGCAATCTGTGCAAGGAGCCGGAAGATGTAGGTGAGGTTTTAAATGAGTACTTTGCATCTGTTTTCACTATAGAGAAGGACGGTGTAGGTATAGAAATCAGGGAGGGGAACTGAGATATACTTGAACAAATTAGCATTGAGAGGGAGGAGGTATTAGCGGTTTTAGTGGGCTTAAAAGTGGATAAATCCCCAGGCCCAGATGACATGTATCCAAGGCTGATGTGGGAGATAAGGGAGGAGATTGCAGGGGCCCTGACGTTAATTTTCAAATCCTCTCTGGCCACAGGAGAGGTGCCAGAGGACTGGAGGACAGCTAATGTGGTACCATTATTCAGGAAGGGTAGTAGGATAAACCAGGGAACTATAGGCCAGTGAGTCTAACATCAGTGGTAGGGAAATTGGAAAAAATTGAGAGGGACAGAATTAATCTCCACTTGGTGAGGCAAGAATTAATCAAGGATAGTCAGCATGGCTTTGTTAGGGGAGATCATGCCTAATAAACTTGATTGAATTTTTCGAGGAGGTGACTAGGTGTGTAGATGAGGGTAATGTAGTTGATGTGATCTGCATGGATTTCAATAAGGCTTTTGACAAGGCCTTGCATGGGAGACTGGTCAAGAAGGTAAGAGCCCATAGAATCCAGGGCAATTTGGCAAATTGGATCCAAAATTGGTTTGGTGGCAGGAAGCAGAGGGTGATGGCTGAAGGTTGTTGTTGTGACTGGAAGCCTATGTCCAGTGGCATACTGCAGTGTTCAGTGCTGGGCCCCTTGCTGTTTGTAGCGTGCATTAATGATCTAGATGTGAATATAGGAAGTATGATCAGTAAGTTTGCAGATGACATTAAAATTGGTGGTGTGACAAATAGCGCGGAGGAAAGCCTTAGTCTATAGGATGATATAGACGGGCTGGTCAGATGGGCAGAACAGTGGCAAATGGAATTTAATCCTGAAAAGTGAGAGGTGATGCATTTTGGGAGGACAAACAAGGCAAGTGAGCACACGATGAATGGTAGGACCCTAGGAAATACAGAAGATCAGAGACACCTTTGTGTGCATGTCCATAGATTCTTTAAGGCAACAGGACAGGTAGATAAGGTGGTTAAGAAGGCATATGTGATGCTTGCCTTCATTAGTCGAGGCATTGAATACAAGAGCAAGGAGGTTATGATGGAGCTGTATAAAATGTTATTTAGGCCACATCTGGAGTACTGTGTGCTGTTCTAGTTGCCACGCTATAGGAAGAATGTGATTGCGCTAGAGAGGGTGCAGAGAAGATTCACCAGGATGTTGCCTGGGCTGAAGCATTTCAGCTATGAAGAGAGACTAGATAGGCCGGGATTGTTTCCCTTAGAGCAGAGAAGGCCAAGGGGGGACCTGATTGAGGTGTGAAAAATTGAGGGGCATAAATAGGAAGAAACTTTTCCCCTTAGTAGAGGAGTCAATAACCAGGGGGCATGGATTTAAGGTAAGAGGCAGGGGATTTGAGGAAAACATTTTTCACCCAGAGGGTTGGGGGGGGTGGTATCTGGAACTCATAGCCTGAAAGGGTGGTAGAGGCGGGAACCTTCACAACATATAAGAAATATTTAGATGAACACTTGAAACACCATAGCATACAAGGCCAAGTGCTGGAAAATGGAATTAGAGTAAATAGGGGCTTGATGACTGGCGTGGATTTGATGGGCTGAAGGGCCTCTCCCCATGCTGTAAAGCTCTTGAGTCTATGTCTCTATGAAAACTAATCCAAGAAATCCACATAAAAGCTGAATAGTTGAAAGAGTTTTGGGTATGAGGGAGTATAATAGATAGAAACAAATAAAAACATCCATTTTTATTTTATTTTACTGTTATTCTAGTTGATCTCTTGTCCCTGAGATAATTTAGATATAAATATCATTATCAATTATAATGAAGAGATGCTGAACTATAAAATGCATTGATTTTTAATGTTCATTCTATTATTAATTAAATATTAAATACTAGCAGGAAGTTAATTAAATGTGTATAATTACAAAATTCCTATGTTGACATAATATATTAATTAATTTAAGTTATTATGTTATTTAAATGCACAGTGTGTCATTATAAAATTTGGTTAATAACTTTTAGTGAGGAACTTAATTTTAAAATTTGGATTAATTGATTACAAATTCGGCCTCAACATTAACAGGTTGAAAGTAGAATCAGTTTAAAGTAGCTTGATTATAAAAATTCATTTGAATAACAGTCATAAAATGGAATGTGTGACCATTAAAACATTAGGAGGAATTATTATAAAAATTAAACACTAGTGTATCAAAATATGAAATTGTGTGTGTCCTGGAGGAAATGGGTCTCAGTGGATTGGCACAATTGGTGGTATCACTGGCTTCACATGTGCATTCTGAAGAAGACTATGTTAAGCCCAAAAAAATAAATCACGAAATGTTTGTCTATTTCCCTTACATTGGGGTTTCATTAGTTGGCATATTTAGGAGCATGACATGTGATGAGCAACAAAATGGGATGCCAGAATATAATGTGGGAAACTTGAATAAATGCACTTTTTTACAACAATATTTGCAGCTTGCCTATGGCATTGCTCATAATGAGTTAAGCGGATGTACTCATTTGTAAGGAAAAAGAATGTGTTTATTACCTTACATTTTCGCACTACATCCAAAAGGGTAATAAAGTCAGTGAACTATTTTTAAAGTAAGTCACTTCTAAATAACCAATGTGTACACAACAAGG
>NC_135900.1:71040259-71263179 GCF_964194155.1 Cetorhinus maximus | reverse complement strand
TGACGCTTTTCAAAACAATCCTTAAACTTTTGCTCAAATAATTTTGAAAAACAACAGGTTCTGTTGAAAGCTTGAAGGAAAAGTGTTCAAGCAGTTGGAATGACTAAATATTCATTGTGCATCCTGGGAAATTAAGTGCAATGTTCATCTGCCCTTGCCCAGAGATCAACTTTCAGATAGCAGAGCCAAAATTCTAGACATAACTCAAATGCAAGACCAAACTTTTAGGAGAGGCCTTCAGCTAAAAATGTTCAAGAAATTACTCAGATGCAAACTTGCATAGAATTTTACAGCACTGAAATTTGACCCAACTGTGCCACTATATATGCTTCATGTAAACATCCTCCCTTGTTTCGCCTTGCCGTATCAACATATTCTTCATTTCCTTTCTTCCTCCAATCTACCTAGCCCCCTTAAGTGTTATTTGTCTCAACCGGTCCACATTGTACCACATTTTCACCACATTTTCACCACTCACTTGCTCCTGAATTCTTTGTTGACTTTATTTAATTAAGTTTTGTGCATACTTTTACATGTTTTTACTTTTGAAATTTGTATCATTGAGTGGTTTGATTAGTTAGTTTTCTTTTCATAGTATGAAATTCTGACTTGCCATTCAAGAGCAGTTTCTTTCATACAAAGGAATAAATGAACTTGCAATTCTGCAGTCTTTTCAGAATGTCCCAAAGTGTTTCCTGTTAAAAGTGTAGTTACTGTTGAGTGACTGAAGGTTGCAGTCAACTTATGTACAGCATAGTCTCACAAATCGCAACAAGATCAGCCCAGTTAATTTATTGTGATGTTGTTGAGAGATAAATGTTGACCAGGATGTGCAGATAACTCTCCTCTCTTTCAAGTAGTATCAACAGGCATTTGGAACTTGATTTACCATCTCACTCAAAAGACGGAATTTCTGACAGTGAAGTGTTCCCACAGAACTGCATTCAGGTGCCAGTTTCGATTGTGTTCAGGTCCTGGAGTGAGGCTTGATCCCATAATCTGCTGACTTGGGGGCAAGTCTGCTATCGCTGATCTAAGCTAACATTTTGTTGTTAATAGTTTCCAATTCTCCAGTGATGCTGCTGTAATTTAAATTAGAAATACATTAAATAATTGGGACTTTCTCAAATTTGGGAATGGGACCATTTAAGGAATCCCACTCAGCATTTTAAAAGTTGATTCCTGGGTAGGGCCAATAATGGACTTATGAAGCTTGGCGTAGGGGCCAGGAAGGGGAAAGGAATGTGCCGGAGGCTGAAGAGCAGGAGTAGACCTTTAACATGGTAGAAAGGGGTCTGCCAGCTACAAGAGTGGGTCCCGAGAGCTGGGATATTTCGGGTATCGGCAGGGGAGAGTGAATAGGGCTTGGAGGATGAAGAGCAGGTCCATACTGCAATGTTGCACAGCTGGGATCAGAATAACAGGGAGTTGGGCCAAAGAACTCTGGTATTTCAGGGGTTGACATGGGAGATGGAATGAGGTCAGAGGCTGAAGATATTAAAAAGCGCAGCCAGGCCAAACCATTGTGAACTAGAGCAGGGCTGGAAGGATGAGGATGCAGAAGAAAAGGGAGAACATGATGAAAGGCATGGGGAAATGCAACCAGTGACGATAGAAGGGAATGCAAAAATGTCAACAGCTGGAAGTTAATGGTTTTAGTATAAGTTTTTTTTTAAAAATCTGGTGGTGGCAAAACTAATGGAACTGGAGGAAAATCACAAAATTGTCATATTGCCGAAGGAGGCCATTCAGCCTACTATGTCTGCACCGGCTCCTTGAGCATTTTAATTTAGTTCCTTTTCTCTGTAACCCTGCACATTGTTTCTATTTAAATAATCATCCAGTGGCCTCTTGAAAGCCTCAATTGAACCTGCCTCCACACTTCCAGGCAGTGCATTCCAAACCCTAACTACTCGCTGTGTGAAAAAATTTTTTCTCACTTCGCATTTGCTTCTTTTGCAAAACACTTAAAACTGTGCCCTCAGGTTCTCGATCAGTTCACGAGCAGAAGCCATTTCTCCCGATCTACTCTGCCCAGACCCCTCATGATTTTGAAAACTTCTATCAAATCTCCTCTTAGCCTTCTCCTCTCCAAGGAAAACAGTCCCAACTTCTCCAACCTTTCCTCATAACTGACGTGAACCATTCTCGTAAACCTGTTCTGCTCTCTCTTCCGCCCCCCCCCCCCGCCCCGCCGAATTGCGTTCACATCCTTCGTATAGGGTGGCGACCAGAACTGTATACAATACTCCAGCTAACCAGTGTCTTATATAAGTTCATCATAACCTCCCTGCTCTTGTACTCTGTGCCCCTATTTAATAAAGCCTAGAACACTGTATACCTTCGAAACTGATCTCTCTACCTATCCTGCCAGCTTTAACGACTTATGTACATATACACCCAGGTCCCTCTGCTCCTGCACACCTTTTAGAATAATACCCTTTATTTTATACTGTATCTCTGTATTCTTTGTACCAATGTGTATCACCTCATATATAATATATATATAATATATATATAAATAATATATATATAATATAAATAAATGTATATATATAATATAAATGTGTGTGTATATCAGGAAAAGCAAGGGTCCCAATACTGACCCCAGTGAACTCCACTACAAACCTTCTTCCAGCCTGAAAAATACCCATTAACCATTACTCTCTGCTTCCTATCCCTCAGCCAATTTTGTATCCATGTTGATACTGTCCCTTTTATTCCATGATCTATAACTTTCCTCACAAGTCTGTTGTGTGGCACTGTATTGAATGCCTTTAGGAAGTCTATATAAACTACATCAACGGCCTTGCCCTCATCAACCATCTCTGTCACCTCTTCAAAAAAACTCCAGCAAATTAGTTAGACACGATCTTCCTTTAACAAATCCATGCTGATTCTTGCGAATCAATCCACATTTTTCCATGTGATTATTAATTCTATCCCAAGTAATTGTTTCTAGAAGTTTCCCCACAATTAAAATTAAACTGACTGGTCTGTAATTGCAGGGCAGATCTTTACAACCTTTTTTGAACAAGGGCGAAATGTTTGCAATTCTCCAGTCCTCCAGCACCTCCCCCGAATCCAGGGAACATCAAAGATTGTTGCCAGTGCCTCTGCAATTTCCACTCTCACTTCCTTCAATATTCTTGGATGCATCTCATCCGGCCCCGGTGCCTTATCAACTTCATGTACCAACAGCTTATCCAATACCTCTTCCTTATCAATTCTAAACCTTCTAGTGACTGAGGTTCTTCCTCTGTCACCATGGCCTGGACAACATCTGTCTCTAGGTAAAGACAGATGCAAAGTATTCATTTAACACCTCAGCGATGCGTCTTGCCTCTATGTGTAAATCACCTTTTTGGCCCCTAATCGTCCATACTCCTCCTTTTACCACCCTTCTACTATTGATGTACTTATAGAAAACTTTGGGATTTTCTTTTTTGTTAGCTGCCAGTCTTTTTTCATAATCCCCCTTTGCTTCTCGTATTTGCTTTTTCACATCCCTCCTGAACCTTCTGTATTCAGCTTGGTTCTCAATTGCATTTGCTACCTGACACCTGTCGTCAGCACACTTTTTCTTTAACTTAATTTTTTATCTTCTTTGTCACCCAGGGAGCTCTGGATTTGTTTGTCCCACTCTTCCCTTTTGAGGAAATGTACCTTGATGTGCCCAAACCATCTCCTCTTTGTTCAGCTATTGTTTTTCTCGCCAACCTTTGGTTCCAGTCTGTCCGTCTATCTTACTCTGGATTGACCAATGTCATTTTCCACCGTCATACTAAACCTTATGATACAATGATCACTGTCCCCTAAATCTTCCCCCATTGTCACTTGATCTACCTGGCCCACTTCATTCCCAAGAACCAGGTCTAGCAGTTTCTTGTTGGACTGGACACATACTGCTGTAGGAAGTTCTCCTGAACACAATCAGGAACGCTTGTCCCTCACTGCCCCTTACACTACCACTATCCCAGTCTATATATGGGTAATTAAAGCCCCCCATTATAACTACTCTGATGTTTACACCTCTCTGTAATTTCCTTGCAGATTTGTTCCTCTATATCCTTCCCACTAGCTGGTGGTCTATATATTACTCCGAGCAATGTAATTGTACCCTTCTTACCCCTTAGCTCTAGCCAAATCAATTCTGTCCTTGAACCCTCTAACACATCCTCTTTCTCCAGTGCTGCAATACTCTCCTTAACCAAAAATGCCACCCCTCCACCTTTTTTCCCTTTCCTATATTTTCTGAACACCTTGTAACCAAGCATATTTAACACCCAGATCTGCCCCTTCCTTAAGCCAGGTCTCCGTAATCACCACAAATCTAATCCCACAAGGCAACCTGTGCCTGTAACTCCCCAATTTTATTAACTATACTCCATGCAGTGTAACCCTGGTTACTTGCTCCCTTACTCAGATTCCATCTATTAACTTATTATTCTCTATTAACTTACTATTTTAGTGCTTTCTGCCTTTCCCAGCATTTCATGCACCCTAGTATTACTTTTTAATGTTCTCTCCTGTTTCCCACACCCCTGCTGAGTTAGTTTAAACCCTCCTCAACAGCACTGGCAAAATGCCCCGCATGGAACTCAGTCCCGGCTCTATTCAGATGCAACCTGTCCGGCTTGTAGAGGTGCCATCTCCCCCAGAGCCAGCCCCAGTGTCCCAGGAATCTAAAGCCCTCCCTCCTGCAGCATCTTTCCAGCCACGCATTCATCTGTCTATCTTCCTATTTCTATACTCACTTGCATGTGGCACTGGGAGTAATCCGGAGATTGCCACTTTAGAAGTCCTGCTTGCAAATTGTCTACCTAGCTCCCTAAATTCCAGTTGCAGGACCGCATTCCCCCTCCTACCTATGTTGTTAGTACCAATGTGGGCCACGACCTCAGGCAATTCACCCTCCCCCACAAGAACGCCCTGCAGCCATTCTGTGACATCCTTGACTCAAGCACCAGGGAGGCAACAAACCACTCTGGGGTCATGTTGACGGCCGCAGAAACGCTGTCCGTTCCCCTAATTAAGGAATCTCCTATCAGTACTGCCCCTCTGCTCTTCTTCCCCCACCCCCCTGGGCCACCTGTGGTGCCACGGGCTTAGCTCTAGCTTGCTGTACCCCAAGGATCCATCGCCCTTACCAATATCCAGAATGGAAAATCGATTAGTGAGCACCACTAGTGCAGGAGTCCTCTGGGAACTCCTGCACTGCCTTCCTGTTTCTCTTGGACTGCCTGGTGGTCACCCATTCTCTATCTGCCTGCTTGCCCCTAACTTGCGGTGTGACCATCTCTCTGAACGTGTTATCCATAGTTCTCTGCCTCACAGATGCACCTCAGCCACTGCTCAAGCTCTGAAACGCAGAGCTCGAGCTTCTGCAGCCGGTGACACTTCCTGCACATGGGCTCATCTGGGTCACGAGAAGTGTACACATGCCACAGGATGGGCATTCCACTTGGCTGAGCTGTCCTGCCATGTCTTAACCTTAAACTTCTAAATCACTTTATTTTCTTTAACTTTAGTTACTTTTACTTGCATTCACTTACTTTAACCTCACTCTTGTAGTATTAATTATAAACTGGAGATTAGCAGAAAGTAGAAATTCTTCGCCCTTACTCACAAATCAGCTCCCTCTCCTGTGCCTATAAATTCTTAGTTTCCCTGTGCTAGTTTAGAAATTTACGCTTTTCAAAATTACTGGGGTTGCAACACAGTACCTAACATTAGCTGCTCAAGAACCAATCGACTCTCAACTTTCCTGTGATGTTACTCTTGCACTTTTCCTCAAATCTACCGAGCAGCTCAGGAAGGGTGGTCCCATGCAGGTTCGACTCCTCTTGCCCCAGAAGGTAAATGAAGGTAAGAGCCTTGGCCTCTTCTTTATTCACAGGCCCAGAACGTGCTCCCACGCAGGTCTGACTCCTCTTGCCCCCGGAAAGTAAGTGCAGAATCTCCAGGACATGATATTTTCTGGTCCAACTTAAAAAAAATAGGGAAAGAAATTGAAGATGCATTTGCCTTAATTCCCTGCAATGCTGTAGACTCAGCAATTGTGTCTTTTGATTGGAAAATTAAAAATGTTCACTCCATTATTTCGGAAGGAAGGAGGGAGAAACCAAGTAACTATAGGTCAGTCAGTCTAATGGTTGTGGGGAAGTTACTGATTTAATCAGGAATGGATTGGCTGAGCAGATGGACAAGTGTGAGCTGATCGGAGATTTAGCTTTAATTATGAAGGGTCGTTTATACCTGGCTAATTGAGTTGAAATTTTTGAGGAGTTGACTGGTATGGTGCAGAGAGAAGTGATATGGGTGTTGTCCGTATCGAATTTCAGAAGGCAGATGATTAAGACCCTCAACATACCATAAGTGTAAGTACACAAAGTTGGGGGAAGCTTGTGACATGAGTCAATCATTTCTTGGGAGGTCGGAGTCACAGAAATAGAGGAACAGGAGTAGGTTATTAAGCTCATTGAGCCTGCTCCATAATTTAATTAGGTAATGGCTGATCATCTACCTCAGCACCACTTTTGCCACGCTATTTCCATATCCCTTGATGTCATGAGTATCCAGAAATCTATCGATTTTTATTTTGAACACCTCAAAGATTGAGCTTCCACAGACCTCTGGGGTAGAGAATTCCAACGATTCACCACCCTCTGAGTGAAGAAATTTCTCCTCATCTTGGTCTTAAATGGCCTACCCCTTATCCTGAGATTGGCTCCTGGATTTAGATTCACCAGCCAGGGGAAACACCTTATCGATATGTACCCTGTCACACCCTGTAAGAATTTTGTATGTTTCAATGCGGTCAACCATCATTCTTCGAAACTCTAGTGAATACAGACCCAGTCTCCCCAATCTCTTCTCATAAGACAATCCCGCCATCCCAGGGATTAACCTGGTGAACTTCCGTTGCACTCCCTCTATGGCAAGTATATCCCTCCTTAGATAAGGTGACCAGAATTGTACATAATACTCCAGGTGAGGTCTCACCAAGGCTCTATACAACTGCAGCAAGACTACTCAAATCCCCTTGCAATGAAGGCCAACATACCATTCGCCTTCCTAATTGCTTGCTGCACCTGCATGCTAGCTTTTGGTGACTCATGAACAAGGACACCCAGGTCCCTTTGGACACCTGCACTTCCCAACATCTCACCATTTAAGAAATATTCTGCCTTTCTGTTTCTACCAAAGTGAATAACTGCACACTTATTCATACGTATCATCTGCCATGTTCTAGCTCATTCACATAGCCTGTCCAATTCCTCCTGAAGCCCTCTTGCATCCGCCTCACAACTTGCATTCCCACCCAGTTTGGTATGATCGGCAAATTTGAAAATATTACATTTGGTCCCCACATCCAAATCATTTATATAGATTGTGAACAGCTGTAGACCTAGCATAGATCCTTGTGGCACTCCACTAGTAACAGCCATCCTGAGAATGAGCAGAGATTATTCCTACTCTCTGCTTTCTGTCTGTTAATCAATTCTTTATCTATATATTTCCCCCATATGCTGTAACTTTATTTCCCTTTCATAAATTCATGCTGACTCTGCCCAATTTTACTGATTTTTTCGAAATATCCAGTTATCACATCCTTTATAATAGGTTCGAACATTTTCCCTACCATTGACATTAAACTAACAGGTCTATAGTTCTCCATTCTCCCTCTTCCTCCCTTAAATAGTAGCATTACATTTGCTACTTTTCAGTCTGCAGGAACCTTCCCAGAATCTTTTGAATTTTTAAAGATAACCACTAGTGCATCCACTATCTCTCTAGCCACATCCTTCAACACTCTGGGATGAAGTTCATCTGGCCCACAGAATTTTTTTTAAAAAATCGTTCATAGGTTGTGGGCGTTGCCAGCTGGGCCAGCATTTATTGCCCTCGCTCAGAGGGCATTTTTAAGAGTCAACTGCATTGCTGTGGGTCTGGAGTCGCATGTAGGCCAGACCAGGTAAGGACGGCAGATTTCCTTCCCTAAAGGGCATTAGTGAACCAGATGGGTTTTTACAACAATTGACAATGGTTTCATGGTTGTCACCAGACTTTTAATTCTGGATTTTTGTTGAATTCAAATTTTACCATCTGCCGTGGTGGAATTCGAACCCGGCCCCCAGAGAATTATCCTGGGTTTCTGGATTATTAGTCCAGTGACTACCTTCAATCCAGTTAAATTTTCAAGTATTACCTTTTTACTGATACTAATTTCTTTTAGTTCCTCAGTTTCATAAGTCCCTTGGTCACCTAGTATATCTGGGAGATTTTCTGTATCTTCTTCCATGAAAATAGATGCAAAGTAACTTTTGTTTCTCCACCATTTCCCTGTTCTCCACTATAAATTCTCCTGTCTCCACCTGTAATGGGCCCACATTTGTCCTAGCTAATCTTTTCCTTTTCACGTATCTAAAGAAGCTTTTACAATCTGCCTTTATGTTCCTCACTAGTTTGCATTCATATTCTCTTTTCCTTTCTTAATCTTGTTAGTTGAGTTTCTTGGTTCTCCTTTCATTGGTTCTAAATTGGATCCCAACCTTCAGGTTTACCTTTTTTTCCTGGCATCCTTATAAGCCACTTCCTTTGATCTAATGCAATCTTTAACTTTTTTCGTTAACCACGGTTGATTTATCTTTCACTTTGGGTTTTTGTGACTTAGATGAATATATATCTGTTGGAGACCATGTAATATTTCTTTAAATACTAGCTATTGCCTGCCTACCATCAAATCTTTTGATGTATTTTCCCTATCCACCATAGCCACCTAGCCCATCATAAATTTCCTTTCTTCAGATTTAAGATCCTAGTGTGATTTGGACAAGCTGAGTGAGTGGGCAAATACAAGGCAGATGCAGTATAATGTGGATAAATGTGAGGTTATCCATTTTGGTAGCAAAAACAGGAAGGCAGATTATTATCTGAATGGCTATAAATTGAGAGAGGGGAATGTGCAACGAGTCCTGGGTGCCCTTGTACACCAGTCACTGAAGGTAAGCATGCAGGTGCAGCAGGCGCTAAAGAAGGCAAATGGTATGTTGGCCTTTGTAGCCAGAGGATTCGAGTACAGAGACAGGGATGTCTTGCTACAATTGTACAGGGCCTTGGTGAGACCACACCTGGAATATTGTGTGCAGTTTTGGTCTCCTTATCTGATGAAGGATGTACTTGCTATAGAGGGAGTGCAGCGAAGGTTTACCCGACTGATTCCTGGGATGGCGGGACTGACATATGAGGAGAGATTGAGTCAATGAGGATTATATTCGCTGGAGTTCAGAAGAATGAGGGGGGATCTCATAGAAACCTATAAAATTCTAACAGGACTAGATAAAGTAGATGCAGGAGGGATGTTCACGATGGTGGGGGAGTCCAGAACCAGGGGTCACAGTCTGAGGATACGGGGTAGACCATTTAGGACTGAAGATGAAGAGAAATTTCTTCAGCCACAGAGTGGTGAGCCTGTGGAATTCGTTACCACAGACTGTAGTTGAGACCAAAACATTGTATGTTTTCAAGAAGGAGTTAGATATAGCTCTTGGGGCGAAAGGGATCAAAGGGTATGGGGGGAAAGCTGGAGTAGGCTATTGGGTTGGATGATCAGCCATGATCATAATGAATGGCGGAGCAGGCTCAAAGGGCCGAATGGCCTACTCCTGCTCCTAGTTTCTGTGTTTCAGAATGAACTATAATGCATTCAAACTTAATGCAAAATTCTATCATGGTCAAGTTTTCCCAAAGGTTCATTTACAACAAGGTTATTAATTGGCCCTTTCCCATTATATAACATTAAATCTAAAATGGCCCAATCCCTAGTTGGCTTCTCAACATACTGCTCCAGAAACCCATCTTATGCACTCTCCAGGAATTCCTTCTCCAGAGTGTTAATGCTGATTTGGTTAACCCAGTCTACTTATAAAATGAAGTCACCCACTATTACTGTATTGCCCACATTACATGCATCTCTAAATTCCTGATTTATACCGTGCCCAACATTAACACTAGTTTAGTGGCCTATAAACAACTCCCATCAACGTTTGCTTACCTTTGCTGTTTCTTAGTTCCATCCAAAATGATTCTATCTTGATCCTTCGATCTAAGATCCTCTCTTACTCATGTACTGATCTCGTCCCTTATTAGGAGTGCTACCCCACCTTTTTGTTTTTGCCTATCCCTCCTAAATGCCGAATATCCTTGGATATTCAGTTCCCAATCTTGGTCACCCTGTAGCCACATCTCCGTTATGACAATTAAATCATACCCATTTACCTCAATTTGTGCATTCAAATCATAAACCTTTTTGCGAATGCCACGTCCATTAGAGTGCCTCTAATTCTGCTCTTTTAACGTCATTCTCTATTCTGATCCTATTTGATGCTTGCCTATTCTTTGTCTGTTATCAATTTTTGCCGTCTACTTTTCTATTTCGTTTTACCAGTTTTGCTTCCCTCAAATCTGAGCTCCGTTTCAGGTTCCCATCCCCCTGCCAATCCAATTTTTAAACCCCACCCCCCCCCCCCCCCCCCCCCCCACCCCACCAACAGCACTAGTAAATCTCATTGCAAGGATGTTAGACCCAGTCCTGCTAAAATGCAGCCTTGTGCAAGTCCTACCTGTCCCAGAACCAGTTCCAATCCTCAGAAGTCTGATGTCCTCCTTCCTCCACCAGTTCTCCAGCTACATGTTCAATTACTCAATTCTCCTATTTCTATGCTCACTAGCACATGGAACTGGAAGTAATCCTGAGATTATTGCTTTAGAGGTCCTGCTTTTCAATCTCCTTCCTAGCTCCCTGAAATCTGCTTTCAGGACCTCATTTCCCTTCCTACCTAAGTTGTTGGTATCGGTGTGGACCACTACTTCTAGCTGTTCACCCTCCCCCAGAATGTCCTGTAGCTGCTCTGTGACATCCTTGACTCTGGCTCCAGGGAGGCAACATACCATCCTGGGGTTACATGTACAGCCACTGAAATGCCTGTCTGTTCCTCTAACTAATGACTCTCTATCAGCTACTGCCCTTCTCCACTTCTTCCTCCCCTCCTGTACAGCTGAGCCACACATCGTGCCACAAACTTGGCTCTGACTGCACTTCTCCAAGAAATCAACGCCCTCACCAGTATCCAAAACGGCAAACTGATTAGCGAGCAAGACCTTAGGGGACTCCTGCACTACCTGCTTGGTTCTCGTGGACTGCCTAGCGGTCACCCATTCCCTTTCTGCCTCCATGCTCCTAACCTGCGATGTGACCACTTCTCTGTACATGCTATCCACGTAGCTCTCAACTTTTCGGGTGTGCCACAGCAACTCCAGGCTCCGCTTGAGTTCTGAAACCCAGAGCTCAAATTTCTGCAGCTGGTGACACTTGCTGCATGTGTGGTTGTTTAAGTCACCGGTAACATCCACAACTTCACACGGACTACAGGACACATTCCACGTGACTAAGCTGCCCTACATGTCGTAACTTTGCTTCACTTGCATTAACTTTATTTTACTTTGGTTTACTTACTTTAATTTTTCTTGGCCTTAACTTAATAAACTAACTATTGATAAACTTTACTGTTACTGATAAATCAACACGCTTTACAAGTTGCAATAAACCTTACTTAAAGCACCTCTTTCCCCCGTGCACTGAATTCCCACGTGAACCTAATTTGCTACCCACCCATTCTCTCTCTCGCTCAGGCATAGTCTCTTGTCTCCTCATGCGCACCCTACAGAGAAAGAGAAAGGAAATGCGCTATGACTGGCATTAGTGTTCTTTGGTAACATGTACTAGGGCCTCATCCTTTCACTACATATGTTAGTAACATGGATGAAGGAACAGAAGTTGTAAAGCAAAGTTTGCAAATGACACCCAGGTTAGGAGGTATGGTAGATTATTGTGGATGGGAACAGAAAGTTTTAAAGGGGCTTAGACAGACTAAATGAGTATACAAAACTATGATAGGTCATGTTCAGTTCGGAGAAATGCAAGGTCAACCACTTTAAATCCAAGAAAGCTAAATCAAAATATGTTCTCAATGGGGAGAGATCAGGAGTTGTACAGGAGCAAAAGGATTTGGATGTCCATGGACACAAATTTCTAAATGCTTTATGTACTTGTCCACCAGCTATCAAAATGGCTAGTGGAATCTTGGCCTTTATATCAAGAGAGCTGGAATTCAAAAGGCTCAAAGGGCTAAGTGGGGCCTACACCTGTTCCTATGTTCTGAGAGTCTTGCCATTATAACTTGAGACAAAGAAATTTCCATTATAAATGGTGACAAAAATTTCCAATGAAAAACTACTCTAGTAGTAATAGATTCTCTAGTTGCATCAACAGATGAGTGTCCAACAAGGAGACTAGGGGGTTCCAACTTACTCTGAGATTGACTTTCAGCATGTGTTTGTATCTGAGTTTGGGATGTTCTGTGGTGCAGGTTCCTGTCCTCAGCTCACTGCAGAATACTGCCTTTAGTACATGGAATCCTCTATGTGAACTACATGGCTGACCCAGCACAGCTGAGCTCAGATTAGCATGCTGTTGATAACAGACACTTTGTACGAGCTTGTGTTAGGGATTTTGTCCTGCCACTTGATGTTGCAGATAGACCTTAATCAGTGAAGCTGGAATGCATCTAGTTGCTTTATGTGATGCTGGTAGGTTGCCCATGCCTCATAGTCATAGAGAAGTGATGTGAGAACTGCTATCTGGTAGACTGTGATCCTTGATTTGAGACAAACTCCCTGTTCTCTCCAAAGCTCGTGGGTGAGCATACTGAGCTTGCTTTTGCCAGGTGTTGGGTGATTTCATCATCCAATGTAGTGGCGTTGGAGAGGATGTTCCCGAGATAGCAGAATTTCTGAACTGAGTTGAGGGCTGTGTTGTTCATTGTGTCTATTGGTCTTCGAGTTTGAAATATTGGCACCTATGAAATATTTCCACGTCGTCATCTTCTAACCTTTGATTCTATTCAGGGACATGGGTTTCTGCCATGGGCCTTCATGTGAATGAACAGGCCAATTCTTGACCCACAGATCTTTGAGCACATGGGGCAGGATGTCAGCTTCAGAGTGTCTTTGAAGCATTTTCTTTCGTCCTCCCCTGGAAGGACTGGAACACTGGCCACCTAAGAGCTGAGAAAACAGAACCTGGCAGGGTAGACCCTGGTCCGGAAAGCATCTTGTGTCCACTAAGTAATGTCAGATTGGTAGTGATGCCTCCAAATCATTTACAAAACTTTTCCTGTTGCAAAGTTTGAATAAGCAATGTCTCATTGTATGTTGGGAAAGATCTGCAGCTTATACCAACTACAGCATCAATGAAGGCACAAGTTCAGCTGCTCTCACACAAACCTCTGAAAATAACTAATGAATGAATGTTTACCAAGGAAAGCACTTTGCTACACTGCTGCCATCTGTTGGCTGTTTTGAGTATATTTGACAAGGAAGTTGAAATAGAATGTGTAGCAATCATACAATGTTTGTTCAAATGTTCGCAGTCTTCTGTTGGACTTTTTTTTCTAATTATTGCGCTAATGTTAAATTAGGAAGGCAATTACATTTTTAGTTTCTCTGGATGCTTTCCAAGCTGATGACTTTATCCTCTTAATATTTTCCCATTCCATCTCCTGTTTGGCATGCACTGTTTTGCTGTCCTTAATGTAAAATATTTTGAGAAGTTTTCCTTCATCAGCTGCACCAAAGAATGCCCATTATGTTTTTGCTGGACTTCACTGAAATTCAAAACTTCCCTTTGCCATAAATGAAAACATCTGGCTTTGTCTCTACTACTCTGACAAAATATTCCATATTCCATCAACCCTTTGACCAAAGAAATGTTTCCTAACCCCTCTCACCTGTTAGTGACATCATTAATGATCCCCCCTTCTGCCGCTCATCCTCCAAACAAAGGAAATACTCATTCCTTATGCAATTTATCAAAGCTCTTTATAATTTTCAAAAGTTACCGAATCTCCTCTCTGTTCCACTGGAAGACATCTCGGAATCTTGATTATCCTCATGGTGGAAGTTTCCCATCCTGGTGAATCTGTGTTAAAAGCACTTGATTGCCTTAATATCCTTTCTATAATGAGGCACCCAAAATTGCGGAGAATACTCTAACTGGCTCATCAATGATTTTTTAAAAATCGATACTTCTTTATTCTTTTGCATTATACACCTTTCTTAATAAAAGCCAAACGCAGTTGGCATTTTTATGGCTTTATCTGAACTTCAGGGAACTGTCTGTTTAAACATCTAGATTTTACTAATCCACATCCTTCAGTATCTTTCTTTTAAAAATGAGCTATTCATTGTTTTTATCCCAAAATGTATTACCTCACGCTTCTCAACATAAGTTGCATGTTCTTCACGTTTGGCTAACCTCTCTGTACTCCTAAAGTTTCTTGCAGTCCTCTTTCATGTCATCAGAAAATTAATAGCATTTGTGGGAGTTCCTTCACATGGATTTCTGTGGCTCAGTAAGAAGAACTACCTTCTCCCAAGGGGTTAGGCGTAGGCAGTAATTGTTGACTTTATCAACGATCCTTGTATTCGAAAAACAAATTTAAAAAAACATTTGAGATTATACTCCATGTGCTCAAGCCCAATTCATTTATGTATATCAAGAACAAGTAAAACCCAGCATGGAATCTTTGAGTACACCCTATCCATATCCAAGTGATGCCCATTTACTTTAATTCAATGCAGAATTTCAATAGCTATTATTTGAAGAATAGCTGGAGATTCTCCCCATTGTTTTCGGAATCACATCTGGATAACATTCCTCCTTCAGTCACCAGAATCACATTATGGTTTATAGGTTCTTATTGTGTTTAAAATGGTTGTGGTACTTACGTTGTGCTTGGAACTCTTTGGGATGTTTGAATGGCATTATAAAATACTTTTAAGGCTCATTCCAATTTCAAAGGTCACTGCTATGTACCTGTCTCAGCATATTCCATGTTGTATTTCTGGAAAGAAAACTATCCAATTATCTCTCAAATTCATGAGGATTATCCATCTGAAAGGTTGTTCCTGACCCTATGTGCGATTTTATTTTTACACAATGGTTAATTTGTGCTGTGGAATTAAATTCCATCAAAGCATTCTTTCCATATTCAAAATCTATTATAGAAATGAAACATTCAGAAATAAGTCTTTGTTAATTGTGTTGCTGTTGTGCTGTCATTTTTACTCTTTGATTTTTTTTTCCCTTCTCCAATTCCAGGTTCACCAAATGCATCAACAGCTCAAGTTCATGGTGACCGCAGGCTCTGTTGTTTTCTCTGGACCAGCTGTGCTTAATTCTCTCATTCGAACCACGCTTGTTAGTGGCGACTCCCCACTCATCCTTTCTCTCCAGCCAGCTCTGGCTGTGCCAGACCACCAGGCTCAGGTTCAAATTGGTGAGGGTCTACAATGTGTTGACTGATTCAGTGGCAGACTGTTAATGCTTAAATTGTGTACCTAGTTCAAGATTTTTGACATCTACATTTAGTTCAAGAATCCCATCACAAGTAAGCTGTCAAGTGAATGATACAATATTGGATCATGTTTTAAAAATGAGAGGGATTATGGAGCTCTCTGTACCGAAGCATGTGGTGTGGTAATGAACCACATAGGCCAGAAAGTTCTAGGTTCAAACCCTTGTCAGCACTGAGTTTGCACAACTATTGGCCTCAGCACTTCGGAACTAGGAAGGAAAAGAAATTGGACAGGGTCTCACTCCTGATTGCTATCTAATGATGTCAGTGAGATCATCCCTCATCATGGGACAATCATCCCAATAAGCAAACTAGTCAGCATTAGCTCAGTGGTAGCATTCTTGCCTCTGAATTAGAAAGTTGTGGGTTCAAGCCCACATTTGATAACTTAATTTATATAATGGCTTTAATGTAGCAAATCATATCAAGGGTCTTTTCAGGAGCCTCTAAACAACAAAATCTGACAGTCACGTGAGTATATATTAGGAAAGCTGACCACAATTTGGCTGAAGTGGTAGGTTTTAAGGAGCAATTTGGAGGAGAGAGAGGGGGAGAGAGTTGGGGAATTCCAGAGTCTACAGAGCCTCGGGCCTTGGGAGCTGCAAGCATAGCCATGAGTGGTGGAATAATAAAACTTTGAGAATTCACAGGATGCCAAAATTGGAGGAGTGCAGAGTTCTCAAACATTTTCAGGCAGGAGGAGGTAACAGATATGGAAGGAAGATGCCATGTAGGGATTAAAAAAGGGATGAGAAATTTAAAATTGAGATCTTGTCAGACTGGGAGCCATTGTAGGTCAGTGAACATTGTGGTGATGGGGAAATATGATTGGTGAAAGTTACGATTAGGCAATCAAATTTTGGATGATCTTGAGTATATGGAGGGTGTAAAGTGGGAGGACAACAGGAAAATATTGGAATAGGCAAGTCTAGACACTTGAGTACAGTGGTTTCAGAGGGCCATATTTTGGATAAGATGTTAAAACTTGGGCTCTGTCTGCTCTCAGGTGAATGTAAAAGATCCCACGGCAATTTTCAAAGAGGAGCTGTGTTTTTCTTCCTGATGTCCTGGCCAATATTTATCCTCATTAACATCACTAAAATTGATTATCTGGTCAATAACCTCATTGGAGTTTATGGGATCTTATTGTGAGCAACTTGCTGCATTTCCTATATTACAACAATGGCTATAATGACAACACTTCAGAAATACTTCATGCCTTTGAATTTCCTGAGGTTGTGAAAGCCGTTATATAAATGCAAGTTTCTTCTTTCCATCTGCGGGTAGGAGCAAACTCTGTACAGATGTCTGCCTATAGTCACATAGCTTGCTGACACTGTCTTGTATCATCCATAAAGGACAATCATTCAGGCGAGACACTAAGGGGCTCAAGGAACCACAAGTTCCGTGCTCCCAGCACAATAGGGAAGGGGCATGGAGGATGTCTCTCATTACCAGCTGGGGGAGAAAATGTGCTACACTTTGAGAAACCATAAATTTGACTACATCAAAACGAGAAACTCATTAAGACCTTGGGATTGCTGTTCATTTTGGATGATTCTCCAGTCAACACTGCAAGTTGATGTCTGGAATTCACCCCTAAGGAATGAAAAGTGATATGTTCTGCCATTGTAATTATCTCATAACTGTCTGATATTGCTGTAATCCAAAAGTGAAAGGATTTTTTTTTGCACGACCGTGGGACTTGACAAAATGCTTTACAGCCAAGGAAGTAATTTTGATGTGTATTCATGGGAGTGGACTTAACCTGAGTTGGAAGGTCTGGGTTCAAGTGCACTGTACCTTTTTTCGGCCAAACAATGGCCATAGAGGCTTGTTCCTCCCAGACCTTTACAGATCGTCCACAGCCAAAAGCTAGCCACAGCTAGCAGGAAAATTAGCAGTCTTGTGCTTATTGTTATTACTTTGCTTAAGCATGGATTCCCATCAATATTGTTGTACCCAGCCTCAGGGTGCAGTATATTGCAGCTGTGCTTTGAAAAGTGATATCGACTCAATATCAGATCCATTTTCCCCCCCCAGGATAATCTTTAAATTAAAATTACCCACTGCATATACAAGTTCTCTTATTTCCATAATTTTTTTAGGTGAAAACTTGCATTACTTCCGATCCCACCCGCTTTTCGGGACAATGATGGCCAATTCTCTAAATAGTGGCCCAGATCCTCCAGTCGTGGGATCCTTGGAAACCGGACATATGACCCAAAGAATGCATTGGGACCCCTTGGAAGTCCTGACGTGCTGATCTTTATGGGAATTGCCCGAGAATTTTGAACTTCCAATAACCCAGGACCCTTTGCAAAAGTCGCCAAATCTGAGTTAAGAGTTAGAGACTTTGCTCAGTTCTGATTTACTTACCTGAATAGTCACCCAGGAAATGTTAGACTGGAAAATTCTATTTTAATGCCTGGGTAACTACACAACTGACCCCTCCCCCACAACCCCCTGATCCCACAACCAACCTTCCCTGACCTGGCTACCAACAATACCCCACCCCCAACTCCCCTACCAGAGCTAACTAGTCCCTGCCCTGACTTCCCCTCTCAACCCTACCCACCAGCCACCCAACCCACCCTGCCCACTTAGCACATTCACCCGTTCACTAATATTCACAATGGACATTTAAACTTATTGTATGACAGCTGGCGCCGTAAAAAGGGGGCGTGTCTTCTGCACTGATTCTCCTTCTGTGCTAAAAGAGTTCTTCTGGCTGCTGCATCGGAAGTCGAATGCCTTTAAATGTAGCCAGGTAAGTGCGTAGTTCCCTGACTGTCAACCAGATATATAAGGCAACTCCATCTCCTCTGTACCAAAATGCATATTTAGGCCTACACTCGATCCACCACCACCACACCCCATGCCCCTCCTCCTCCGGCCATTTTTTTAGCTGAAAAATGCATGCTTTGGGCTATACTCAAATTAGGAGTTGAACACAATTTTTCAGCTTAGAAATATGTGCTTCGAGTTATAAGTCGGTGCATGGGATCAAACGGGCAATATGGGCTGTGTTGCCAAGATGATTTGCAAGAGTTCAACACATGCCACATAGAGCAGACCATGCATGGTGACCAACAAACAGAAATGGGCCCTCCTGCAAAAAGAATGAAGTATGAAGGTTTCAAGGTAGAAGTCATAATGTTTGCTAACTTGTCAGATAACTGTGCTGTAGCGAGGGAATTTGGAGGAATCCACCCTGAAGAACATACCCAAGACCAAATACGTCATGAGAACAGGGACCAGCCACTGATCCTGATCTTGAGAAGCATGTATTGGAATGGGTCCTTGAAAATTGTCAGAATGGTTACATTGTCACCCGAAATGCAATGCATGTGTACACATCTAGGTGGGGGAAAATCAAACCCTGAGTCCAACAAAGATTTCAAAGCAACTTTTTGGAATGAAAATGTCTAGTATTGCAGCAGAAGTCCAAAATCAGCTTAGAAACTACCAAAAAACCTTGATGCCAAAATTACCAGTTTCAAGCAATTCTTCATCAGACAGGGGCAAAAATACAAGTACCCATTATGTCGGCAACATGGATGAAATGCCCATGAATTTTGATATGCCCAACAACTGAGCTGTGGAATGGAAAACAGTTCTAGTGAAAACGACAAGACATGATGTTATGACCACAGTCAGTGTTAATTGCAGTGCAAACCAAATCCCGGAAGGAAACTTGGCTTACCTTTTTTTTGTATTCTGATAATGAGAAGATGTACCTATCTCAGCAGTAAGAGGTCCAGTAGCACTTTGGGGATTTAAAAAATTATAGGTTAAAGTTTTATTAACAAGAATAAAAGAAGACTTAAGCAAACAAGATTACAGTTACACAATTAAGGTTAGTCTTACATTTCCCCCAAAAAAGACTTTCCACTTGGTCAGACCTACAAGTATACACCTTCCAGGCTCCCTTATAAATATTTAACTATAAAATCTAGTAATGTTATCCAAGGCAAACTGCTGTAGCTTAAATAAAGGCATACCACATGACCTGTAACTCGCTTCCACTCTGCTTTAGAAAACCAAACTCCAGAATAAAATTGCTTCTTTGCAACCCAAGACTTTGTGGCTTGACTAGATGGTTGATTCAAACTGCATCATTTCCGAACCCCAGCTCAACACCTCCAGCTGCTACCTCAACAGCTCAGACAGCCCCAGCTATAGCTACTCTAAGCTCTCCAGGGTAACTCAAATACCTTTTTTCTCCCCTTTCATCTCAGGTTCCATTGTTCTCACACCACTTTGAGACTCGAACCCCTCTAAATATAAGATTTTTAATGTGTCCATCTTGCTTTTGCTTTCAGGTCAACAAAATATAACACCCCACTTCTTGATTACCTATGGAACTCCTGCTCTTGTTACCTCTGATTCCTCTTTGATATTCAAACAAACTCTCAACTTATCTAAAAAATGCAAATGTTGAGTCTAACCTATTTACTTGTATCTCATACCTGACACCTCTATCTTTTTCATGTTTTAACCTCCCCAGACAACCTGGCTCCTATTAATTTTTTCCCAGCTTAATTAATTCATACACAGATGCAACCTTTTCCACAGAATAACACAATATTTCCCAAAAAATATTTTTTAAAAATCAACCATTTCTCACAATGAGTAGACAAGATTTAGGCTGCATGACTGACAGAACAAAATTAAAATTAATTTTCAAACAACTGTTCAAGTTCCCTGCAGGAGATCTTGTGGACAACATGACAGGATGGATTGATAAAATGTGGAATAGGTGTCCTGGTGGCCTGTGCAAAGAATGCAGCTTATTAGCGTTGGACATGTTCAGATCCCATATAACTGGTGAGATAAGGAGAACCTGTGAAGAAATAACACCCTAGTTTCAGTTATACCAGAGAGATCTAGCATCTGTAGTTCAACTATCAGCAACCCATTCAGGGATCATGTTTGCATCGAGTTGAATAAGCGGATAGTTGACGGAGAAAAAGCCTTCACAAAGAGTGGAAATATGTGTGCTGCCCTGCATGATGTTTCGTGTGGTTTCATCATCAAACATTGGAAGACTATTAATACACGAACTGTCATTAGAATGTTCAGAAAATGTGGAATTTCCAGTTCAACGGATGGAGTACCTAATCTGCCAAATCTGATCCAGAGTGGGATGCTTATGATAATGCCATAGCCAAAGTGACTCTGGTTCAAACTTCCTTTGTAGAATTATTTCATTCAATGGAACATCAATTTAATTTGAATTACCAGTGTTATGTCTTTTTGCATTTCAAAATGGCGACCACCAACACTGGCAGTTCACATTTGATACTTGGCATTTAAGTCGACTCCCATTTTTGGAATGATTTTTCAAAGCTTCAAAAGTTGACTCATATGCTGCAATCTAATGTTCAAAAAATAATGGTTTTGAACTGTTTCCTTCTCTCTTTCTGTCTGTCTCTCTCTCTCTCTCTCCCCCCCCCCCCTCTCAAATCCATCTATATTTAGTTTTCTGTATGTGATCTAAATCAAATTTCTACTTCCTGGTTTAGACTTGCATATCTCAGTGTGGATTCTTGGTTGAAGAGCCTTGCTGTTTCTTGTCTTGCTCACAGATGCCTTGTGATGGGCATCATGGTGGACCAAATGAGAACAAGTCGTAAAAGTGCATAAAAACTTTGAATAGCTGTCATTGATATGAATGGCAAGTGTGTTTCCTTTGCCATTGACTGCAAAATCTGGGCCACTATCCCGGGTCTATACACTTCCTTATCTATCTTCAAAAACATTCAACTAGATTAATCAGACATGACATTGTTAGTCAATTAGACATAACAAAGCCATGTTGGCTGACCGTGATCAGTTCAGGAGTGTAATGAAGTGTTTATTGTTCACACATTCTATGCGTATAATGGGCCTAAACAAAATCTTGTTGACAAAATACAAAAAAAAATTGTTCTTGAACTCCATTTGTGTACATAATGCATGCAAAATGGATAATCCACTGAACATGACACTTGAGTTGGGTCCAATTTCATTCACTGGCAATGGTGCAACTTGTGATATGTTTGGTTCTGATCATCCTTGGCAGGAATTGTGTACTAATTGGCTTCTAGTGGAGCTTCATTGAGCGTGAATTATTTGAGGTATATCTCCTATTAACTAGTTTCAAACAGCAACCAAGTTTTCATTGTGTTGGTGCCAAATTACCTCCTTTAGACTAGAACCTGCTAAATTCTGCAGAAAATAATGAAAGCATGATGCTGAAATGTAAAATATTGAGGATGAGTAGGCGGCAAGAGTAAACATTGATTGGTTTCTGTTCTTAGGCAGGCCTTGAATGTAAAAGATTATCTGCAAAAGCCTTTTGTTGTTACTCACTTGAGCCTTTTTTATGATTTGCTGTGACTAGACTGTTCAATGTTGAGCCAGCTTCACATCTTAGCCCAACATTGAGATTTTTTCATGAGGCACAAACTATTATTTTTCGTGTGTTTCTGCCTTCAAGTTCCTGTGGCCTAACCCTTCTAAGCATCCTGATACTGTGTGTGCCCTTGGAACTTTGTTCTTCTGTGTAGAGTGAAGAGCAGTATTGTTAGTGTGTTGGGAACATGTGTGTCTCCCCATTCAGCCAAAATGTAATTTGGAAGGAGTGAATTTTTTTTTAAAGAACTTCATTAATAGGAATAGGTAATATGTCATTGGAATTTTTAAAAATATTTTTTCATGTGAGATGTGGGCTCTGCTGGCAAGGCCAGCATTTATTACCTATCCCTTATTGCCCATGAGAAGATGCAATAAGCCACCTTATTAAACCATTGCAGTCCATGTAGTGTGCATACACCCACAGTGCTGTTAGGAAGAGAGTTCCAGGATTTTGACCCAACGACAGTGAAGGAACGGCAATATCATTTCAAGTCAGGATGGTGTGTAACTTGGAGGGGAACTTGCAGGTGGTATAGTTCCCATGCATCTGCTGCCCTTGTCCTTCTAAGTGGTAGAGGTTGCAGGTTTGGAAGGTGCTATCCAAGGATCCTTAATGAGTTGCTGCAGTGCATCTTGTAGATGGTACACACTGTTGGCTCTGTATGTTGGAAGTGGAGGGAGTGAATGTTGGATGGGGTGCCAATCAAGCAGGCGCTTTGTCCTGGATGGTGTCGAGCTTCTTGAGTGTTGTTGGATTTGCATTCATCCAGGCAAGTGGAGTGTTCCATCACACTCCTGACTTGTGCCTTGTAGATGGTGGACACACTTTGGGGAGTTAGGTGAGTTAATTGCCACAAAATTCCCAGCCTCTGATCTGCTCTTATAGCCATTGTATTTACGTAGCTGATCCAGTTACTTTTCTGGTTAGTGGTAACCCCTAGGATATTGATAGTGGGGGGATTCAACGATGGCAATATCATTGAATGTCAAGAGCAGATGGTTAGATTCTCTCTTGTTGGAGATGGTCATTGCCTGGCACTCAAATACTTTTCTGCCTATGCAGCATCACTGAAGTAAAGGCACAACACAATGCAGTTTCAAAGAAGGGCAGTGAAGCTGATCCCTCAAACCACAAAGGTTTACAGCACAAGATGAGTAATTTGACCCATCCCATTTCCTGGTATATCTGACAACATTTTACAAAAAGTTATGAGGAGAGGTTGGAAATTTATTTTGGTTACTTCAGCCTTTAAAAATAGACAAATGAATGATACATAAATTACCAAGTGGAATAAGCTAATCCCTTGCATGTTTTATGTTGAACCATAACCACAAGACTAGAAGCAAACCAATGTTACATAAGTTTGGTATTGATGTCTGCTCACCAGAATCAGTGATAAGTAATAGGAATGGTTGGTTAGTGGAGTATAAAAACTTTGTGATCGTGGTTTCCTGCATAAAATGTGCTAAATGAGCTGAATGTTACCTCTTGCCCATTCGCATTTGTGCAATCATTGCAAAAATGTTCAAATCCAAATTTTTTACATTGACACTCTGATATTGCACACAGTAAGGCAGAGAGGATGGCCTCTCTCTTCCATACCTGTTGTCTTTATGCTGCAGTTTCTTTGTCTCTTTTTTTTAACTTCCTTTCTCTTACCTGTTTCTAATTCTTTGTTTTTCTCTGTTTCTTTCGTTTGCCTGGTAGATGACATAGCACAGCCTGGAGTGGTGGGGAAAGCTGCATTTTTAAAAAATTCATTCATGGGATGTGGGCATCGCTGACTAAGTCAGCATTTGTTGTCCATCCCTAATTGTCCTTACTCAGAGGGAATTTAAGAGCCAACCACATTGCTGTGGATCTGGAATCACATGTAGGATAGACCAGGTAAGGATGGCAGATTTCCTTCCCTAAAGGACATTAGTGAACCAGATGGGTTTTTACGGCAATCAGCAATGTCATCAGGCTTTTAATTGAATTCAAATTTCACCACCTGCCGTGGTGGGATTCGAGAACATTACCCTAGGTATCTGTAATACTAGCCAGTGACAATGCCACTATGCCACCGCCCCCCATGGGGTTGAATTGTAGGAAAAATATAGCTCTCTTTGGCCTGCATCCTGCCCCTTTTACCAATAATCCATCATTTTCCTCGCCCCTCACTTGCATTACGTCTCCCACTCCATCTTTTAGCCTTTCCTGTGTCCATCATTTCCCTGACCTCTTCCATGTTAAACTACCGCTTTCCCTACGTCCTCCCATTGCACTTAACTGGCCCTCCAGCACCTTCAACACAAGGTTAGATATAAGAGGCCAGAGCCACCTGTTTATTTTCCTTTGATATTCAGTTGTACCTTAAAGACATTCAGTTTTTCTTCAAAAAAATATAAACATTAGGAAACAACTGTGGATAAAAATTTTCAGATGACATATTGTGTAAATTGAGGGGAGAAGGCCTTGGGTGCAGAAGAGATTTACTAGAATGATACTAGGCATGAGGGACTTCAGTTATGCGGAGAGACTAGAGAAGCTAGTGAGATGGTGGCTAATGGTAATATCACTGGACCCGTAATCCAGAGGCCCAAGTCAATGCCCTTGGGACACGGGTTCAAATCCCACCGTGGCAGTTGGTGAAATTTAAATTCAGTTAATTGAAAAAAAAGTCTGGAATTGAAAGTTGGTTTAAGTCATAGTGATCATGAAATTATCATCGATTGTCGTAAAAAAAATAAAATCTGGTTCACAAATTTCCTTTAGGGGAAGGAAATCTACCATCCTTATCTGACACGTGACTCCAGACCTACAGCAATGTGGCTGACTCTTAAATGCCTAGCAAGTGACTCGTAGGCAATGCTGTCCTTACCAGTGATACCCATATTCCATGAAAGGATTTTTAAAAAAAAGTTGGGATTGTTCTCCTTAGAGTAGAGAAGGTCAAGAGGAGAATTAATCAAGGTGTTCAGAATTATGAAGGGTTTTGATAGAGCAAAGAAAGAGAAAATGTTTCCATTGGCAGGAAGGCCAGTAACCAGCAGAGACAGATGCAAGATAGTTAGCAAAAGAGTAGGGGAGATGAGAAGTTTTTTATTGTGCAGCAATTTGTTATGCTTTGGAATGCGCTGTCTAGAAGGGCACCAAAATTCATTAGTATCAAAGGAGATTGGATGCAGGCTGAGCTATGGGGAAATAGGGGAGGTGACCAAATTGGATAGCTTTTTCAGAGAGTGACACAGGCACAAATGAGTTGGATGGCCTCATTTTCTGTTTTATGATTCTATTATTATGATACTAAGGCAATACAACAGATTGCCCAGATTACGTGCCTACAGGGGATGTATTTATATTAAATGTTCATTGTCAGTGCGGGTGTGGGAATTTATTATATAACAAAGTTAATACAAAAATGTGGCGTTATTGAATGAAAAAGGTGATGTTCTGACCAGTCTCACACTTGGTGATAGTTATTCTATGTCATGGATACCCATAATCTAGGCCACTTCCTTTCAAAGAAATATAGGCTGTATTTCACTGGCAAAATAATAGAATTCTATGTTCTAAAAAGATAATTTGGCTTATTGAGAGACCAAAGGGAATTTTAGCTCCTTTGTTACATGTAAACTTGGCTTTTACCTTTCCTGTAATATAATTGCAGAAACTGGTGAAATTCCTGAATTTACCAAAATGCAGTTTAATTCTTTGCTATTGTAAACAAAGGACATCTTTATGACACATTTTGTTTCTTCAAAAATCACACTGTCTAATCTCTCTCCCTCCTCTTCAGTTCTCCAGTTTGTCCCTCGTTATGTTGATGTGAGATTTTGCAACTTCACTCAGAGAATTGAGAAAGGATTGACAATGGCATTTGCAGAAGTGCACAGAAGGCGACAGGAAAGAGAAGGCTTTACTGTCCAGGTAAGGGTGAACTTGACTTGTCTGGGAAACTAGCATCCTTCAGGTGAGACATTCATCTGCTTGTTTCAGTGGCTGAAGATCCTATCAAACATGAAGAAATGAACTTCTCTTCAGCCCATTCCTAATCAAATGAACTTGTTTTGCCCAAAATAATGGCTACCACATCTGTATACAAGAAAAATCACTGCCACTTCCCACTCCAAAGACTCCGGCATAAAATCTAGACTGACATCTCAGTGCAGTACTGAGGAGTATTCCAATGTTGGAGGTTCCATCTTTCAGGTGAGACAGTCCCCCATCTACCCTCAAATGAAGTTTAAAGATCCCATGACTAATTCAAAGAAGAGCAGTGAAATTCTCCCTCCCACCCCAGTGTCCTGACCAATATTTATCTCTCAACCAATGTCACTAAAATGGTTTATCTGGTCAATGGGTCAGACCTTACTGGTGACTAAATGGCCCTAGTCATTTCGTTAGACTTGCCCTTGCCTGTTTAATTTCCATGAGGCTTTTTTGCACAGCAAGTTTCTGCAAGTGAGGTTGAACCAGCACAGCACCCTCTACAGGGTATCTGAAACCTGTGTGAATGGGGCAAGGAACTGGGTATACCCTTAAGTAATCAGATTGAATCTTTGGCCGAAATTTTCAGGCCCCCCGCACCGTTGGAATCTTCTGGTCCCGCCAAAGTGAATGGACATTTGAATGGCCCGCCGTGGCAGGAGCCGCCACACCGGGGCCGGAAAATCCCAGCCTTTGTTGATCAGCAGAACAGTATTTGAACCAGGAAGTATAGGTTGGCACAGTGTATTTAATGTCAAATCAGAAAACAAAATAAAGAGAAGGAAAGAAAGATTGAATTAGGGAGAGAGAATAAGAGGCATAGAGTTTTTAAAAAATGAAAATTAGTTTTTTTAAATCTCTAGTAACAATGAAAAGGTAAAGGAATAATTAATTGTAATAACTTGTAATTAACTTTCAATGCCTGGTTGTTTGGCAGTAATTAAGACTTAACATTCATTAAAAGATCCCTTAGATTGAAGTAGACAAGCGCTAACGTTCTATGGTGAGTTTAGTCCATGTCTTGCATTTGCCCTGCCAAAACCATGGTGGTCATGGTGTGATTCTAATAACCAGATCACACCTTGGGCTATCCCTTCTGTCTTCTGGCACTTTGTCCTCCTTTGAGCATCCCAACTTGTTCCTCCCCCACCCCCATTGAAAATCCTTGTCTTCTACCCTGCTCAAGTAACAAAATTTTTCTCACCCCCATATCATCACTGCTTTCCTTCCTCAGCCCCTGCAATGTGACATCTCATCCTCAATGATTTCAACTTCTATCTCAATTCATCATACCCTCTCTCCTCTGAGTTTATTGTCCTTCTATCCTTCCTAAATCTCTCCTCTGTAAACTGCTCAAACGCTATTCATGGCTACTGCCTTGGCCTTCCCATCTTGCATGTCGTTGCAACTCCCATCTTATCAAACACAGCTAAAGCCATCCCTAATCACTTACTTGTATTAATCCACCTTGATTCTTGCTCCTAACCCTGTTTTTTTTTTCCTGTGTCTGTTCCTGGAAAAAGCTACCCCCTATTCTCTTACCACTGCTCTTTAAAGTCACAACTGCCGTGCATTTGGCCCTCCACCATGACATTTCTGCAGCTATTGATTTACTCAGCTACACCCTCGCTTTCATCTTTGACGTCATAATCCTACTAAAATCATTACCCTCAGCCTGATTGCTTCCCTGTTCCTGGTTTGGCACTCATCTCCACCCTTGAGTTCAGTAGGCACAAGCTTGAATGGACATGCAGACAACTGGTTTTGCCATTCACCATCAAATCTAGCTGGAGCAGGTAAAGAACAATCAGTCCCTGCTCTCATCTGCCAAAACTGCTCACTATCCCAGCACCAACTGAGTGTGCAAAGATAACCCTAGCTTCTTTTCTCTACTGCAAACTGTCTCTTAAACCCCTCTTCCCTGCCTCTCTCAGCTTGTAATTCGTTGTATTTCATCACTTCAGAAAGCTTTTTGAGAGGTGTATGCCCCCTTATTCCTCGTCTTCAACAAAACAATTGCAAGGAGCTCATGGACGAATTTGTCATTAAGATCGAGCCCATTCATCAGCTGCATCTGATCCTTCCCTCCCTTTCCCTGCTCCACTGTCTGTAAATTATTAGACTGCTTGTCCGACATCTAGTTTTGGATGAGCAGAAATTTCCTTAATTTTTTTTATTCATTCATGGGATGTGGGCATTGCTGGCTAGGCCAGCACTTATTGGCCATCCCTAATTGCCCTTGTTCAGAGGGCATTTAAGAGTCAACTACATTGCTGTGTGTCTGGAGTCATATATAGGCCAGACCAGCTAAGGGCAGCAGATTTCCTTCCCTAAAGGACATTAATTAACCAATTAAATATTGAGAACACTGATGCCATTGTCTTCGGCCTTCACTACAAATTGTGTTTCTTGCTGTCAACTTAATCCCTCTTATTAGTCATCTGCCTTAGCCTGAACCAGACAGTTCGCAACCTTGGTATCATATTTGAGCCCAAGGTGAGCTTTCAACCCCATAACTGCGCCATCACTATGACTACCTATTTCCACCTCTGTAACATTTGCCCAGTACTGCCCCTATCTCCGCACATCTACTGTTGCAGCCCTCAGTCTTGATTTTGTTACCTCTAGAATTGATTATTCTTACGCACTCCAGCAACTTGAGGGCATCCAAAACTCTACTGCCCTTACTCACACCAAATCCTGTTCAGCCATCGCCCCACACTCACTAACCTACATTGGCTCCTAATTATGTAAAAAAAAATTGATTTTAAAATTCTCATTCTTTTCAAATCACTTCATTGCCTTGTTCTCTAATCTCTAACCTCTGCCAGCCTCACAATTCTCTAACATATCTGTGCTCCTGTTATTCTGGTGTGTTAAACATCTCTGATTTTAATCACTCCACCATTGGTGATTGTGCCTTCAGCTGCCTAGGCCCTAAGCTCTGGAATTCCCACCCTAAACCTCCCTGCCTTTGTCTTTCTTTCCTCCTTATGCTGCTCCTCAAAACCAACCTCTTCAACAAAGTTTTTGGCCACCTCCCCAATATTTTCTTACGTGGCTCAGGGTTAGATTTTTCTTTATAATGCTCCTGTGAAGAGCCTTAGAATGTTTTAATATTTTAAAGGCACTATATAAACACGAGTTTGAATTATATACAATGACAATACAGGAGCTGCTTGTTGTTGAAAATATTTGAATAGGGACCAGACACTGAGTTTCTGCTTTTGTGTAGCTTATGGAGGAGTGGCGCATGTCAAATAGTAACTTTCAGTTTTTCGCATTTAACTGCACATCTGCACTACCTGAAGTTGCTGTCTGATTTGTGCTTAAATAATGACAAGTGCCATGAGCCTCACCATTATTTTTACAGTAAACTCATCCATTATTACATGGCTTTTTGTGGGACCTTCCTATGTGCAAAGTGTCTGCACATTTCCCTAAATTAAAACACTCCAAAAAAGAGTTAATTGGTTGTAAAGCAATTTTGGATATCCTAAGGTAATGAGTAAGAGGTGAACGGCCAGTGAGAGGAGACTTCGGCCTGAGTGAGACAGAGACTGAGCGAGTATATTTGGGAATTTGGTTCAAAGTGGGAATTTGTTGCATAGGGGGAAAGAGGTGCTTTACGTAAGGTTTACCGCAAGAAGTAGAGTGTGCTGAGTGGGGAGTTCGGTGAAGGGCGGGGAGGAGGTGCTTTTTCTCTTCTAATCTCTTTTAGCCTCCAGTATTTGATTTCCACCCTGCAGCAGAAGGAGCAGGTAAACCAGTAACTGGTGTTGTTAGTTCTATCAGTATTGTAAGTACTATATTGTTTTATCAGAATTGTAAAGTTTACATGTGCCAAAACCTATTGGGAGGTGTAGGCTTTATTAATTACTATTAATTAATTAGCAATTGTTAATGAACACATTGGAGATGGAAGGGCAAGTGATGTGCTGCGATTGCGGGATGCAGGAGCTTCTAGATACTGAAGTGATCCAGGGCACGCACGCCTGCGGTAAGTGTTTGCGGCTGCAGGAACTTTGACTCTGAGTTATTCAGCTGGAGACCGAGCTGCAGACACTGTGGCATATCAGGGAGGGGGAAAGTTACCTGGACACTTCATTCCAGGAGGTGGTCACATCCCTTAGGATAGGATCTTCTGATTTGGTCAGGGTCAGGGGGGTGTGACTGCAAGTGAGGCAGGTAAGGGGACCCAGAGGGCAGGAGTGGAGGAGCCTCGGCCCTTGCAATTGTTCTGAGGGTCGTGAGTCTTTGGCTCTTCCTGAAAAGGCGGTGGAAGCAGAGGTGTTTAGATTCTTGGTAAGCAAGGGGTGGTAGGTTATCGGGTGCAGGCGGGATGCAGATTTGAGGATACAATCAAATCAGTCATGATCTTATTAAATGGCGGAGCAGGCTCGAGGGGCCTCATGGCCTACTCCTGCTCACTGTTCATATGAGAGGCACTATATCAATACAGGTCTTTTTTTTTCCTCAGTTAAGTTAAAATGTTTGAGAAATGCGATAAAGGCACCATATGGACAGAAATCTTTCTCTTTGTTTGCAGTGCGTATAACTTCAACAAAGAAATTGGTGTTTATCCTTGCATCATTTGTAATCCTTTTGTTGTCTTTAGATGTGTGGTACCAGGTTATCACATATATGAATGAGAAAGATTAGAGTAGAAAGGAGAGCTCTCTGTCCATAGAGAGGAAAAAGGAGTGAAAACTGTTGTTGAAAAGCTACAAACCCTTTCTTGTGATTTTCTTGGTGTGGAGCCTCTGCTTTCTGACACACTGCAACAGGTAATTACATACAAGGGAGGCCATTCAGCCCATCTCAATTCATCTCTTCAGAATGACCTTAAGGTTTCCCTGTTTTCAGCACTCACTTCGTTATTGATTTATTTCAGGGATTTTACCTTTGTGAATTGATCTGGGAGTCCATTTTGTATGTTGATCACTCGCATGAAGAAAACCTTCCTGATAATTTCAGCTAAATTTGCCTTTTTCTGATTTGAACCTGTTAGCTCTAGACTGGATGTATTTTTCCACATGGAGACAGGGGGCATAGCTGAAGTACTAAATAAGTACTTTGCATCTGTCTTTACCAAGAAAGAAAATGCTGTCCAAGGCCAAGTTAAGACATTTTATGGATTAAATTTGATAGAGAATGTATTAGGTAGGCTATCTGTGCTTAAAGTTGCTAAGTCACCAGGACAAGAAGAGATGCATCCAAAGATATCAAGGGAAGCGAGAGTGGAAATAGTGGAGGCAGTGGCTATAATTTTCCAATTCTCCTTAGATACAGGGATGGTGCCAGAAGACTGGACAATTGCAAACATTACACTCTTGTTCAAAAAGAGTGGAAGGATAAGTCCCGCAACAATAGACCAATCAGTTTAACCTCAGTGGTGGGAAACTTATTAGAAATGATAATTTGGGACACAATTAAGTCACTTGGCTAAATGTGGAATAATTATGGAAAGCTAGCACAGATTTGTTAAGGGAAAATTGTGTTCAATTAACTTGCTTGATTTTTTTTGAGGAGATAACAGAGGGTAGATGAGGGTAATGCAGTTGATGTGTGCATGGACTTCCAAAGGTATTTGGTGAAGTACCACAGAATAGACTTGAGCCGAGATACAGTCCATGGAATAGAAGGGACAGAAGCAACATGGATATGAAATCAGCTGAGTAACAGGGAACGGAGGGTATTTTGGAGTGGAGGAAGGCATACCAGGGGCTCCTGCTCTCTTGATATACATTAATGACTTAGACTTTGGTGTACAGGGCACAATTTTAAAATGTGCATATGACACAAACTTGCAAGTATCTTGAACTGTGAGGAGGGTAGTGCTAAACTTCAAAAGGACAAGGTGAAATTAGCTTAACTGGCTTACTTATTTGAATAGGTGTGCAAAGTAACCTGTCTGGCTTTTGGGATTGGGTCTCCATATGGTTAATTTAGTGAAGCGCCTTTTATTTTCATTGATGCAGTTCAGGAAAATTGCATATGAGTAATTCAATGAAGAAAATATGAACACACCTAAGCAATTCTCTAGACTATTTATCCTTTTCTGGAATTGGAAGAACTGAATCTGAACCACCATCTTTCCTGACATTCCACTACCAGATATGGGAATTGTTTATAATGTTTCCCATCACGGGCTCAGACAAGAGGATGTAGAAGAACAAAGGTGGTCTCTGGGGAGATGAGACATCAATCTTCACATGCCCATTGTTATGTTGCCAACTATATTTGCTGACCATGCAGAGTCACTTGGCAATGACTAATGGGAGCTGCTTCTGCAAACTTGGGTTAATCTAGGAGCCAAATGCAAAGTTGCACCATCTGCCTCAAGAAGACTTGAAGCCAACCTCAACTACAAGGATGACACTATCAGAAGTCGTCAGGATCACCTCAATCTTGAACTTTCATGCCTGTGTGTCTTACAAGGCACATCTGTAGTATCCATCAATTTGCTGCCCACTATGTTTCAAAGGGGTGACTGGTGCATTGTTCAGCTTGGCCAGCTCTTTCATCTTTTTTGCTGAATATCAACAAGAATGTGACAGGACTGACAGTTTTCTAAACAGTTGGATTTCATAAAGTATAAGAGGTTATTAATGGCACCATACAGTCACCTAGTCAATAGGCTGTTCTTCCTTTAGCACCACCATTTTCTCTCCAACATCTAAAGACTTGGACCAAACTGTCTTTTCAGCCTCTAGTCCTTTACCATCTAGAGTGTGGGATAGCTGAGCTGGCACTTAAAACCCATGACCACTACTATCTAGAAGGACAAGGGCAGCAGATAGATGGGAACACCACCATCCAGAAGTTCCCCTCCAAGTCACTCACCATCCTGACTTTGAAATATATCACTGTTCCTTCACTGTCGCTGGAAATCCTGGAACTCCCTTCCTAACAGTACTGTGGGTGTACCACACCACATGGACAGAGCAGTTCAAGAAGGCAGCTCAAGGGCAACTAGGGATGGGCAATAAATGCTGGCCCAGCCAGCGAAGCCCACATCCCGTGAATGAATTTTAAAGAAGCTTAGAACACGTTATGCATGATGTTGACTTGCTTGGGTTCACTGGTATACTGTTGTCTTAGGTCACGCCAATCGAAGTGTTGGTCCTAAGAAAAATCAAACAGAGATGCACTTGGCTAAGTGATATGGCTGTGTGCAATGTCAGCTGACTGATATTTTTTGGGAAATCACATTGGGTTACAATGCATGGTGGAATCATGGAGAGGAAAATATTTCCTATTTAAAGCTGTGAGTGAGTAGGGGCACAGAGTGTCCCACAGAGTATACTTCCTTTATTCCCTTGCAGCTAGGGATGTCCAGGATAGTCTTAATGGGTGGGGGTGGGGGGAGGGGGGGAGGAGGAGGGAGAAAGCCTTCCTCCGGTTGGGACCTGTTCTCTCTTTATTATGAGCCATCTCCTGCAAGTGGAAATACACTGGGCCCCTGTTATAACGCAGAACTCTGTATAACACGGGTCCATCTTGGACCTCAAAATTTTCATTTACAGAATCACACAATGCAGAAGAGGCCCTTCGGCCCATCGAGTCTGCACCGACACGTGAGAAACACCTGACCTACCTACCTAATCCCATTTATCAGCACTTGGCCCATAGCCTTGAATGTTATGACATGCCAAGTGCTCATCCAGGTACTTTTTAAAGGATGTGAGGCAACCTTCCTCCTCCACCCTCCCAGGCAGTGCATTCCAGACCGTCACCACCCTCCGGGTAAAAAACCAAGGTTCTATACAACTCCGACATGACCTCCCTACTTTTGTTATCTATGCCTCGATTGATAAAGGCAAGTGTCCCATATGCCTTTTTCACCACCCCACTAACATGCCCCTCCGCCTTCAGAGATCTATGGACACACACACCAAGGTCCCTTTGTTCCTCAGAACTTCCTAGTGTCATGCCATTCATTGAATACTTCCTTGTCAAATTACTCCTTCCAAAGTTTATCACCTCTCACTTTTCAGGGTTAAATTCCATCTGCCACTTATCTGCCCATTTGACCATCCCGTCTATATCTTCCTGTAACCCAAGACGTTCAACCTCACTTTTAACCACCCGGCCAATCTTTGTGTCATCCGCAAACTTACTAATCCTACCCCCCACATAGTCACCAATGTCGTTTATATAAATGACAAATAATAGGGGACCCAACACAGATCCCTGTGGTACGCCACTGGACACTGGCTTCCAGTTACTAAAGCATCCTTCTGTCATCACCCTATGTCTCCTACAACTAAGCCAATTTTGAAACCACCGTATCAAACTACCCTGTATCCCAAGATAAAAGCAGAAAACTGCGGATGCTGGAAATCCAAAGCAAAAATAAAAATACCTGGAAAAACTCAGCAGGTCTGGCAGCATCTACGGAGAGGAACACAGTTAACGTTTCGAGTCTGAATTACTCTTCATCAGAACTAAGTAAAAATACAAAAGAGGTGAAATATAAGCTGGTTTAAGGTGGGGGTAGAGCTGGATAGAGGGTCAGTGATAGGTGGAGATAACCAAAAGATGCCATAGACAAAAGGTCAAAGAGGTGTTGAAGGTGGTGATATTATCTAAGGAATGTGTTATTAGGTGACATTAAGGGTAGAAACCAGGACGAGCAAGGTACAGATAGCCCTAGTGGGGGTGGGGTGGGGTGAAAGAATCGAAATAGGCTAAAAGGTAGAGATAAAACAATGGATGGAAATACATTTAAAAATAATGGAAATAGGTGGGAAAAGAAAAATCTATATAAATTATTGGAACAAAAAAGGGGGGGATCGGAAAGGTTGTGGGGGTGGGGATGGAGGAGTGAGTTCATGATCTAAAATTGTTGAACTCAATATTCAGTCCGGAAGGCTGTAAAGTGCCTAGTTGGAAGATGAGGTGCTGTTCTTCCAGTTTGCGTTGAGCTTCACTGGAACAATGCAGCAGGCCAAGGACAGACGTCGGCATGAGAGCAGGGTGGAGTGTTGAAATGGCAAACGACAGGGAGGTCTGGGTCATGCTTGTGGACAGACCGAAGGTGTTCTGCAAAGCGGTCACCCAGTCTGCGTTTGGTCTCTCCAATGTAGAGGGAACCGCATTGGGAGCAATGAATGCAGTAGACTAAATTGAGGGAAGTGCAAATGAAATGATGCTTCACTTGAAAGGAGTGTTTGGGCCCTTGAACGGTAAGGAGAGGGGAAATAAAGGGGCAGGTGTTACATCTTCTGCGGTTGCATGGGAAGGTGCTGTGGGAGGGGGTTGAGGTGTAGGGGGTGATGGAGGAGTGGACCAGGGTATCCCGGAGGGACCGATGCCTGCGGAATGCTGCCGGGGGGGTGAAGGGAAGATGTGTTTGGTGGTGGCATCATGCTGGAGTTGGCGGAGGATGATCCTTTGAATACGGAGGCTAGTGGGGTGATAAATGAGGACTAGGGGGACCCTATCATGGGAGGGAGAGGAAGGTGTGAGGGCGGATGCGCGGGAGATGGGCCGGAGACGGTTGAGGGCCTTGTCAACCACCATGGGTGGAAAACCTCGGTTAAGGAAGAAGGAAGACATGTTAGAGGAACTGTTTTTGAAAGTGGCATCATCAGAACAGATGCGACAGAGGCGAAGGAACTAAGAGAATGGGATGGAGTCCTTACAGGAAGCGGGGTGTGATGAGCTGTAGTCGAGGTAGCTGTGGGAGTCGGTAGGCTTGTAATGGATATTGGTGGACAGTCTATCACCAGAAATTGAGACAGAGAGGTCAAGGAAGGGGAGGGAAGTGTCAGAGATGGACAATGTGAAAATGATGGAGGGGTGAAAATTGGAAGCAAAATTAATACATTTTTCCAGGTCCACACAAGAGCATGAAGCAGCACTGGAGCAATTATTGATGTACTGGAGAAAGAGTTGTGGGAGGGGGCCAGAGTAGGACTGGAACATGTAATGTTCCACATACCCCATAAAGAGACAGGCATAACTGGGGCCCATGCCGGTACCCATAGCCACACCTTTTATTTGGAGGAAGTGAGAGGAGTTTAAGGAGAGATTGTTCAGTGTGAGAACAAGTTCAGCCAGACGGAGGAGAGTAGTGGTGGATGGGGATTGTTCCCGCCTCTGAGGAAGAAGCGGAGAGCCATCAGACCATCCCGGTGGGGGATGGAGGTGTTAGGGGGATTGGACGTCCATGATGAAGAGGAGGCGGTAGGGGCCAGGGAACTGGAAATTGTTGATATGATGTAGGGTGTCAGAGGAATCACGGATGTAGGTGGGAAGGGACTGGACAAGGGGAAAGAGAATGGAGTCAAGATAGCAAGAAATGAGTTCCGTGGGGCAGGAACAAGCTGACACAATCGGTCTGCCGGGACAGTCCTGTTTGTGGATTTTGGGTAGGAGGTAGAAGCGGGCCGTCCGAGGTTGGGGGACAATCAGGTTGGAAGCTGTGGAAGGAAGGTCTCCAGAGGAGATGAGGTCAGTAACAGTCCTGGAAACAATGGCTTGATGTTCAGTGGTGGGGTCATGGTCGGGGGGGGGTAGGAGGAAGTGTCTACGAGTTGACGCTCAGCCTCTGCAAGGTAGAGGTCAGTGCGCCAGACAACAACAGCACCACCCTTGTCAGCAGGTTTCATGACAATGTCAGGGTTGGGCCTGAGAGAACAGAGTGCAGCAAGTTCAGAGAGAGACAGGTTAGAGTGGGTGATCATTCCTTGTTCCAGTCCTACTCTGGCCCCTCCCACAAGTCCTTCTCTGGTACATTGATGATTGCTTCAGTGCTGCTTCATGCTCTCGTCTGGACCTGGAAAAATTTATTAATTTTGCTTCCAATTTTCACCCCTCCATCATTTTCACATGGTCCATCTCTGACACTTCCCTTCCCTTCCTTGACCTCTCTGTCTCAATTTCTGGTGATAGACTGTCCACCAATATCCATTACAAGCCTACCGACTCCCACAGCTACCTCGACTACAGCTCCTCACACCCCGCTTCCTGTAGGAACTCCATCCCATTCTCTCAGTTCCTTCGCCTCCGTCACAACTGTTCTGATGATGCCACTTTCAAAAACAGTTCCTCTGACATGTCTTCCTTCTTCCTTAACCGAGGTTTTCCACCCATGGTGGTTGACAAGGCCCTCAACTGTGTCCGGCCCATCTCCCTCCCAGAAACATGATAGGGTCCCCCTTGTCCTCACTTATCACCCCACTAGCCTCCGCATTCAAAGGATCATCCTCCGCTAACTCCAGCGTGATGCCACCACCAAACACATCTTCCCTTCACCCCACCTGGCGGCATTCCGCAGGGATCGTTCCCTCTGGGACACCCTGGTCCACTCCTCCATCACCCCCTACACATCAACCCCCTCCCACGGCACCTTCACATGCAACAGCAGAAGGTGCAACACCTGCCCCTTTACTTCCCCTCTCCTCACCGTCCAAGGGCCCAAACACTCCTTTCAAGTGAAGCATTATTTCACTAGCACTTCCCTCAATTTAGTCTACTGCATTCGTTGCTCCCAATGCATTGGAGAGACCAAACGCAGACTGGGTGACCGCTTTGAAGAACACCTTCGGTCTGTACGCAAGCATGACCCAGACCTCCCTGTCACTTGCCATTTCAACACTCCACCCTGCTCTCATGCCTACATCTGTCCTTGGCCTGCTGCATTGTTCCAGTGAAGCTCAACGCAAACTGGAGGAACAGCACCTCTTCTGACTAAGCACTTTACAACCTTCCGGACTGAATATTGAGTTCAACAATTTTAGATCATGAACTTTCTCCTCCATCCCCACCCCCTTTCCGATTCCACCCCCTTTTTTTTCCAATTATTTATATAGATTTTTCTTTTTCAACCTATTTCCATTATTTTTAAATGTATTTCCATCCATTGTTTTATCTCTACCTTTTAGCCTATTTCAATTCCTTCACCCCACCCCACCCCCACTAGGGCTACCTATACCTTGCTTGTCCTGCTTTCTACCCTTAATTAACACATTCCTTAGATAATATCAACACCTCTTTGACCTTTTGTCTATGACATCTTTTGGCTACCTCCACCTATCACTGACCCTCTATCCAGCTCTAAACCGCTCCCCCCCACCACCCCAAACCAGCTTATATTTCACCTCTTTTGTATTTTTACTTAGTTCTGATGAAGAGTCATTCAGACTCGAAACGTTAACTGTGTTCCTCTCCGCAGATGCTGCCAGACCTGCTGAGTTTTTCCAGGTATTTTTATTTTTGTTTTACCCTGTACCCCATGTGCATTTTCCTTCTTTATAAGTCTCCCTTGTGGGACCTTGTCAAAGGCTTTGCTGAAACCCATATAAACTACATCAACTGCACTACCCTCATCTACACACCTGGTCACCTCCTCAAAAAATTCAATTAGATTTGTTAGGCATGACCTCCCTTTGACAAAGCCATGCTGACTATCCCTGATCAAACCTTGCCTCTCCAAGTGGAGATAGATTCTCTCCTTCAGAATTTTCTCCAATAGCTTCCCTACCACTGACGTGAGACTCACTGGTCTGTTGTTCCCTGGCTTGTCTCTACGGCCCTTCTTAAATAGCGGAACCACATTAGCTGTTCTCCAGTCCTCTGGCACCTCCCCCGTGGCCAGAGAGGAATTAAAAATTTGGGTCAGAGCCCCTGCGATTCCCTCCCTTGCCTCCCTCAGCAGTCTGGGACACAAATCGTCCGGACCTGGAGATTTGTCCACTTTTAAGCCTGCCAACACCTCCACTACCTTGTCACTCCCTATATCAATTCGCTTAAGAATCTCGCAGTCTCTCTCCCCGTGTTCGATACCTTCATCTTCATTCTCTTGGGTGAAGTCAGATGTGAAGTATTCATTCAACGCTCTAGTGATGTCATCTGGCTCCACCCATAGGTTGCCCCTTTTTGCCCCTACTTTTTCCCTGGTTATCCTCTTCCCATTGATATACTTATAGAATACCTTGGGATTTTCCCTACTTTTACCAGCCAGAGCTTTCTTATATCCCTTCTTTGCTCTCCTAATTGCTTTCTTAAGCTCCACCCTGCACTTTCGGTACTCCACCAATGCCTCCATTGATTTGCTTCCCTTGTACCTGCTAAAAGCCTCTCTTTTCCTTCTCATTGTAACCTGAATATCTCTGGGTTCTCTGGGCTTGTTACTCCTTCCTCTCACCCTAGAGGGAACATTTTGAGCCTGTACCCTCCCCATTTCCTTTTTGAATGCCCCCCACTGTTCTTCTGTAGATTTTCCCACAAGTAGCTGTTCCCAGTCTACCTTGGCCAGATCCTGCCTTATTTTACTAAAATCCACTCCCCCACCAATCCAAAACATTCTTTTGCAACTTGTCTATTTCTTTGTCCATAACAAACTTAAACTGTACCATGGTGTGGTCACTATCACTAAAATTTATCCTTTCAGAACATATTTCCAACCTTTTTCGTGATGTGACAAACATTGTTGAAGTATAAGTACAAATGACCATCTTCCACTTCTGCGAGCCCTCTGATTTAAGGGATTAAAGTTTTCAGGAAAGGCCAAGAGCATTACAAATACAGGAAAATCTCTGTTATCCAGCATGCTTTGGGAATGGGAGGTGCCAGTTAATCAATTATGGCGTTTAACTGAGATGTAAAGTGAGTTCCGTGTTTCATCCAATAAGATAGCTGCAAGATGATCAGGTGGGTATGAATTAAGTAAGTGTTGCTGAGGGGCAATGGTACTGCAGAAGCTGATACTGGAGCGAAGACAAACCGCCACTAACTATTACCATTGAGTTTGACATCTCCAATCAAAAATAGACCTGACCCCAGAATTCTGGTTAATAGGAACCCTAGTTGGTAGAGTGCCAGATAACAGAAATTTTAATGTACATTTTTTGGTTGAAAATTTTCAAGGAAGAATTGACATGGTTTAATTTATGATGATATATATTGTTTGAACTGGAGGACTGACGACATCAGAAGAACCATGATTAGTGGAGTGACTGACCCAGCATATAAAGAAGCTGAAGTAATAATACCTGAAGTAGTGTTAGCTTGGTGAATTTATGCAGTGAACAGCTGGAGCTGTTCCTTTTAAAAGGGAGGGGATTACACGGTGAGTTATTTATAATTGCAAAGAGATGAGACAGTGCAGATAGAATCAGACTGTTACTGGTAATTTAAAGGTTTATAACGAGAAACATGAATAAAAGATTAAATGCAAGAGATTTATGAGAGAGTATCAGAACATTTTTTGGGGGGGTAAAAGGTTGTGGAATGGAGTCTTAAGATTCTTAGTTTAAGGATTACATGTTCATCTTATGTGTCAACAACTGGACATGCTTTCTGGGGTTAGGATTTGCAAGGAAGAGCAGTTCACTATGGCAACAATTTCAGACATAAGTCATAGGTGTACCATCCTTGTGGTATAGCTTTGTATGCTGAGCAATGATATATTGTATTGTTGCGTGAAAGCTTTAGAAGGATCTTCTGTGGGAAAGTTACCAGTTATATCCGACAGTGCGTACTTGGTGTAGGTACTTGCTGAAGGCAACTGTTGAGTGGCCTTACTGTATGCCTTTCCTCTGGTCTGTTGTCTTTCAGCATATTTTAAGCCATATCATCTGGGTGTTACAGAGAACAGTCAGCTTTTTCCCACCAGGTGTGGGACGGTGATTTTGTGTGCTAATTAGGAAACCCGCAAATGTATGAGCACCTCAAGGGCACTAATCGTAAATGCCTGTGAGCTGTTTGCTATTCCCTGTTGGATAACACTAATGCACAGCTGCAATCTCCTTCTATTGTTAAATTTAGATGGAAGCCCTTTAAATAAGTGCCCTTTGTTGAATGCCATCAGACTCATTGTGGTCCATATTATTAACCAGTGTGATATTCTAGTAAAATATATAACCTTGAGCACATCAGCTAGACTGACACTCCAATGTGGCAGTGCTGCATTGCTAGAGATGCTTTTCTCTGAATGAGATGTTAAACTCAGGCTCCGTCTTGTTGTTCAGGTGAATGTTCAAGATCTCCGATTATCATTTGAAGACCTTCAGGGTTCTCTCCTGGCATTTCTCCTTCAACTAACATGACCAAAAACTGATTAACTGTTCAACCATTTAAGTCATGTTTAAGGGGTCTTGCTGCTGTAGAATAGGTGCTGGATTTACCACCACCTCTTTCAGGTGCCATTGCCCAAGAGGGCGTTGGTGACCGTGCATTTCCATTGGATTGGCCCATGATTATGCTTGGCAAAGTGCTGCAGTGGTTTGCTGTTGTCTCTGCAGTATGGCTGACCAGGAAACTTTCCTGCTCTTACCGCCTGCCATCAGGCTTATTGGAACACACTTTCCATGGCCATCAAGATGTGAAGTGGGACTTGGACCAGAGCTTCTGGCCCAGAGGTAGGGATGCTGCCACTGCGCCATGAGACCTCCTTGCTAGATTTACCTATGTAACTTCTTTCAAAGCAATCGCAGTTGTCACCACTAACTATTCACACTTATCCAACAGCCACCTGTGTTTCTATGAATGATGCTATTTGCCATTACTACAGCAATCAATTACAAAAAAGTTGGTTAGAATGTATGAAGTGCAACTGCTGTTCTGGACAGCTCAATAGCACTTGCCTTGCGTGTATCAATTTAAAGGTTCTGCTGATATCTGGCAATGCCAAGTATGCAAGCAGTTTCAATCGCCTGTTCTTACCTCACTGAGCTGTGATTATCTTGATGCTAAGATCCTGGATGCAACTGCTAACGATTAGGAGAGGCAGTTAGGAAGAAAGATTTCATCTTTTTATAAAAATATGTTGGTTACCTATCTTATTTAGTTACATCCTCACTGCATGTAGTGGGCAGATAGAGTTAACACTAACATGCCCACTATTAGCGGTGGGGATGTAGTCACATGTTGAAGCACGTGGAGCTACAGATCAACATAAATGCAATCACATCTCTTTGCCTGTGTATGAATATCTTGTACAATACCTGTCGTAGTCAAATTCTCAGTTGACATTTGCTGCCTTTGCTCACACTTGGTGAATAATGGGCCATTTTGGTTGAGCAGAAGAGGGGCCTGTGGAATGAACCCCAGAATCAATCAGTACCTTCAGATGAGAAGAGGTGAAAATCGAGACAAAACCAGTGGCTGAGGGACAATGATAATGAAGTTGGAATGGGATGCAAATATCAATTTTAAGCAACCTAATTGGATTGATTTGTGCTCAAAATAATTTCAATCATAAATCATAACTAGTCTAACAAGAAGTCTTTATAGATACCCAATAAGAAATAGGATGAATGAAGAAGCTACAAAACAGTTATTCATCAAAGCCGGATTTAGAATGTTCAATACTTAATTTCCCAGCACTGCTGTAACACCCTGGTGTCCCTCTGATTTCTTGTTAATTTTATTTTCTCTCTTGTCACACAGGTTATAAATGTTACCCATGCAGTGGAGAATTTTGGAAGATCACGGCAAGGCCCTGTAAATATAACCTTTGCTATCAATAGTCCGAGAGGCTTCCTGAATGGCTCTGATGTGAGCGACTTGCTGAGGATACTGAACCTGGTGGAATTTAGTTTTTATCTGGGATTTCCTGTACTAAAGACAGCCGAGCGTAAGTTCTCTTTTATTTGCGTAAGGTCGTAACATTAATGCACACAGGATTCTCAAATAACTTAAAATGATTAAACGGGATCAGACATCTGGTTTATTTAGCTAATCTGGCAGGAGTGAAACTTCAAACCCATCTTTTGCAGGTGAACAACAGAAGCTGTCACATAAATGTATTTGGGCACTTGTGGAAGTTAAATTGATTTGGGGAACCCTGATGTATAATTGTGTTTAAGGAGACTTGAAAATAGAGCTTTTTTTTTTAAAAAAAAGTGGAGAATGTCGGTACTTGCAAGTGTCCCTGAAATAATTGCACTCAAGAATTTCTCTGTTTACCTGATTGGAAAAGTGTACCAGTGCTGCAACTATTATGCATTTGTACCAGAAGGTCAGGATTTGGGAGGATAGTACTGATCCAGGAGAGCGCACTCAATTACAAGGATTGATCTGATTGATACAAACTGGGATTCTAGACGGAAGTCACACCCAGACTAAAGTGAAGGTAGCACTTTTCGGTGGTGGGGGTAGAGCAAAATGAAGGATCAGGGCTTCAAGTGGGCTATAGATATATGTTTCATTTTTAATATATTTCTCTTATATTCTACCTGTAAATGAGCCCTCCATTTTTACACTTTAGCATGTGTCTCAGCACACACCATCTGGTAATGTCGTTGCCTAGGATCTAACAGAATAGTTGGCTTCTTCACTGGAATTGTCTCGAGCTATATTGTGTTACGCTAGCTATCAAGCATTGAAGAATAAGCACTCCAATGACATAGGCTATTAATATATATATATGTATTATATATATATCGGCTTATTAACAGTAAAATTGAACAGTAACAGAGGTCAGGACAGCAGGTCTCATTTGATTGTAGAACTTTTCACGCATCACTTTCAGTGAAAAATTACTACAGGATACAACACTCTTCCCCCAACAATACGGAACCTGGGCTGGTATCTCTGTCTCAAACTTATACAAGAGTTTTAGTCTACCCTCCATAGAGTCTTGGGGTGTTTGTCTCCATCTCAACGGACCCATTAGAAATGATGACTTCGGAGTAGGATATTGCACATAACCCATATTTCCCTCTCTGGCGCTCCTAAGGCCACATGTAGTTGCTGCTAGTTGAACTTCAAAGATTTTGAGGAACCTGTTTCAAGTTCTTCACCCCTTTTTGATTCTTTTAAAAAGTAGATTCAGATAAAGGAAATCAAGTAAGGGAATTTCACAAGCAAATAGAGCTGTCACTCGGAGGGAGATGGCTGGCCTCCAGCTAAAAGCTGACAGTGTTTCAGTATAATAGTCACTGCAGGTGGCTCCAAAGAAATCCTTATTACAGGGAGTCAACACCAACAACTTTCCAATTGTAAATGTCAACATACTAAAGCATGTCTGGTTGCAGCAGCCTGTAGCCAAGTCATTTATAAAGAACAGCACATTAATTTAATAAGTGCACATCCAGTGCAAAAGTACTACAGGACCCAACACTACCCTCCTAACAATACTGAACCTGGGCCAGTATAAAACTCTAACCATGAAATTATCATAAAAAAGATAGGAGAAAAAAATGAAGAGAACATTTCATTTTGTCTCTTTGCCTGGGCAGTTTCTCAGATTGCACATTTAAGAAGCATGTTTTACGCTGTTAAATCGGATAATTTGGCTATAAAAGCCTAAGTCACAACTGTGGGTTGATCTTAGCGAATCTGGTATTGATGGGAGTGGGTTCACCTTGATGGCTTCATATAGTTCCAGTGGCAGTTTCCAGCATAAGAAGCAAGAGCAGGCAAAAACTTGAAAGTATGTGCAAGTGAACATTGTTCAGATCTATACTCCTACATAATTGTGTGAGAGCAGTTCTTGGTGGCTCCTGCTTTCTGCTTCAGGCTTCAACAAGATGATCATCCATTCCTTTTTGCTGTTTGGCTTAGATTCCTGGTTCTGGTAGCAGCTGGTGACCCCTGCTTGTCATATAGATGTATGGTCATGTACTGAATACGAGATTTCAGCTTTGGCTGTCATACTCCTCTGGTTAACACGTTATCTGTACTCCACTGAGCTTGCATATTATGAATGTCTGAGGTGCCAACAAGACATTGATGCCCATAGAACTTTACCTCATCTTCTCACCTTTGGGAAGGAGGGGGGGAAATTGGCAGAGAAATTCATGATAAAACTCTGTGACCTTCTGTTGGTTTAATGCCTGTGTTGGGATGTATACAGGTATAATTTGCTGAAGGGTGTACTTGACTTGGAATATTCAGTTGCATGTTAACATCTATGCTTTAAATTTTTTACAGCCATCTATTACCCTGAACTTAACCGGTCACACCTGCTGAAGGCTTCCTGGATAAAGACAGGTACATTTCTTGGACCCATGCTATCTGCACACCTGCACTTAGTCCAAAAAATTTAGAAAAAATTGACTTTCTTTGATTTACAAGACCATTACAATAAATGTAAAAATCTGCATTATCTACTTCAATGTTGATGCACCATTTCAAGTGTCCTGGCCACCTAAGCTCCAACATGCGATGGTTCCTAAGCATAAAAGCTAATGCATACCTTTGTTTTTCTGCTTTCCTTTTTTCTAAGAAATTAATTCCTTGATTGACTTTGATGCCATCGAACCAGATCTCTTGCACAAGTGGCCATTACTCATGTGCCAGCCTTGACTGGGGGCATGGAAAGACAGTTCATTACAGCTGAGACTGATCCTGCCCTTGAAAGAAATATTTGCATTTCTGTAGCGCCTCTCATGATCGCAGGATGTCCTAAATTGCTGTACAGCTAATTAAGTTCTTTTGAAATGTAGTCACTGTTGCAATACAGGCAAAAGATCTGCACACAAACTTATAGGGTTTGCTCTACACTCATCAAGAGTGGAAACTGTGATTCATGTTGTCTTCCTTAATTCTGAGCACTAAGAGCCATTGTAATGTCACAGCTGGGATCAGCTAACTCAGCACAGACTGGAATTTGGACCCTCTGCCTCTGCGGCTCAGCTGTTCATTAAAATGGGACTCTTCAGCCTTGAAAGGAGGAAACTGAGAGTTGAACTTAAAAATATATATTGTTTTGTAAATGGTACAGGACAGAGAAATGAACTGCTACATTACTTCAATCCACTTTGCTATCTGTAGAGAAATGGTGTGCAGGTTCAAATTTGTGAAAGGGGGCAGAACTGATTTTAAAGAAGGATTTATTCATATAAAGAGCAGTTAACACCTTGCTATGGTCTTGCAGGTATGATTGTAGAATGGCTGTGGTTTTGCCAACACATTACGTATACAGTTGTACCATTTTACTCTGTGACGTCATTGTGAGCTCCAGAGATCAGAATCAAAACCAAAAATAAGTTGAGCTGACTTTCCAAAACAAATAAAATGCATGCAGTTTAACAGAAATAAGTTTCCAAAAACAGCTTGACACAAACTTAAATGTGAGCCAGAAATAAGGCGCGTGTACCGTTTTCCCCTCGACCCCCAACTCAGTTCAATGCACTTTGTTTGTCACAGCAGTTATATACACAGCCTGCGTCATTCAGGGTTTTTTAAACTCTGCTTATGTAATCGGGAAGGGAAAACAACGTTCCTGTGTTTTAATATTCCCCTCCCCTCTATCACATTTTTTTTAAAGACAGGTTTTACTAGCACTGTCTCTCCAGTCAGTGACATCATTGGTTCTCTGTGCATGCACGGACAAATGTACATGTGTAGATGGGTAGCAGTGGCCACCTTGCATTGGCAGGAGACACAATGTTGTAGGAAACCTTAATCTTTCAAGATGGCTGGACATGCAATTGGGAGGAGGTGCTGTAAGTTTTTCTGGATAATGAGCAGCTTCCTTAATCTGTATTTTGCAACTTTCAAATATAATGCTACTGATGTACCACAACCATCTGGTCAAATGTAATTTCTTTTTATGAATAATAGCCTTTTAAATTAAATATTTCATGGTGGCTATGATTTCTCTGTTCAGTACTTCTAGGTGTGCACGACAACCACATACAGGACAAAACCTTCCAAGCTGAACTCGAACGAAAACTAGCCCAGCTTATCAGTGAAGCAGCTGGGTCAGGAAGACGTCAGAAGAGAGCCAGCACCTTGGGGAATAACACTGTCCAGGTAGCCAATGTCTAACAAATGGCAATGATATTGTGCAGCCATTTGATTTCTTTATCCTCCAGACCTCTGCAACTGAGAAGGCAGCCAAATTGGTCTGTACCAGCTACTATCTTCTCTTCTGTTATTCAGAAAGTAACACGAGGCATTGGATACAGTAGGAATGGGTGTGTCTGTGAGCAGGATATTTGATGTTCAGAAGAAATGACCAGCCATGATTTAATTGAATTACAGAATAGGCTTGAGGGGCTGAATGGGCTATGTTTCTACGTTGGATGATCTATCCAAGTCTGTGCATCATTGGCTTGACATGGTGAACTATCTCACTGCATCAACTTCTGCACTAACTCAATAGTGGTTGTAAATTTTGATGGCCTTCTCAGCACCTTTAGGTTAAAAATTCAGCCCAACATTGTAATTTCAAACTCTAGTGTCCGTTTATTCAGTTTCCAAATAAAATTTAACTATTTGATTTCTATAGGATAGTAAACACATGGAACAGATTTATCAATCATGAACTATTACTTCACAAAAACAGGTATTATCAGGCTTTTCTCCATGTGAGCCACCAGTGTGATATCAGCCTCCTGTTTACTCCACATACCAGATGGATGCTTAATTCTAGCTGTCAACACCTTTACTCAGCAGTTCCCAAACTGTGGATCTTGACATCAAATGGGGTTTCAAAGACAGTGGATGGGGTTGGGAGCTCCCCTTTCTCTACTGCGCCCCGTACCAAGGTTCAGGTGGTATCCAGTCCTTCCCTTGCCATGCTCATCCCTGCCCTCTCACTGAGTCGATGAGGAGAGTCCTGCCCTGTGCCAACACCATGAACAACAAGTTCAACATACAAACCATTGATTCTCCTCCCCCACTTCATCCTTCTCCCATTCAAGAATTTCTACTGGATCTGAACTCTGCATTGGTGGCCTGGACCCCAGGACTTTGTTTTCTTCTTCACAAGGCTATTTTAAAAAAGCTGTGTGCAGGGGGACTCACTAACTCAGGACTTCCTGCTCCTTGGCCCATATTGGAACCTGGTGTGCACTAAGAGATAGGAATGTGGATTAACAAAACAGATTGTTCTGAAAAAATTGACTGGAGCCTTAGGAGGAGTCATTTCTTGATGTTGGTGTATATTTGTTGGTGACAGAAGATGTGGGGGTGGTGCTGGTTGGTGGGGGGGTGCTAATGATCTTATTACAAGATCCAGTCTGAAAGCAGACAGTATAAGTTACAGCTTTCCTCTTAGCATCAGTTTTATTCCAGTAGTGTGGGGGAGTGAACTTCACAAGAATAGCAAGCTTTAATTAAAAGTATGTTAGGAAAATATAAAATTCTTAATGAGCCATAGCTGGCAGGCACATCAGAAGCATGTTGGGGTTGGAATCAGCCACACACCAGCTTGGGCTGGGCCTCAGGCTGTCAGAGCAACCATGCCTCCCCAACTGAATCCCACTGGCTGGCTGACCTGTGCGCTGTGTGGAGGGAGAGGAGCTGATTACAGTATGTTTGTTGAGGGGGTGGGGTGGTTGGTGGCTGAAACCTACATGAGTACATAAAATAATATTTTTACAAAGTACTTGAAAAACAACTATATGATATATTAAATGTTGATTTCTAATATGCAAACTTTAACAATTGTTTTTGTTGGCGTACAGGGTCACGTTAATTTTCAAGTGTCAAAATGGGGTCATGTTGGAAAATAGTTTGGAAAGCATTGCCTTTACTAACTCAATACGTGCCAACAAAGGAGACTGAGGGGACAGACATGATGGGTCGAATAACGACCTCCTGTGCTGTAAATTTTCTATGTTTTTATGTGTCTGTGTTTCTGAAAGATTCATAGAACTGTTTCATTCACATGGAAAGTACAGCGATCATGGGTTTGGTACTATGGAAGGAGCAGCCTTGAGCACCATGGTCTTTTCTAAATCCAATATTCCTTAGGTTTTTAAAACAAAAGGTTTCTGTTCCAAGTGATATTTTATGATAGTAATAAATGAGCAAACAAATCTACTGGCATTCCAATTCTCGTAACAGTTTGGGAATCCTGTTTCACCCAATGCCAAAAGGATCACTTGCATAGCAACCCTCCGCTTTGCACCACCCCCTTCCCCCATGAGAGCCCTCATGTTTGTTTATTATTAGCTTGCTTTAAATACTCTGTAAGCCACTTTAGTTTCCTTCTACAACTTTCTCTCCTTCCAAGTTTGCAGTCACTCCCCTGGTTACCTATTCTGCAGCCAAGTGGCCATTTCTGAGTGAATCCAGATAACAAGTGTCAGCAAACTGCAAGTGCAGCAGTGGGGATCAGAAGTGAGAACCCTGACTGAATATTCCTGTCCTGCACTAGCCCAATGATGTTGAGGGCAGTTAAAATGGACAAACTGTTGATATGAGATTGGTAAAGTCAGCATGGACTGCAGCAGGCAACTTAAGACTTTCTGGTCTGTGTGATTCAGTGCAACAGCAAACAGGGCTTTGGGGGCCTCAGCTGAAATTGTTTTGCGCCATATGTGTAATGAGTGAATCCAGTGGTCTATTTGTGATTTGTCTTCATTCAGAAGTGGTAATAGTGATAATTGGGAGATCGCTCAGCAGCAATCATTTACACTGGCATAGCCTTTTCTAAAATTCATCCTTGGGATGTATGCATTGCAGGTCATTGCGTTTATTGCCCATCCCTAATTGCCTTGTGGAGGTGGTGGTGAGCAGGCTCCTTGAATTGCTGCAGTTTACATGGTGTAGGTACACTTGCTGTGCTGTTAGGGATGGGTTCCAGGTTTTTGACCTAGAGACAGCAAAGGAATGGCAATATGTTTCTAAGTCCGCATGGTGTGTGGCTTGGAGGGGAACTTGCAGGTGGTGGTGTTTGCTTGCATCTGCTGCCCTTTCACTTCTAGGTGCTGGAGTTCACAGGTTTGGATGGTGCTATTGAAAGATCCTTAGTGAGTTGCTGCAGTAAATGGTACACACTGCACCACTGTGTGCTGGTAGTGGAGAGAGTGGATGTTTAAGCTGGTGGATGTGGTGCTGATCAGATGGGCTGCTTTGTCTTGGATGGTCTCAAGCTTCTTGAATGATGTAGGAGCTGCAATTATCCAGGCAAGTGGAGAGTATTCCATCACACTTCCTGACTTGAGCCTTGCAGATGATGGACAGATTTTGGGGAATCAGGGGGTGAATTACTCACTGCGGAATTCTCAACCTCTGACCTGCTCTTGTAGCCACAGTATCTGTGGTTGGTCCAGTTCAGTTTCTAGTCAATAGTCACCTCAGGATGTTGTTGGTGGGAGATTCAACCATTGAAGGTCAAGGGGAGATGGTCAGATTCTCTTGTTGGAGATAGTTACTGCCTGGGAATTGTGTGGTGTTAATGTTGCTTGCCTTTTATCAGCCCAAGCTTGAATGTTAGCCAGGATTTGTTGCATGTGGGTACAGACTGCTTCAGTATCTAAAGTGTTGTGAACACTGTGCAATCATCAACAATTGTCCCCTCTCCTGACCTTATGTTAGATAGAAGATTATTTATAATGTAGTTGAAGATGGTTGGGTTAGGACACTACCCTGAGGATCTTCTACAGTGATGCCCTGCGGCTGACAAGGCTGCCAACAGCCAACTTTTGTACTTGGTATGACTCCAACCAGTAGAGTTTTCCCCTGATTCCCATTGACTTGATTTTTCTAGGACTCCTTGATGCCACTCCTTTAACATACAGTCAGCTATGGCTCATTTGGTAGCACTCTTGCCTCTGAGTCAGAAAGTTGTAGGGCCAAATCTCATTCCAGAGGCTTGGAACTGGATTTTAAAAGCCTACCTGAGGAGGGGATGGAGGTGGCTGTGTCATAGCTATGTCTGCAAGCTGTGGGTAGCTTGTTAAACTAATTATTAAGGCCAATGATCAGAAACTGACTGGAACTTTCCAGTCAGCCTGTGGTCCCCCATGGTGTCTGGAGACCAGAAGATGACTAGCGATGACTTCCTGGTGTTGAGAGCTGGCCTCTATCTTGAGGAGCCCTCTCTCTCCCTTACCTGCATCGGCAGGCTGCAACTCCTTTTGGCCTTCCAGCGTCGGGGATCCATGCATGCCTTCTGGTCATTAGTTGGCCATTCCTATGAAAGTAGTGTTAGTTGACTATTTCCAACATACGGCTCGGTTGGGACCTGGATTTGATCCTAACATCGGGGCCCTGAGCCAAAACAAAAATGAGCACAGAAATCTCAGCTGACGTTCCATTGCAGCGCTGAGTGAGTGCTTCGCTGTTGGGGTACCAAGACTACAAACTGGGGCCTTGTCTGTCCCTTTGGGTGACTGTAAGAAATCCCGTGGCATTGTTTTGAAGAGCAAGAGAGTTCTCCCCAGTGTCATGACAAATAATTATCTGTTAATGTGTTGTTCATTGTCACATGTGGGAGCTTGCTAAATGCAAATTGGCTGCCACATTTCCTGCAAAATAACAATGACTACCCTAAATGTACTTCATTGGCTTTAGAGATGTTTGAAACGTCCTGAAGTTGTGAAAGGCACCATGTAAATGCAAATATTTTTAGAGAAATGTCCCACAGCACAGATCAGAAATCATCAACCTTCGCACGTTCCCTTTGAGTGCACAAGTTTAAACATCTCATTCTCTTTTGACTTGACAAATCAATAATTAATGCACAGCACAGAATCTACCTTGCTAATTGGGAAATTTCCAGTTTTGACACATCTTCATTTACATGCAAAATTCATACAAAATACAATACATACAAAAAAATGTTCAGACCTTTTTGTCTTCAACTACAAATTCTCAGACTTTTCTGGCTTCAGCCACTCATGTCGCTGGTTTATTGTGTAAAACAATGTGGAAGTATCAGAAGTGGGCGAAAGCATTTGCCAATGGAAAACACTTCATTTTTGCTGTGTGACACAGGGCTGCTGAACCCTTCTGCTTGGCTGTGGAGATCATTTGTCAGTTCTCTCTTGCAAGGCTGGGTGTGAGAATGACTGTTGATGGAAGAAACGTCACTGGCTGCGCAGATGCAGCGAAATCAGGGTAATCATTCTGCAACCAATCACTGTCAGAGGCGTCCCAGTCACACCTCTCCTTTGCGACACTGGGCAGAATCATCCCAGATTTGCACTAAGTGCGGTAGCAGGTGATAAAACTATGTTTTACCCACCAGCCGCAATGGCGGGTTTTCACGTTGTACCCGCCGCATAAGTTATGCATTCCTGGGAACCACACTGATTTGATGGCGGGCAGGCGCTAATTCATCTGCCGCGCCATCACCTCACCGCTTCATCATGCCGGGTGCCATATTTAAAGTCCAGACTCGGGCACACACCTCAGTGCTTACAGTCCAGGTCTACTGCAGGGAAGATGTCCACGAAAGGCAAAAGGACTGCAGCCCCCAAGTTTAGTGATGCGTCACTGGAGCGCCTTTTGGATACCGTGAAGGCCTGCTGGGATGTCCTCTACCCTCACTCTGGCCGCAGATTGGGCAGTGGTGTGACCAACCAGGCTTGGGAGGCGGTGGCAGTGGTGATCAGTGCCAGTGCTGCACAGAAGAAGTTGGCCATCCAATGCAGATCGAGGATGAATGATCTCATCTGTGCAGCCAGGGTATGGCCGCCATCTCATCACTCTAAACTCTTACACTCAAGCCCATCACACATTCACTGGCATCTGACTCACTGCCAGCTCAAGGGACATCACCACCCCTTCTCTCACACATACCCTCACATGTCCGTCTGGCCTCTTCTCCTCCGGAGATTGCTTTCTCAGCCCTCACCATCTTGAGGCCACTTGCACAGATCAACATATGCCCCCACACACACCCGGGGCTACCCTCCATCCCCACTTCATCTCTCGTCCTGCATCCTCTTCCCTTGCCTGAGGCCATTTCTCCCCCTTCACCAAGCAAGCCCTAGCCCTGCAGCCATTGAAAAGCCACCCACCTATGGCTGATCTGGTAGGTAGTAGTGTGCCATGAGCTCCCCTAAAAGTGATGTGTTGCTGCCTGTGAAGCCTGGTGCTGATGACTGTAATTGCTGGCCGAAGCAACGTAGGCAAACAAACCTTGAAATCCCAAGGAAAGTGTAGCCTGCCAGGTGCATGTCGCTTATGTGCTGTTGCAAAACACTTTGGCGTGTTTTCCAGCTGGCGGAGGTGGACGATCCAGTGGGGGTTGGACGATTCCAGTGGGCTGGCCTAATAGTGATATGCAGATGTATTACAGTAAGGTTCCTGACGTCCAATGGCAGAACATGTGGCCCGCCATCTGCAGGCTGAGCGGACGATTGCAAACTGGTTTCGTGCTGTGGTGAAACCGATTGTGCCCAATTGCCCACTCACGCCACAGAACACGCCCGATGTCATTGGACATGGAAAACCCCAGCCACTGCACATGACAGTCTGACAACTTCATGACCCGATTATTTCCTCCCAGCTTTATAGCATGTATGTCAAATGGAAGCAGCTTACAAAGACAGATCTGCTCCTCCAATTACTGATCCTGTTTCTCCTACTTGTGTGCTGGCCTGAAATGCTTCTGATAACCTGCAGTGATGGACAGCTAAGGAGCCCCCTAATAGAAGCGCCGTTCTGTGGATCTCCCCTGCAAACAGCAGTGGAGCTCTGGCAGAGAGACTCTGGTCCCTCAAGAAATGAACCTTTACGTGCTTATAAGTCATTTGCAAAACCCTAACAGACCTTGTTATTACTTAGTTTAAAAAGTGGAATACAGAAACCTACAAGACGGGAAGAAACAATTGTAACACCAGTTCGAAAAATACTCTACACTAAACTACACCTCGCTCGCTCTTTCAGCTAGACATCAATACCCTGATGATTCTGCAAGTGCTCTTCTTTCTTCATTCAGTGTGGTCCATAGATTCGCCAGCTTTTGTGTAAATGAGTTGCACCTGAATTCTCTGACCTTTGCTTGAGCCTGTGCCCCCTAATGTAAGAGTTTAATCGTGTTAAATGTATAATTAGCGTTCAAGTTTTCCTGTAACTTTTAGGGTTATCAGTGCTTCTGAAATATCTACTTTCTGTTTTTGCAGCCTCAGCTCGTAACTTTAGTGCTGAAACCCAGGCATCAGTTTAGTGGGAAAATTCCACCAAAATTATTTTTTAAAAAATTTTAAGTGTTTGGCCAAATTAGCACCCACAAAATATATATTTTTAATCTTGTTTCAAATCAGTTTGATGTAGAGAACATCACATTGTATGCTCCCTCTGGAACCCCTTTCCTACTGTTATCCCACTGTTGACAGATATTGGAGAGAGAGCTTATGAAAGGGAGTGATGGGAATTCACTGAATGCTCTGGTTAGTTTTATTTTCTTACCCTTTACCTTGAGGAGTTAGAATGCCTGAATTTACTCACATTTTATTGCCATGCTCTACAGGAAGAAAACTTCCTTTTATGTTCACTTCAAGTAGCTATAAGAAGAGGCTGGAATAACCAGATGCTGAACTGAAGTGAACTTGCCTGTGATTTGCTGTTTCAGTGTAGCATTCCCTTGATTCTGTTCTCCTTCCCCACCGCCATCTAGCTTATTTGAGGTTCATTCGATCCTGTTGGCATATCATTTGTCAAATAGACTTATGTCCACTGATTAGATTACAGATCAGAAAATATCCCATTTGAGGAGAAAATGTTTTCCACATTTAATTGAATTTACATCTTTAAGTGTTAATTGTTGCTTGAACTAAAATTGCCTCAGTGTATTTTATTTTTAAAATTATTCATCACATAAAAGTTAGAAGGAACCAGGGCCTGGGAGAGGGAGGTGCTCAAGGTGCAAAACATGGGGGGCCATGGGGGGCCCAGGCTCATTGTTGTAAATGGAGTTCTTGTCATTGTCCAGACTGGGCAGCCAGAGCCTCAGACTTGAAAGACAGGCTCTTTTGAAAAAAAAAAATTGCAACTGTTAGATTTGACAGTCCCAACTTGTTTAAAGCCAGTCAACCACATAGCCGCCCAAAGATGTCTCCCGCATTCAGCAACTGTCAAAGCAGTGATTGGAGGAGCATCAGAAGTGGGAAAGACAGAGCTACTCCTCCAATTACTGATCCTGTTTCTCCTACTTGTGTGCTGGCCTGAAATGCTTCTGATAACCTGCAGTGATGGACAGCTAAGGAGCCCCCTAATAGAAGTGCCGTTCTGTGGATCTCCCCTGCAAACAGCAGTGGAGCTCTGGCAGAGACTCTGGTCCCTCAAGAAATGAACCTTTGCGTGCTTAGTCTTACTGAAAACAAGCGAATCGGACGTTGTTTAAAATTGACCCCTAACTGGCAGGATAAAAGTATTTTCTTTAATGGCAGTTATCAAGAATCCTAAATAAATTAGTTTGGACAGTTTAGACTCGGTGCTTAGTGGGCACTCTACCGCAGCACAGCCACACATAATGTGAGATAATTGGTAAATTTTACAAAAGATGATCTGTAAAGATGCGTGGGTATGAATTTTCCTGTCGGCGTGCGGGGGCAGGCCCGACATGTCAACATGTAAAATGACACGCGATGACGTCAGGCGTATGTCTCGATGTCATCGAGCTATTTCGTTCAGCGGGGACGCGCCAGAGTTAGCTGTATGCCCACTGAAATGTCAATGGCCTATTAAGGCCATTAAGAAATTAATTAAAGTAGTTAAGTACGCTGCCCTTCCAACCTTAAGGTTGGCGGGCAGGTGAAAAGCCCAAATGGTCTTCGCATTTTTCAGGGAACCTCACCCACGGGCAGGATGAGGTTTCCTGAAGCTTTTATAAAATAAATTAATTAATTTTCCCACCTTTACAAACATGTCCTAACTCATGCGACACTGTCACATGAGGGGACATGTTCAAAAAAATGTTTTACATCATTTATTAAACTGCTTTATTATCCATTCAATCTCCCTGAGGCAGCTCCGTGTCTCAGGGAGATTGCTGTAAGCATGCGTGAAAGAGCACTGGCCCCGACTCTCCCTCCTTCCCCCGCCCGCACAGGTAGTGCTGAGCATTACCAGGCGTGTATTACACTGGGTGGACCATAATTGGCCCGCCCACATAAAATAGCGGCACACAGCTGATTGCAGGCGGCGATCGGCCCTGTGCCCGCTTCCGCCCAGCCTGCCCACCATAGGAAAAATCCTGGCCATTGTGTTTGAAGCAAAAAATGCTGCACTAACACAGTAAACGATGCTTTTCTGAGCCGAGGTTAAAGCGCAGTGTAGTGGGAGCTTTGCCTTGCATGTAATGTAGTAAGCCTGGTCAGGAGGGCCTTGATGCTGACACTAAGTGCAAGAGGTAGGAAATCCCCCATTCTCCAGCAGTGCAATCCTTCGTTTTGATATGATGAATTCAGCTGCTGCTGAGCGAGCATATTTTTTAAGAATAAAAAGCCACACTCGGCCTCTAAGCTTTTCCAACCAAGCAGGTTTGTGAAGATTTCTGTAGGATAACTGGAGATTCATTTTCAGCGTGACGTGGTAAACTTGCGGGGCTGGTGATCTATTCCCCCAGGTAGATAAGTTCTTGGTGTAAGTAATTGTTTGTATATCTATTATAAATCTTTAGGGTTTTCAGCAGCATCCAATTCACAGCCTAAAAGGTTAAGAAAATTTTCTCTGCTGTTTTTAGCTAAGATTTATGTAACAAAACAGAGGCACTGTCCATCTGCACACAATAGATATATGTAAATTAACAACTGTGTGTGATTCCTCATGGCCTTTTTTTTTACGTTGCAGTATTTTAATCTGCCCATTTTTTGCAGTTTCTAACATTTACAAAAGCTTCTGTTCAACAATATCAGAATATTAATTTCTTTGGAAAAGTTAAAATAATGCACTGTGCAACAGCAAAAAGAATGTTGCTGTATTAATAATGGTATTAATTAGAAAGCACCAAAGCATTTAATTGTTATATTTGTAACCTTTTGGCTTTTCTGATGAGCCATTTCTAGCAGTATTGAACAAGGAATATACTTGTTTTGTAGAACTTTGAGTCCATAGAAAACACACACACACACACTGCTATTTGCATTTCCAATTCAGTCACCATTCCACAGTCACCATTCCATCAGCTCACTGATAGATAGTGCTTTCTTTACGGAGAGTGTCATGACCATGGATCCTATCCCTGAATTACTTATGGACAATTTGAACTTTTAAGTAAGATGTGTTTTTTTTAAAAGGACACCCAAGCAAAAGCTGGCTGAGACTCTAAGGTAACCACTTGCTGGTAAACTCCTATGTGGATTATTTGACCAACTAGTTCAGAAAGAACCGAATGTCGCACCTAAAAGGTGTGACATGGTCTACTTCAGACAGAGGCACTTCAAAGGAAAAGATACAATGCAAGTTGAGCTGTAATCTCCAGTGGTTGCACAGATGATGGAAAATGATTACCATCTAAGCCGAAGTCGTCACCTGTTGAGTTATATCCCAGACTGTGAACATGAACTGAGCTGAAAAGAAAACAGATCTGGGCAAAAGACATGTTTGTTTTTTCCCTTCCAGGAATACACGAGAAAAGGGGTTTTAAAAAAAAGCCAACTGCAACCCTAGCTCTGTGTGCTAGTTTGGGTTTCTGTTCTGGTGCTAGTATGTGCTGTGAAGGTCACAACTGAAGAACACCAACTAGTCATCCCTGCACTTGCAGGGTTAAAAAAAAAAAGGCTTCTCTCTGATTGCTGGAAGCAAGACACAAGTCAGCAAAGCCACAGTCGAAAAGGAAACAGGACAACTCCTTTCAGCTAACCTGCAGAACCAAGAATCTCCCAACCCAACTGCTCAACTGCCAAAGTCAGCGCTACAGGAATCATTCCAATTTAATGGCCACAACGTTTCACCATCTACCCCTCACGGACAAGCCAAAGAACTGATTCATATTTCTTTTTAGCTTTTAACTTTAACTTTTATTTTTGGACTCAGTTTCTCATTTCTCATCTGTGTGTACGTGTTGCGTTTTTTGTTTTTTTTTCTTGTTTACTAACTAATAAGCTCACTTTTTCTTTGATTCAAGACAACCCTGTTAAATTGGCTCCTTTTTAAAACATAAATACATTTAGACTGGGAATGAGTATTTGGAAGGAAAGAGATCCTTTTTAAATTAACCTTGTTGCCACCAACCGAGGGGGTTGAATAAAGAAAGGGAGCCAGTTCATTCCTCCTCACCAAGGAGCATAACAATTTGGGGTACCTTGTCCTGGATCGTAACAAATTGGGGGAACCTTGCCCAAGGACCAGTCATAACAGGAGGCACCTGCCAGTGAAGCAGGCACCACAGCATATTCAGGAGATCTTATGGAACTTTGGGATTCCACTTAATCTGAGAGGCAGATTTATTCTCCTTTTATCAAAATAAAGCTGTATCCCTAACCTAGCAAAGCTCGCTTTGGACACGCATGAGGATGAGTGGACTTGGTCAGGGCCATAAAACAGGGGGAATTGTTTTAGCATCCATTTTACAACATGGCTATTAACTTCTATTGAAGTAAGTGGGACTGAATAGTAAGTGGAGTGTATAACGGGTGACTTAACTCAACTCTCTCCAAACTCCGCAAACTCTTCTCACATCCTTTATAGCAAGAGCAGTCCATACCCTGGGGACCTGTGGGGACCATCTCTTAGAAAAGGATGACGCTGTGAAATATTGCAATTACAAAGCTAAACTGGCAAATGGAAAAGTTGTTGAAAAACTATTTCAACTGGGATTATTATTGTGATTATTTGTTTTGTCTGAAGGTCAGGCAGTCATTTAAGGCAGGCATTTAATGGGATATTTCAGAATCGACAGAATAGATTCTTTCCAACGCGAAAGAAAACTTCCACGGGGAGGACCCACCATCTGTGGTTAACTAAAAAAGTTAAAGATGGTATCAAACTTAAAGAAAAAGCATATAATTGCACAAAGATGTTTGGCAGGTAAGAAGATTGGACAGAATATTTTTTAAAAGTGAAGAATGACAAGATTAATAAAGAGTACAAGAGAAAACTAGCTAGAAATATAAAGAGTTTCTCTAGATATTTAAAAAAGAAAAGTTAACAAAGTGTCCTATAGAAAGTGGGCCTGGGGAATTCATAATGGAAAATAAGGAGGTGGCAGATGAATTGAACAGGCATTTTGCATTGGCCCTCATTAGAGAGGATGCAAGTAACATCCCAGCAATAGCTGTAAATCAGAAAATGGAAGAAGGGAAGAGCTCGAGAAAACTACAGTCAACACAGAAGTAGTACAGAGCAAATTTTTAGAACTGTAGGCTGGCAAGTTCCTGGGTCCTGATAGACTTCATCCTAGTGGTTTAAAAGAAGTGGCTCGTGAGATAGTTGATGCGTTGGTTTTAATTTTCCAAAATTCCCTAGATTTGGGAAGGTGCCTTTAGATTTGAAAATAGTAAATGTAACTCATTTATTCAAAAAAGGGAGGGAAACAGAAAAAAACTACAGGCCAGTTAGCTTAACACCTGTCATAGGGAAAATAGTAGGAAGCTATTATTAAAGCATTATAGCAGGTCAGTTGGATAAATTCAAGATAATCAGGCAGAGTCAACATGGCTTTGTGAAAGGGAAATCATATTTGACCAGTTTATCAGTGTTCTTTGAAGAAGTAATGTTCTGTGGATAAAAGGGAACAGGTGGATGTACAGTATGTAGATTTCCAGAAGGCATTTGATAAGGTGCTGCATCAAAGGTTATTGTGTAAAATAGAAGCTCATAGTGTTGGGGATAACATATTGGCATGGGTGGAAGATTGGCTAGCTAATAGGAAACAGAGTAGGCATAAATGGGTCATTTTCTGGTTGGCAGGATGTAATGAGTGGTGTGCCACAGGGATCAGTGCTGGGGCCTCAAGTTTTTACAGCTTATATAAATGAAGGAATCAAAGGCATGGTTGCCAAATTTGCTGATGATACAAAGGTAGGAAATTAAGTTGTGAAGAGGACATAAAGAGATATAGATAGATTAAGCCAGTGGGCAAAAGCCTCACAAATGGAGTATAATGTGGGCAAATGTGAAACTGTCCATTTTGGAAGGAAGAATAAAAAAAAGGAGCATATTATCTAAATGGTGAGAGATTGTAGAACTCTGAGATACAGAGGAATTTGGGTGTCTTAGTGCATGAATTGCAAATTGCAAAAGGTTAGTATGCAGGGACAGCAAATAATTGGGAAAGCTACTAGAATGTTTTTGTTCATTGCATGGGGAATTGAACACAGAAGTAGGGAGGTTGTGCTTCGGTTAAAAAGGAATCGGTTAGACCACATTTGGAGTACTGTGCACAGTATTGGGCTCCTTATTTAAGGAAGGATGTAAATGTGTTGGAAGCAGTTCAGAGAAGGTTTACTAGACTAATACCTGGGATGGGCAGGTTGCTTTATGAGGAAAGGCTGGACAGGCTAGGCTGTATCCACTGGAGTTTAGGAGAGTAAGAGGCAACTTGATTGAAACATATACGATCCTGAGGGGCCTTGACAGGGTCGATGTAGAAAGATTCTTTCCTCTTGTGGGAGAATCTAGAACTAGGGGTCACTGTTTAAAAATAAGGGGTCGCCCATTTAAAACAGAGTTGAGGAGAATTTTTTTCTCTGAGGGCTGAGTCTTTGGAACTCTCTCCCTCCAAAAGATGGTGGAATATTTGAATATTTTTTAAGGCAGAGCTTTATAGATTCTTGACAAGCAAGGGGGTGAAAGGTTATTGGGAGTAGGCGGGAATGTAGAGTTGAAGTTACAATCTTATCAGCCATGATCTTACTGAATGGTGGAACAGGCTTGAGGGGCCGAGTGCACTACTCCTGTTTCTAATTCATATGTTCATATGTCAGAAACTGTAACTGTAGGTGGGGAAAACGAAGTTCAGGGATTCCACCACACTGTCAGATGTTACTACATATCAGTTGAGGTGCTGTGTGCTTATATTGAATATGTAAACTCTCACTATATAAATGATCTCTGTTTTAATAGTGTCTCTGTAAGGAAGTAATAATATCCAGTGTCCTTGTAACCTGATGTAGTTCAAATCATAGATATAGTTATGCACTGTACTTGGGTCCAATGCAATCCCCACTGCTTCTATCCAGTAAAGGTTGAAGTTGTTGTTTCTGACATGACATGATCTGAATATATACAAGCTCTTCCTTTTGTTATTTTGTTTCTACTGATTTGCTTGCCAAGCTTATTTATTGTGGCTCTACGTGGTGTTCTCTGTTCCTCACTCCCTCATGCTGATTGGTCTGCAATGCACTTCATTTTATGTGTGAAAAAGAAATGAACAAGTTATAATATATAAAGAGATCTGCAGGTGTTAAAGTACTGCTGACGCTTTTCTTTTCAAGCTCTCGTTATCTTCCCTTGAAGTTGCTAAGACCTGTTGAATGCAATCTATTGGGGAAACCAATGAGACTAGGGAAGTCTGTGCATTCAGTGCTCAGGTTGGTCATTGCTACAGTTCCTCCAGTCACAGGTTTCCTTCCTCCTGCTCATGCAACTCCCCCAGAGACCAAGACTGTGATTGGAGGAGCAGCAAGAGCGGGAGAGAGGGAACCTGTGATTGGAGGAGCTGGAGCAGCCATTCTGGCCATTCCTGCTGGCCACAATGCAGGAGTCTTTCAGCTGCACTGAACAATTTGTGACAACATCTTCTGGGAGGTCAAGGAGAACAAATAGAAAATGAAAGAACAGGAGGGAGTTATCATTTTACTAGGATCTTTCTGTGATTGTTTGGTGAATCTTGAAAGGGGAAAAACTGTCATGCATGATTGAAGTAGGGGGTGGGGTTAAAGATAAGGGAGGAATAAGTGGCCTGGAAACGGGAGAAGCACCAGGGCCCATGATTTCTCTCACTGGCTCTGGTAGGAATTGGAAGCTCTCCAAGCAAAGGGGAGAAATTCAAAAAGGATGATTATGTTATCTGTAGGGGCTTTTTTGCTATTTATTGTTTTATATTCATGCATTCAGTATTAGCTGGTGTCTTGTTTGATAATCAGCACCTGCTTTGGATGAGCAAAGTCAAATGCTGAAACGTTGGACAAAATTAACAGTGGCTTCCTGAGTACTACAGTGTTTCTGGTTATCAAATATTATCAAGTGGGGGCATGAAAATGCAGTAGGCAGGGACCACAACTGCTCCCCTGCTCCCCCTCTCAAACATCCAAATCTGTTGATGTCAAATTTTATTTCCTCTTGCTGAGATACAGTCGATTTAGCTGCCTGTATTAACTCTTCTGAGTAGCCATTCTCTATGTTTAAGTCTACATGTTATGACACAGCAGTTGGTAAAGGCTGAGTTGTTTAAATCCCAGACGGAAACTTGAACAACTGTCATAACCTATATTTTCAACTCGTATGATTGATTTGCAGCTCTGAATTCAGGAATAAAACCACCAAGTCTCAGGTTTTTTTAATATAAAACTAAATTAACATTTATTAATTTAACAACAAATTAACCACATACACATGTATACAAATTACTGCCATAACTTTTAAACAAACTCCAAATTAATCACTCCCAGGTAAATCTTCACAAGGCAACAATAACCCATAGACTTTAAACAGACACCAGGCGAAGCACATTTGACCATACAAATTCAAAATTAGGTTCCTTGCAATTTGATTCCTTTGCAGACAGTTGTAGGCTTACAGGCTGGTTAGATATTAAATGAAGATCTAAGTTCTGTTGAAGGGTCATGAGGACTCAAAATGTCAACTGTGCTCTTCTCCGCCGATGCTGCCAGGCCTGCTGAGTTTTTCCTCTGAGTATTTCTCTTTCTGTTTTTGTTTTAGATCTTAGATGCCTCTGGCTTACACACACAAACTCCTTTCTGTTTATACCTAGCTTCCCCTTTGAATGTAAATTTTCCATTGTATTACTAGATTTTTAAAATTTTACCTCTTAATAATCCTTTCATTCCGCCAATTTTATTAGTAATATAAACACATTGTTTGGCGCCTCCCAGCTAGGTGCAAGATTTTACCCATTCTTTTGAATAGTTTATTCAACAAATGCAAATTTACACTTTACCACCACCTTATGTTTATCCAATTTACATCTCAAAACTATTATACATCAAAGCACCCAGACTAGCTGGTTTTAATCCAATTACGCCACACTCAGACACAGACCCTACTACAATTCCAATTTAAAAATAATTTCCAATAAAATTATAGGCATTAATATCTCTTCATGACACCACACAATCAGTGTTGTCCAAAAATTTGACCTTTGTGTGAGGGTCAATTTATTGACTGAACGCTGAGAATATCTTGGTATAAGTTATATGGCAGAGTGGTGTTTGTATCCTTAATGTGTTATTTGTAATGGTAGAAAGCCAGTGATGTACTAGGCAATTGACTGATCAACAGCTGTATGTGTAGATATATATGTTAGAACTTCCAGATATTATGTTAGAATAAACTAGAACCTCCCTAGCATATTCCCCCACTCCTCAATGTGTCCTTGGGCCCTGATTTACAACCCCTCCTCCCCCATGCCAAGTATACTGCCAGGCCTTTTGTTTTTGTACCTTGCCCTGCCCACACTCCCATCACCCCACTCCCCGCAAGTACATTGCATTGCCTAACAATTCCCCAGCCCCAAATGTACTGATGGATGCTCCTCCTTACACCACATGTACTGTTGGGCCCCTTGTTTCTCCCCACACCAAGTATGCTGCCAGGCCTTTTGTCCTTCCTCCCAGTTTATTGCTGGGTCTCTGATTCCTTCTCAATGTGATGCTTAATGCCTTTTCTCCCCCTTGCATTCAACTTATTGCTATCAGCCCAAACTAGCATGCTGTAGAGCTATTAATAGTACCAGTAAACACTTTGCTCAGTTTTGGCAAAACATGTTTGAAATCCTGACTTTTTATATGGTCTTCATGCAATTACTGCTCATTTGCAGGTCGTGAATATCACCAAGATCACTGGTGATGGGAACCCAACTGAGCTGATTTACTTCGTGGAAAAGCAGAATGGGGAACGCCTTGGTGCAAATGAAGCTGCCAACCTTATCAACAAGGTGGATATACAGAGAGCAGCAATTGTCCTAGGTTATCGTATACAAGGTGCACTGGCACAACGTAAGTACACCTTTACTTCATCTTACAAATGCCTGATGGACAGGGTGAATTGACCGCACTGATCAAGGCAAATTATTCCTATGCAGAGTTCAGATAGTACCTCACATAGTTAAAAATCAAAAATCTCAGGTTTCTTGATCACTCAGTAAGAAGCTGAGTCATGCAGACCAGATTTGACCCTTAATCTTTACCAAGTTAGCTGAGCTCATTTGGAAAAGTAGTAAGATTCAACAGGTGGCCTTAGCACACCTCAGTTCGGGAGGGAAGGATGTGCCGAATTTCACTGCTGATTTCAATGGGCCATTTTTTTGCTGGCGGAGAGTCAGAACTGTACAGAAGGAGGCCGTTCAGCCCATGAGTCCATGTCAGCTCTGTCGAGAAACCCAGTCAGTTCCATTTCCCTACTCTGTCCCAGGAACAATACTTTAGTTGTGGACTAATCAGAGCTTTATAAAGGTTGAGCGAAACTTTCTAGCCTTCGTATTGTTACAACCGGAATGGGAGGAGTGCAAGAATTATCAAGCTCCGCTACTCCACAGGCCATACCATTATTTTAAATGTTTAATTTTCTCACCAAAATGGCCAATTGTTTACCTACACTCTTTGTACACAGAAGAAAAGAGACTCTGACCAGGCTTCTTTCAAAAAAGCTCAATGATTAATTTATTATAAAACAAAAGTCCTTTTAAACAAATTTCAAGAACTGGTTGACATGATTGTCATCTGTAAGTGTAACTAACTAACCCTTTTAAACTTTCCCAGCACACACAGACAAGCGCGCACACAAACGCACGCACACAGACAAATAAAAGACACATAGGTAGTCCCTGCAGAGCCGGGTGGATGGAAAAAAACTTTCTTAAAAAGAAAAATAAATTAAAGTTCATGGAGGTTCGAAGCTGTCGGTCCTAAGTTCCCTCGGGTGAAGATGTGCCACTGGGCCCAGTAGATGTCGGGAAGTTCCCCAACGATGCTGCAACATAGAGGAGGGTATAGCTGGACCAATTCTTCCTGTCTCAGCTAGCAAGTCCAAAATTGTGCCGACAAACTACACTCAGATGAGGATTATCTAGCTACAAGTCGAGAACCGCACACGGTTTCGCAAAGCAGAGAAGGAGAGAGAGCTAGTCAGGCTAGTCTTCTGTTCTCAGTCTTTCCCCAACAAGACTGAAACCAAAACCACAGGTTCAAACTCAAGGTTTGCCTCTGCCATGTGATTGCTTTTTTGTCTTCCAGCTTTTCATTAATTAGAGTTCTTTGCAGTTCAAAACAAACAAACAACTCCTTCTCAAGTACCATATAGCTCAGGTGATTTCTTGGAAGAGGCCTGCTTGTTTACAGTTCCAAGGTGAACTTATGATCCTTTATTTAAATAATACTCTCAGGCAGTCTCCAAATGTCCAAATACTGCACTGTCCTTCCATACTTTAAAAAAGAAATATTGAGTTTTAAGAGAGATGATTTGAACAGTTCACAAAGCTCTATTTATGAAACCCAAGATCCTGTATGCTTTGTTAAAATTTCTCAATATGTCCTGCTCCTGCTCTCATGCCCACATGTCCATCCTTGGCCTGCTGCTTGGCCTAGTGATGATGAAGGAATGGCGATGTACTTCCAAGTCAAGATGATGTGACTTGGAGGGGAACTCACATGTGGTAATGTTCCCACATGTCACCTGCCCTTGTTCTCCTAGGTAGTAGAGGTCATGGGTTTGGAAAGATGCTATGGAAGGAACCATTGTAAAACTACTGCTGCAATCTCCAGAACAAATTAAACTTGATTAAAATTTCAAGTTCCAGCTTGAAGCTAAAATGAGTGATCCCCTAACCTTATGTAGCACCCTGTGCTGGGCACTTGGCGTTCCATAAACTTCAGTGCCAAATGCTGCCACTTTGCTGAGCTCAATTGTCAAGTGTCCCAGTCCTTTGTGCCAGCGACCCAAACAGTGTCAGGAACTAAGCCTTATTCTGCCCACATGTGCATCCTAGCCCCAGGTGCTGGGCACCCAGACCTCTGGCTACCATTAATGTTGGGTGCCCAGTCCTCAGGCTCCCCCAGGGTTGGGCACCCAAGCCTCAGACTACCCCCACCACTCCAACCCTGTAAGATAGTTAAGTTAAAGCAAAATACTGCAGATGCTTGAAATCTGAAATAAAAACAGAAAAAGCTGGAAAAACTCAGCAGGCCTGACAGCATCTGTGGAGAGAGAAACAGAGTTAACGTTTTGAGTTTGTATGACCCTTCTTCAGAGGGTTCTTCAGATAGTTAAATATGTTTGTAATTCTAACCAAAATACCTCTGAGGTGAAGGCATTGATGGAAAGCTGTTTTCTAGCCACGAGTCCTTTCTCTACCTCCTTGCCCACACGGGAATGTAATAAATTATTTTTTTGTTTTTCTTTCTGTGAATTTTTTAGACACATTTTTGTAAAGGATATTAATACCAGAGAATTGGAATACAACACCCTGTAACAGCACCAAGCATTCCAGGTCTGGTATTGCACAGTTAGATAGGAAATAAACCTCCCACTCTCCTGCTCCAAGAATTTGCCTTGGCCTCAACATTAGAATTTGTTCCCACTGCTGTGGGATGTGACATTTATCTATTTCCCTTGGTTGCCAACCACCAGCCATGGTGAGTTCAATTGGTAAGTTGAGGCAGTCTTACAAGTAAGGACACAGCCTCCTTACAAGTACTTTAATGTAAACTCCTGGTATTTCTAGACTTGATTTAAAATTCAATCCTGGCAATAATAAGAAGAGGTCAGATCAATAGAATACATTTCTTAAAATCCATTCATGGGATGTGGGCTTTGCTGGCTGGGCCAACATTTATTGCCCATCCCTAGTTGCCCTTAGGAAGATGGTGGTGAGCAGCCTTCTTGAACCACTACAGTCCCTGTTGCATAGTTACACCCACAGTGCTGTTAGGAAAGGAGTTCCAGGATTTTGACAGTGAAGGAACGGCGATATATTTCCAAGTCAGGATGGTGAGTGACTTGGAGGGGAACTTCCAGGTGGTGGTGTTCCCAGCTATCTGTTGCCCTTGTCCTTCTAAATGGTAGTGGTCATGGGTTTGGAACGTGCTGTCTAATGTGAATTCCTGCAGTGCATCTTCTAGATGGTACACACCACTACTGTGCATCACTGGTGGAGGGAGTGAGTGTTTGTGGGTGTGGTGCCAATCAAGCAGGCTGCTTTGTCCTGGACAGTGTCCAGTTTCTTGAGTGTTGTGGGAGTTACACTCATCCAGGCAAGTGGGGAGTATTCCATCACACTCCTGAATTGTGCCTTGTAGAGGCTTTGGGGGGTGGTCAGGAGGTGAGTTACTTGTTGCAGGATCCATAACCTCTGACCTGCTCTTGTAGCCACAGTATTTATATGGCTAGTCCAATTCAGCTTCTGGCCAATGGTAACCTTCCCCCACTGCCCCGCCCCAGAATGTTGATAATGGGGAATTCAGTGATGGTAAAGTTATTGAACGTCAAGGGGCGATGGTTGGATTCTCTCTTGGTGGTGATGGTCATTGCCTGGCACATGCGTGGCATGAATGTTACTTGCCACTTGTCAGCCCAAGCCTATATATTGTCCAACTCTTGCTGCATTTGGACATGGACTGCTTCAGTTTCTGAGGAGTCACGAATGGTGCTGAACATTGTGCAATCATCAGCGAACATCCCCACTTCTGACCTTATGATGGAAAGAATGTCAATGATGAAGCAGCTGAAGATGGTTGGGCTGAGGACACTACCCTGAGGAAGTCCTGCAGTGATGTCCTGGAGCTGAGATGACTGATCTCCCACAACCATGTATTTGTTTGAGGGAAAGGATGTAGGGAAATTCAGCTTTCCTACTAAAGTGCCCTGTGGAGTTTTTAGAGGCAGCACAGACTCCAGTGTCAGCCATGCAAATTTATTGGAGACATCGACCTTTTCACCTTTTCTACCAGTCATACATGTCACAAATTGGGTAAGGAGGAAGAAGGCTGCTCTTATTCATCCATCCAGTAAAACCCTACAACATCCAGCAGTTGCTATGTAGAAGTACAGGGACCTGTCAGTACCAAACAATTATAATGTACTGGAGGTGAGACAAAAAAGTTACAATCTTTATCTGTGTGAGCTTTATTACAGAATTCACATACTTTCTGAGATCGATACTAATGAAATAGAGGTGATGCCTTGAAGCTCAAGGCAATATTTTCTGGCCTTGCCAGCGCTGCTGACGTCCTTGATTGAATTTTTAAAAAAACTCATACCATGATTTGTTTGTGACTTTTTTCTTTTATAGCGGTGGAGATCATTGCCACCTCTTCTCCGACAGATGAGAATAAGAACCTGTGGATCATCGTGGCAGTGATGGTGCCAGTAATTGTGGTGGTTGTCATCATCACGATCTTGTACTGGAAGTTCTGTAGGACAGACAAGCTGGAGTTTCAGCCAGACACCATGAGCAATATTCAGCAACGGCAAAAGGTAAGAAACTCTGAATTGAAGCTGATAAGCTTTTTTTAATTGCGAATCTCACATGAAGGGCCAAGGCTTATAGAGCAGGGCACCAGCAAGCTTAGAGTTTGAGAAGGTGTGATGAATAAAGAAATAGTGATCAGGTGACTAATATTTTAGTTTTCTAAGGATAAGGAAAGATTGAAGGAAGTGAGGAATTCTACAGCTCTGATGAGCAATGAAGTTGAGTAAGAGTTGGCATGGTAGTTTAAACAGTGGGAATGTAGAGCAATGAACTTGAACCTAGAACAAGAGAAGGAACCTTCAGAAGATGGTTATTTGGCCCTTCTTGGCTCATCCAAAAAGGCAACAAAACAGCATTTCAGTGAAGTTAAGATAAGCCTGGCCATAATGGGGATAAATGGATGCAAGAGTTTAGAGAGGAGGAGGCTGTTGAACAATGAGCTTACTTATATCTTGCTCAGGAATGAGAAACAACCCAGAAACACTTATCTTATCAAGTGATGCAGTGGCCTCCAGGGCCCTCAGAAAATTAAGCTGAAATTAATAATTTCAAACATAAGTATCCTGTGTTATACTGGTGAAGAATGTTGAACTTCATTGGTGATGTAATTTGTGCAATGAAAGAGGAGAGAAACAAAAAAGAATAACAACAGTAGGAAGTAAAAGTTAACACTGATGTAAAGTGCACTGTTTCATAGCCAGCTGATTGAATATGTTTCCAAATGGTGTGTTTCCTCAGCATTGGTGAATACCATTTGCTTCAACTATTACATACAGAGCTTAAGTGCCCCAAAGGAGAATGCAGCCCTCTCTTACAGTGGCAATTTATCCTGTTACCTGTCGACTCTTCAGTAATCAATAATAAAAAGGATCTTCTGTGAAAGGGCTTGAGAGCTCCCTTCCAATTTAATTGTACAGGGTGTCAGTCAGAGGGATTAGAGGAGAGGAGTTCTACCTGTTTGTGAGAAGGTGTTGGGCTGAGAAGTAGTTTTGCAAATTTGAGCTGTTAGAGTAGGAATTGTGGATAGGAGTGTTGCAGTTTCAGATCATTTTATTTGGTTGACTGGGTGTCTGACAGGCACGGAATCCATCACAACATATACTGGTCTCCGAATCAAGCCCCAAAGGAATTCCCATAATTGGTTTCCATTTGTCTGATATTGAGTGCCCAAGTTCTTCCCATAGCAGGTACATCCTATTCCAAATGTAGTGGGCTTAAATACTAGTTGGCAAGAAAGCAGACTTGGGAATCTTGGGAGTGCATAGAGGGGATAAAATCAATAATCGGTTAGACAAATGCAGGATAATTAAGGAAAGCCAGCATGGGTTCATTAAGGGAAAATCATGTTTAACTAACTTGCTGGAATTTTTGTGGAGGTATCAGAGAAGGCTGATAAAGGAAACGCTATTGATATGGTGTATATGGATTTTCAAAAGGCATTTGATACAGTGCCACACAACAGACTTATGAGCAAAATTCTAGGTATGGAATAAAAGAGAAAGTAGGCACTTGGATAAGAAATTGGCTGAGTGACAACAAATTGGCTAAGTGACAGGAAACGGAGAGTAGTGATAAATGGCTGGGTGGAATCGGCCCAGATTTGCACTAAGTGTGGTAGTGGGTGGGTAAAACAATGTTTTACCCTCCGGCCGTGATGACAAGTTTTCACAACGTATCGTCCCAAACCTGCCATACTATTTATGCATTCCTGGGAAACACGCAGTTTCGATGGCGGGCGGGGTCTCATTCGCCCACCCGCCATTACCTCGCTGCTTCATCACGCTGGGCGCCGTATTTAAAGTCTAGCCACACGCACACATCTCAGTGCTTCCAACCCATGACTACTGCAGGGAAGATGTCCACGAAAGGCAAAAAGACTGCAGCTCCCAGGTTTGATGACGTGTCACTGGAATGCCATTTGGACGCCGTGGAGGCCCATCGTGATGTCCTCTACCCCCTGCCTTGGCTGCAGGACGGGCACCGGCATCACCAATTTAGCATGGCAGGCAGTGGTAGTGGCGGTCAGTGCCAATGTTCACAGGAGAGGTTGGCCATCCAGTGCAGATAGAGAATGAATGATCTCATCCATGCAGCCATGGTATGGTAACCATCTCATCACTCTAAACTCACACACTCAAGCCCATAACGCATTCACTGGCCTCTCACTCACTACCAGCTCAAGGGACATCACCACCCATTCTCACACACATGCCCTCACATGTCCATCTGGCATCATCTCCTCTAGAGACTGCCTCCTCAGTTCTCATCATCTTGAGGCCGCTTACACAGTTCAACATGTGCCCCCACACAAATCCTGGGACACCTTCCTTCCCCAGTGCAGCTCCTGTCCTGCAACCTCTTCCCTTGCCTGAGGCCACTTCTCCCCCTTCCCTAAGCAAGCCCTAGCCCTGCAGCCATTGAAAAGCCACCCACGTATGGTTAATCTGGTAGGTAGAGACCTACCCGTGAGCCCCCCTAAAAGTGATGTGGTGTTGTCTGTGAAGCTTGGCGCTGATGACTGCGAGTGCTGACCAAAGCAAGGTGGGCAAACAGACCTTGAAGCCCTGAGTGAAATGCAGCCCGGCAGATGCACGTTACTTATGTGCTGTTGTGAAACATGTCACTGTGTTTTCCCGCCGATGTGGGCAGAGATCCAGCGGGATGGGGGGGATAAGTCCAGCGGGCTGGCTTTATAATGATATGCTGATGTATTACAATGAGATTTCCAATATCTGATGGCGGGAAATGTGGCCCGTCATTGGGCTGAGCGAATGATCACAAACTGGTTTCACACCGTCATGAAACCGATCGCGCCATATTGTCCGCTTACACCACCAAACAAGCCTGACGCTGGCGGGCACGGAAAATCCTGGCTGTTATTTTTCAGCTTGGAGGAAGGTTTGTAGTGGAATTCCTCGGGTCAGTGTTGGGACCCTTGCTCTTCCTGATATAATGACCTAGAATATGGTGTGCAGGGCATGATTTCAAAATTTTCGGACGATTCAAGATTGGAAATGTTGTCAACTGTGATGGGGATAGTCTTGAACTTCAAAAGGGCATAGATATATTGGTGGTAGATTGGCCAGACAAGTGGCAGATGAAGTTCAATGCAGAGAAGTGTGAAGTGATTCATTTTGGCGGAAAGATATGGTGAGACAATATGAAATAAAGGGAGAGCCTCTAAAGGAGGTGCAGGAAGACAGGGATCTCGGTGTATACATACGTAGGTCATTGAAGATGGCAGGGCATGTTGAGAGAGCAGTTAATATAGCATATAGTATCTTAGGCTTCATTAATAGGGGCATTGAGTACAAGAGTAAGGAGGCAGTGTTGAACTTGTATAAGACACTAGTTAGGCCTCATCTGGAGTACTTTGTCCAGTTCTGGGTGCCATACTTGAAGGATATGAAGGCATTGGAGAGAGTACAGAGGAGATTCATGAGAATGATTGCCGGGATGAAGAACTGTAGCTAGGACGATAGATTGGAGAGGTTGGGACTGTTTTCCTTGGAGAAAAGAAGGCTGAGAGGAGACTTGATAGAGGTATTCAAGATCCTAAGGGGTATGGACAGGATAAATAGTGAGAAACTGTTCCCATTCGAGAGATCATCATGAACTAGAGGGCACAGATTCAAAATAATTGGTAAAAGGAGTACATGTGATGTGAGGAAAAAAATTTTCACCCAGAGGGTGTATGGAGTCTGAACAAACTTCCTGAAAGGGTGGTGGAGGCAGGTTCGATTGAGTTATTCAAAAGTGAATTGGATTGCTACCTGAAAAAAGAGTGTGTGCAGGGTTACAGGGATAAGGTAGGGGAATGGGACTAGGTGGAATGCTCTTTCAGAGAGCTCAATGGGTCGAATGGCCTCCTTCTGCACTGTAAAGATACTGTGATAGGTGTTACTGGAATTCTTACCAGCTAAAACAATACACATGGTTAAACTCATGCACTCAACAGAAGGCTTACCAATAATGTTGGTAAGCTTTCTGCTGCCTATTCAGCTATGACCCCCGGGGTGTCAGCTGTGGCTCAGTTCATAGCACCCTCGCCTTTGAATCAGAGGGTTGTGGGTTCGTGTCCCACTCCCGGAAACCAAGAACTGTGATTGTACTCGAAAGAGTTGTAACCTGTGACTGTTGATAACTCGAAAGGGTTTCACCTATGACCCACACATTAGATCATTAGGGTACAAATTAGCTGGAGTTAAATCAGAAGAATCCAATCTCTCAGTAATGAGTCTGCCTCCTCTTGAAAGTACCCAGATAATAAACCTGCTTGTGTATTGGATTACTCAGAATTGATTCAGTTTCCATTATTCACCCAATACCATCTTGGAGCCAACATTCAGTATAACTATCTGGTTGGCATCCAAAGTTCATATTCTACTGGATGAATTCTAGCGATTACATTCTGAACACAGAATATCCTTCCTCCTGTATAGCTACCTTCTGCATCTGGATGGATGATGCACTCATCGTGTTCTGCTGATTGGTGAGGTTACTTTTGCTAGCTTGCTCTCAGAAATATCAGCCTGATAAACTGGCAAGCTATCAGTTATGACGGTTCCATTTTTCTGGAAATTGTATTATCCATCACAGTTTTCTCCACAGCTGCTCTACTGAAGGTGCTGGCTGGCTTTTGCTGTAGTTCAGTTAGTTAACCATCAATTCCATGTCTAAATGACCATTTATCATGTGTGAGCGTTGTCTTTTGAGGGGAGTATCAACATATTTCTGACCCTCATTTCACCTGCTGTCCACATACATACCTTCCATCAGGGGACACTGGAGGGAGGTCAGGAGCACTTCACTGATGTCTTAAAAATTATGTTCCTGCACTCAGCTCGAGCACTGAAGTCATCATTAAACTGCAGTCTGCTGACCCATCCAAACTGAGAATGGAACCCGGGGCCTTCCCACATGATTCAATACATAATATTTCCAGTAATTAAGCCATAAGGACAACTCTTTTTCTGAACTCTCAACTGTGAATACCTTCGCTTAACAGTTACATTTAGCATAGATATTTTAATTGTTTGTAATATTTTCAGTTCAGTTTCCCTGACCAGATCTAACAACTCCCTTTTAAAGCGGCGTGGAACAACTGAATGCAAGATAGGATTTGGGGGAGTCATGTCCATGGCCTCATGCTCCAGACACAAACCCCATATTCTCAGTAGAGCAATGGTACAATTTTATATGGAATGTTTGATACTCTGCAACACTCACTTTGATAACTTTGCGAAAGCTTTGATCTACTGCAAGCATGAGCATTGTTTGCAAGAATTTGAATGCAGGGAGTCTGTGTGGGAGCTATTGTGTAACCTTGCTAGTGGGGAGTCACCTGCTAAGAAATGAAGGATAGCTGTTGTTGAATCGCTTGTAGCTGTAGAGGATGAATGTGGGATGTACCGTATTTTTGGGAGTTCATTCTGATGCCCTGAGCTTTGATGTTGGCTGTAAATATATCCACTCCAGGAGGGCGTGTGTGTTGTCTGAGGGTTGATTGTTGGCCCTTGGCATTTTAAAAGATTCTGGTTGAACCTCAGAAAGCTGTGGATAATATTATTGACAGGCCTGTGCTGAATACACCTCCCCTTTTATGAAAAGCTTCCTGAAATAAAAGAGATGAATTATGTCTGTTCCCATGGTTCTTCAATACTGAAAAATACACTGCCAGTGTGCCCTAATGCTGCCCCAGCTGCTGGACCAGCAATCTGTTCTGCCTTGTCAGGATAGATAAATATTATTCTTTCACACCAAGAATGGAAAGTAAATAATCAAGTAAAATGAATGAGGTCATAGTGCTATTAGTAAGAGACACATTTATAATGAATTGCTCTAAAAACACTCAAAATGTAAAATGACACAAGAATATATTATCCTACAATCAACGGCAGCTTTCATTTGAACTAACCCAAGTCTGTCAAAAGCAATGCATAAGCAGAGGCTACATCACACTCATTTAAATTAATCTGAAAAGCTTTTCAGATTCTTGCCACTGTCACTGTGAACTTCAAAGTCACCCATCAGGGAAACCAATTTAAATTGGCCATTAATGCTGACTCACTTCTCCAGTATCATACAGAGGAAAATCCATATGGCCTATCTTTTCTCATCCTATTCAGTGGGTGTTGCAGTCCCGTGCACAACCTTTCTAAGCTGCTAGTAAAGGCAGATATTCGGGCAGTTTCAATTCTAGGGGAATTCTACCGTGACTTCTGAAGAAATGAAATGAGCTTCAGGAGGAGGTTTTCCATGATGCATCAATAGGCATAATTAAGTTCACATTTCCTTCTCTCATCTATCCCAGTTTCTTAAGCCATCTCCATTAGGCAAACATTTTGGCCCAAAGACCTCATATTTCTAATCCTATTTTGTATTGGATGCCCTTTATTAGCAACGTTTGACAAAACATTCATCCATATTCCTCTTAACATTTATAACATACTTCACTTTCACAACCTCCCTAGGACAGTTACTTCATGGTTGCCGTGCTCTTTATGGAGAACTTGTTTCTTGAATTTGCGTTAATTCAGTAGTTAATTGATTAATTTTAAGTTTAAAACTTTCTCCCCTTCTCCGAGAGCTCCTGTTAATATTGAACATAGATCCTTCTGTTCGAGTATCTTAAATGCTGTATTAAGATCATCTCTTAAAGTTCTCTTTCCAGTAATGGAAAAATCTCTTGTATCCTTACTCTATCTTCTTGGCTTAAATTCCAGTCCCTTCGCGATGGGGGTGGGGCCATAAAATGTGTCGAGCCATTCTAAACTCCATTGACTTCGGCAAGAATGTAAGATCCCGTTGGCGTAAAATTATGCCCTAGGTGTTTAATCCCATTTACCAAATTATTGATGCTGCTCTATAGTCACTTCAAGATGGAGCTTCATACATCCCCAATCTACCATGTTTCAATGCAGAAAACAGCACAATGCCAAGCAGTCAAGATCCAGGCTGTCTCAACTCATGACTCCTCTTCTAATCTCTATGTTGTGCAAACACAGGATGAATGAAAAAGTTTTCAACGTTTAAGTTATATGAACTTCCTTCTGTTAATATAGGGGATTGGATTTTCAACATGAGGCAAAACTATAATGTACAGCCCACCAGGATAGAATGCACATTCTGCATAGCAGTGTAATCTCCCCTGTTCAGTGTCGACAGTTTCTAATTGCTGTTTTTCATGTTGTTTTATTGTGCGATATGTGCTCCTGTAAGGCAAAGTTTCAGCTTAGAGACTGCCACTCAAGACTTCGTGTGTCTGTAGAATCTTGCAGCATAGAGTGAGGCCATTTGGCTTTTTGAAAGGGACTATTCAGTTAGTTCTATCTCCTACACTTTCCCCATAGTCTTCGAAGCTTTCCTTTTCAAAAATATATCCAATTCCCTTTTGAGAGTTTTTTTTGAATCTGCTTCTTCCCTGGTTCTTTGCCAATTTCCTTAATGTGTACACCCTGGTGCTGATTCTCTTGCCAGTTTCTCCATATTTACTGTAATAGAATCTTTCATAATTTTGAACACCTATCAAATCTTTCCTTATCCTTCTCTATTGTATGGAAAACAATCCCAAGTCTCTGATCTCTCCACATAATTGAAGTCCCTCATTTATTTTGGTAAATCTCTTCTGCATCCTCTCTAAGACCTTGACTTCCTCCCTATAGAGTGGAGCTTTTATTCCAGCATTAGGTTCTATTGCAAATGGCCACTTTCAAACTGAGACCTGCAAGTTAATCAGAATTCTGTCCATCTGTCATTGGATACCTGTATTTGATGGCTTATTGGCATATTATTTCTGTTGTAATGTAATAATGAATGTCTTAGACTTGCTTCCTCCGGTCTCATGTGGGACAATGGGCAGCAAGATTCTGCCACCGACTCTGGTCCATCGTAATTTCTTTCACTCTAGCCAAGGTGTTGTCCCGTTCCTTGAAGGCCCTCCTTAAATATATTTTGCCAAGTCGTCTTTGGCCAGCCTCATCTTTTTCTATCTGGTGATGTCCATTCTACTGCCATCCTGGTAGAGCGTACGTTCAGGAGGCGGAATACATGTCTCTATCATGGTATAGTGCAGGTGTTTCAAATCAGTTCTCTGTAGCATGTCTTTGTTGCTGATGTTGCATGTCCATGTGATACCCAGGATCTTATGTAGGTAATGCTGGTGAAAGATGTCCAACTTACATGACACCTTTGCTGTCCCCTTCCATGTCTCGCTGCCATAGATTGCGGTTGGTACTACTATAGACATATTGAGTCGCAGCTTCATGGCCTTATTGACGGGGTTGGATGCCCAGACCATGCAGAGCCACTGGGAGACCCATACTGTTTTGCCGATTCTTGTGTAGACATCGATCTCTACACTGCCCTCCCTGGCCGCATTGCTTCCGAGGTAGGGGAAGTGGTTGACATCCCCCGATGTTCTGTTGCTGGATGGTGATGGGAGGGCAGGCATCGCTGTCTCGATCTTATAGCAGCTGATGCGTAGACCAACCTTGGCGCCACTGCTCTCAAGCCTGGTGGTCATGTCTTGGAGCCTGCATGATTCTTCAGCCAGCAAGACAATATCGCTTGCAAAATCCAGGTCCGTCAACCAATGGTGTTGCCATGGGATGCCACAGAGTCTGCACCCACCATTACCTTCCTCAAGATGAAATCGATAACCAAGGAAATGGGGAGAGTATGCAGCTTTGCCGCACTCTGCGATGATGTTGAAGAAATCTGTGGCGCCCTTGCTGGTCTTGATGCAGTAGCTGGAGTTGAGGTATAAGACTTTCAAGATGTTAATGTACCCAGCCGGGATGCCATATATCTTGTGATGTACCTGAGTGACTGCCAATGGATGCTATCGAAAGCCTTTTTGAAATCAATGCAGTTGATAAAATGTGGCTTTTGATATTCTAGGCTCTGTTCTATGATGTTCCTGAGTGTAAAGTTCTGCTCGCAGCATGACCTGTCACCCCAGAAACCTGCCTGTTCTTCATGAAGGGTACTGTCTACTTCTGCTTTCAATTTGTTGAGGAATGCTATGCTGGAGACCTTGCCAGATACTGACAGCAGTGTTATGCCCCTCCAGTTGCAGTCGCTGAGGTTCTCTTTCTTTGCTTGACGATTACTCCTCACCTCCAATCATTCGGGACATCCTCCACAGTCCAGATTTTGTTGAACAGGGCAGTATTCTTCAGGCTCTTGATGGCTCTTTGGACCTCTGATCTGGCAATTTATCCCACATTGATGTTCAGCTGTTGAGGTGTGGTGCTGTCATTGAACTGGAGCGTGAAGATGGGGCTGGGCTGATTGAAGATTTCCCAAAAGTGTTCCATCAACTTCCCTTCTGCTCCTCATCCGTTAATAGCATGCTACAGTCCTTGCCCTTGATTGGTACAGCGGTGGTATTAGGCAGTTCCTGTACGATCCTGGACCTTGGAGTCGTTCTGATTTGCTGTTGCTTATGCCTTCCTAACTTTTAACATTCTATCCTTGTTTTATCTCTTCCACAGCTGCTCTTCATGGCTTTATTCAGTCTTGTGTAATTCTTATTGTTGTCTTGTCTTTGTCCAGTGTCCTTTTCATGGTTCCTCTTGATCTTTGCCATCTTTCTTTCATCAGCCAAGTTCTGTGTTAGGTCAGTGATCCATCATTTTTTTGTTGGTTCCTCTCCTCTGCCCAATGGCGACTCCCGCACTCTTTAATCCTTCTTTTGAAGGTTTCCCACTGTTCCTCAATGTTGCCTGACTTCATTCGTACTTTGAATCTGTTGGAGAGGGCCAGATGAATACTATCCAACGTGCTCTTGCCCTTCAGTTTCTCTGTTGCAAATGGCCTTTTTGACTTAATGGGTGTTGCGTTCAGCTTCAGGTGGATCTTGCCTAACACAAGATGGTGGTCAAGATCCTACAGCAGGACCTCGATATATCCAGATAGCACAAGCGATTTTCTCCATCTGCTGCTGATGCATATATTGTCAGTTTCCTTCAGGGTGTTACTATCTGGAGACTTCCATGTCTTTTTATGGATGTCCTTGTGTTTGAAGAACCCATTGCTGTTGAGGAAGGCCAGCAGACACTCGCCATTTCTGTTGAGCATGCTTGCTGATCTGTGGACTTGCTTATATTGTTTGGTGCTCGCCAGTTGCCATCAAGCTGCATTGAGGTTACTGATCAATCGCTTGATATCATAGCTGGGTACGTCCTCCTGCATGTCCTGCAATTGATAGAATTCATCTTCCTCCTCTGTGCCTGGCTCTGTTGGTGCATAACCTTGCACAGCAGTGACTTTAACATGCCTTGTGTGGAATATGGCGGTGATGATGTGATGATTTACTGGCTTCCACTCACGAAAGCTTGTGCTGAGCACCTGTTGAGTATAAGGCCAACTGTGATGTTCCTCTTGCTTGAAGTACCGGATCGCCACGCCCTATTGCTAATTCACCCTTGGCCTGTCCAGTCGCATCTCATTGATGCCCAAGATGTGAAGTCAATAGTTTCTCATTTCACATGGTACCTGGGAAGTGTTCAGGCATTCCAGATGCCAATTCTGGTGAAAGTTTTGGCTTGGAAGATTGGGATTGTCAAGGATCGGAGTTCCTTTTGACTTTTATCCAATCCCATCATACATACACTCTCAAATGTGCCATCCTTGCTTTGCTGGTATGGCGGCTACTTAAGAGCAGGAGTAGGCCATTCAGCCCTTCGAGCCTGCTGTGCCAAACAGTAAGACCATGGCTGATCTGTTAGTGGTTTCAACTCCACTTTCCTGTCTGCGCCCCATAACTTTTGGCTCCTTTGTCTCTAGGATCATAGGACTTAGGAGCTACTTGCTGTTTCTGTAGTGGTGATGGGTTTTTACAAGGTGAGGGTGCTAGCCTCACGCCCAGCTGTCCTTTTCAAACCAGGCTTGCGACTGGCTTTGGCAGAGTTACCAGCCCTGGAACTGGCTTCGGTGGAGTTCTGCAGTAACAGCAACATTTTACTTTGGGTTTCTAGGGCTTTTTTGTTTGGGAAGGTAGGGCAGGCCGGGAATTTATCTGTATTTACAGAGCATGCCCTGGGAGTGCATCGGTCATTCCAAGAAATCCTGAAGAAAGTGTCAATCGTTGCATTATTTCCCCTTGAGTGTATAAATAATTGGAGGTTGTCTGCAGAAGTGTGTCAGTAGTTGCAGAGAGATCCCCAGGAGTGTGCCAATTGAAGTTGTTTCCAGGAAAGTCCCAGTTTGCAGAGGGTCACCAGGATTGGGTCCCTAGTTGCTGGGGCTCACCAGGAATATTGTCCTGAATGGCAGGCGGTCACCATCGACACCAGGTTTGACACCACCCAGGCCAAAGCAGTCCACTTGATTGGCACCCCATCCACAACCTTAAATGTTCACTGTTTCCACCACCGCGCGCAGTGGCAGCAGTATGTACCGTCTACAAGATGCACTATAGCAGCTCACCAAGGCTCCTTCGACAGCACCTTCCAAACCTGCAACTTCTACCACCTAAAAGGACAAGGGCAGCAGTTGCATGGGAACACCACCACCTGCAAGTTTCCCTCGAAGCCACACACCATCCTGAATTGGAAATATATAGCCGTTCTGTCACTCTAATTGGGTTAAAATTCTGGAATCCCTTCCTAATAGCATTGTAGGTGTACCTGCAGTACATGAACTGCAGTTGTTCAAGAAGGTGGCTCGCCACCACCTCAAAAGCATTTGGGGATAGGCAGCATATGCTGGCATAGCCAGTAACACCCACATCCCATGAACGAATAAAAAATAATCCTGGAACTCCCTCGCTAACAGCAACGTGAGTGCACCTACACCACATGGTCTGCAGCACTTCAAGGCAGCGGCTCACCACCACCTTCTCTAGGGCAATTAAGCATGGGAAATAAATATTGATCTTACCAGCCACACACTCATCCCGAGGACGAATTAGAAAAAAAGTTGTAGTGGTATTCTAGACATGTGCCAATAACGGCAGGGACACACCAGGAGTGTGTTAGTAATTGCAGCAGTGCTAATTAGACATAAATGTTGGCTCAGACATGAGGATGAACTCTCCTGCTTTTGTTTTCATACAGCCACCCAAGAGGTGGAAGACAGGATCTTGGTTTCATGTCCGATCCAAAAATTAGCACCTCCGTCAGTGCAGCACTCCCTTAGGGCTGTGTTGGAGCCACAGTTTTGTGAAAAGGGATCAATTAGAACATTTTTTTAAATGTAAAATTCATTGCAGGGGAATCCAGGATACCCAGAAGAACATCTGGTAAGCAAATAATAGAATTCTGACTGAAGTTTGTTGCAAGATTGGTGCAAGGTTAATCTGTAACTGGTCTGAGCACAGAAGACTGGACTCTGACTAAATTCAACTAATGACTAAAACTAAACTTGAGATTTGGCAATGATTAATAATGTCTAGGACTGAAAGAACACTCAAAGTTGACGGTGAAATGATGGTTGTTATCACCAGCAATTTTGTCTGATCACCTGAATCCAGTTGATATGGAAGTATCCAGAACATGAACTTGGCAGCTATAGGGCATAATGGGGAGAAAATTCCTGGTCAGGACCTTGACTGTCAAAGACACAACACTGCTGATTTTATTTGCTAAACTATGTTTTGCTTCAGTAAATAGCCGATTCCTTCATTTTAAAAAAAATGGGAACAAATGATAAAGGATAAGTAAATAATTGAACTGATGAAATTAAGTTTTGGTTCTTTCTCTCATACAGTGATCAGTGGCTCACAGCAATATCTATAGCATGAGATGTGTGCCAGAGGAAAGGGAAAATCATGGCTAAGAACTATTTTCTTTCAATATTGATATAGATATAAGTTCCCTCCTCATTTATATGGGGCGTCAAACAAAACAAATGCCTCTGCACTTGGACATACTGAATTCATCAGGTGAGCATTGAAGCACTTGAAATTAACTTGAGTACTCCCCCGTGTACTGTTCAGCCCAGTTTCAGCAAGAAGGTAGTTGTTCGTAGTAGTTTGTAAAATAGATGTTTGCTGTTTGGTAGAAGATTTTCAAAAATTTAAATTTTGTAAGTGGTGCTGAAAATAATTAGTGCTGTGTTTTAGAGTTGATATTGTTTTCATGTGTAAAACTCCACTGGAGTTTGGAAAGGCGGTGTAGCTCTCCTATTAGCCAATGCATAAAGGCCTACCCTGGTATTCTACTGAGTCAAAAAGTTGAAAGTACTCCAGGTTTGGTCTTTGACCTCTCCTAAGTTCCCTATCTCTGCTATGGAACTGGCTGGTTTGTGATATTTGGCTTCATTGTGGACATCAGCTAAGACCAGAATTAGACTTAGCAGCAGTGGTTTCCAAGGTCGAATAGTTTGGTGAAACCAGCTGCCTTGGCTTATGCTACAATATGACCATTTAACAAGGTAATGGAGGGCTTGTGAAACTATGCCCCAGCAAGCAGTCGATGGTTTCAACTGAGAAAGAACATTTTAAAAGGGAACAAAATACTTTGTATCCATCTAAACACCCAGTGACCCAAATTGTCCAGCCTTAATGGAAAATGGTGCTTTTTTACATCAGCGCACTCTGTATGTAAGCCACACATTCATTTAAAAAATGGACCAGAAATGAGAACTGATTTACCTTATTTTAACAGCAGGCTGACAATATGACCTGGTGGTAGAACATCAGTGCAGGATTTCAAATGAGAAAGTGCTGCTTGTACATAGCTGAAATGGGCCAGTGTGAAAAAGATTTTTGCTGGAGACTACCTCAGCAGTTTGGTATAATCTGGATATCGTCTGAGCTCAGATCCCTATTGTGTCTTTAATAACTTGGGCTGAGGGGATTGTGACATGCAGGATGTGTTCTGAATGCATGTTATTCTGGTGCACAGGAGTAATTGGACAAGCAGTCTGAAAAATGTGGCATGTTCCAGAATAGAAAAATAAACCAAACTGGGATCAAAAGGAAAAGCATAAGCTGGGATTCGGGTGGTGGGGGGGGAGTATTGTTTCAAACATACACCGAGTCCTTCAGGATCTGAAAAAGGAAAGGCGTGTTAATGTTTTTAGGTTGAGACCAGATTTGTTTGTTTACAGATCCCTTCAAGATAGCTACTTCCTCCAGCCCTACCTCCACCTGCTCCATGAGTGACAGAGCCTTTGACTATCACATTCCAGTATTATCCCCCTTTTTCCCAGACCCCTTGAGAATGAGAGATCCATTCATTTAACTTAATTATAAAGAAGGTGGGGCGCTGATTGACATTGTTAAGTTGTGGGGGTGGAATATCTAATGCAGCAGCAGAGTTAAAGAGCTGCTATGCTTTAAAGGGGCAGACATCAGTTATTTAGTTGACAAATGCAAATTCCCAAAGCCAAGCGATAACCTCCTTGTTTGCTGAGTTTAAGGTGATTAGTACGCCACTTAGTCTGTAAAGGGGACGCTCCTCGGAAATGTGCAGCATTGTTTCTCTCCACAAGTGCATAAGGGGTTTGTGTTGTGGCCCCAGCGGTGGAGGTTGGCTGCACAGGCGCCCTAGCCTGTCCTGAAACACTCTCGCAAGGACCACTCTCGCTGTGGTAGTTCAAAGCCTGCCATTAGACAGATGGTGTTTGTCACAGGGAATTTATTAGTGGCCCATTAGTGCAAACCTTTAGTCCACATTTTGGGAATAAACTGCAAATGGTCGCTCTGGAATTTATGAGAAGTAGTTGGAGAGAATCATAAAGCAGGACATCTCACTTCTTCAATCAAGAACTCTCTCTCCAAGTACCATTCCCTTGGAGGGGGTTGTCCATCATGGACTTCCATTTTTTTGATTTATGTTGGTCCATGATTATGCTTAGCAAGGTATTGCAGTGATTTTCCGTTGTCTTCTGCAGTGTAGCTGACCAGGAGACTTTCCCACCCTTACTACCTGATTGGCCACATTATGTATGCACCTTCTGTGGCCATCAAATCATGGAGTGGGACTTGAACCCAGAGCTTCTGGTTCAGAGGCAGGGACACTACCCACAGTGCCAGAAGACCTCCTTCATTAAACTTTTTAATCTCATTTTATCTCAATTTCAGCTTCTGACTCTGTCCTGTCTGTATTCACCATATGGGGGACTGACTGGACAGTACATTCACTTATTTGTTTCTATGAGCTGACTTCAGTCTGCTCATCACAGGGTGTACAGAGGTGGTGTCCATTAGCAGGGCCATGGCAGGAAGAGGTACCTCTTGGATACAGAACCTGTTTCTTGGGGTTTCGTAGACCCAGATATCCGTGGATCTCCAATTCCTTCTGTTGTAAGTAGGCCTTGTCCTTGGTATTGTAGTGTGATTGGTGGAGGTGTACTGCCCCTTTGGGTGCACTACTATGTTATAAAGGTCCCTTTAGTTACCTTCAGCACCAACTGTAAAATCAAACAGGCCTGAGTATAAATTACATTTCCAGCTAAAGCAACTGCAGGTATGTGGGAGAGACAAAAGAAACATCGTAGCTGAGATCACATGCCCACAGTTACGTTCTTTCTAAGATATGAGCATCTGTGAAGCATAAGAACATGAAATTGTCCTTCCCAATATATATTTTAATGAACAGAAGCCTAGATATAGGACCCCACCAAGGTTGTAAAGGGCAGGAGAGAAGACTAGGTAAATTGGCGAGCGGCGATGAGAGTAAGAAAGACCAAGCAGATGGTGGCCGAGAGAAAGACAGAATATTGAAAATACTTTTTGTACTGCGGGCATTATAGAACATCTATTGTTTAATGCAACTCATTAGAGGCTTCCTTTAACGGCATGATGACATCTGTAACACCCACCCTAATAGACCATCACATTTGCTTCCTCAGCTGCAAGTGCCAAGTGTTAAAGGCTTTGACTTTGCCAAGCAGCATATTGGACAGCATGGTAAAGACGACATACTGGTTATCCACGAAGGGCTTCCACCTCCCCCAGCAAAAGACGCCACACTATCTGAGAATGGTGATGTGTCCAGTCCTCAGCCTAAGGCAGCCAAACTCTCCAAGGGCCTTCGACAAAGAAGCAGGTGAGTAGACACCATTACCCAGAGCATCAAAGACATGGCAGCAGAAAAAAATTTGTTTTTTACATTAAAAGCAAATAAACTGATTTGAAGTTTCAGTGGGTTATTCCTCTCAATATTATATAAATAGAAATGAAAAATGGTAAATTGTTTCAAGCAGATTTGCCCCTGTTCAGAAGTCTAACATTTAGTTAGAACAAATGCAAAACTAGGTCTCTCGCATGTGAGGACTTGGTGATGAGGAAAGATGGAAGAAACATGGGCTGTTCGTTCTGAAAGATGGTTCAGAGGACATTAGAGAGGAAATTAAGATTGGCAAACTTGGTTGTTAAGAATCTCCAATTTCTGCTTTTTATTTGTGAAGTGCTTCTGTTTGAATTTCCATCTGCAAGTAAGAGTTTGATGACATGACATTTAAAAACAGTGCCCCCCCCCCCCCCCACCAAACGCCCCACTCATCTGCCTAGTGCAATGAATAAGGTTTTGCACCTTCCTTACCTGGGAAGCTGTTTTTTCACTTGCTCCATGAAAGGAGGCAACAGCACAAGAGCGTGCAGTTTCTACTTGGTGGCAGGCTTCCTTCAAGTGCAGGACCGCAATAATGAGAATTATGTAGCCAGCTATGATTTGGCAAGGCTTTCACTGACATACAGGGGATGTTGTTGGACCTCAAGTACTAAATAATGCATGTGTCTGCATAATACCCCAGTAGCAGCAACACCAACTTTTTTTTTCATTCTTTCATGGGATGTGGGCATCGCTGGCTAGGCCAGTATTTATTGTCCATCCTAAATGCCTTTGTTCAGAGGGCTTTTTTTTTTAAGGAGTCAACCACATTGCTGTGGGTCTGGAGTTACATGTAGGCCAGACCAGGTGAGGACAGCAGATTTCCTCCCCTAAGAGACATTAGCGAACCAGTTGGGTTTTTACAACAATCGGCAATGGTTTCATGGTCATCATTAGATTTTTAATTCCAGATTTTTATTTAATTCGAATTTCGCCATCTGCTGTGGTGGGATTCAAACCCAGGTCCCCAGAGCATTACTCTGGGTCTCTGGAATACTGGCCTAGTGATAATACCACTATGTCACCGCCTCCCCCAACTTATATCTCTAATGCCTTTAACGTAATGAAACGTCCCAAGGTGCTTCACAGGAGCATTATAAAACAAAGTATGGCACCAAACTACATAAAGAAATATTAAGCCAAATAACCAAAAGCTTGATCAAAGGCTTTAAGAAATGTCTTAAAGGAGGGGAGTGAGTTGGCGAGCTGTAGGGAGTGAATTCCAAAGCTTGGGGTCTGGGCAACCAAAGGCATGGCCACCAGTGGTGGAGCAATTGTAATTCGGGATGCACAAGAGGCCAGAATTAGAGTAGTGCAGATATCTCAAAGGGTTGTGGGGCTGGGGGAGATTAGACAGATAGGGAGCGGCAAGGCCATGGAAGAATGTGAAAACAAGGATGAGAACTTTAAAGTCAAGACATTGCTTGAGCGGGAGCCATTGTAGGTCAGCGAGCACAAGGGTGATAGGGCAACTGGACCTGCTGTGAGTTAACACATGGGCTGCAGAGTTTTGGCTGAACTCAAGTTTACAGAGAGTAGAATGTGGGAGATCAGCCAGGAGTACAATGTAACAGCAGAGCTTAGAGGCGTGAATGAGGGCTTCGGCAGCCGGTGAGCTGAGACAAGTGAAGCCTGGCAATGTTACAGAGGTGGATATAGGTGATCTCAAATGATGACACAAATATGAGGTCAGAAGCTCATCTCAAGAACATGAGCAGAGTGTGCCATTTTGCCCCTTGAACCTGCTCCACCTTTCAGTAAGATCATGGCCGACCTGATATAGCCCTCTATAACCCTTGACTACTTTGTCAATCAAAAATCTATCTAACTCAGCCTTGAATATATTCAATGACCCAGCCTCTACTGTTCTCTGGGGAAGAGAATTCCACAGACTTATGACCCTCTGAGGAAAAACAGTTCACCTCATCTGTCTTAAATGGGAGACCCCTAATTTTTAAACTTTGTCCCCTAATTTTAGACTTTCCCCACTAAGGGAAACGTCCTCTCACCATCAAGTCTCCTCAGGGTCTTAAATGTTTTCAATAAGATCACTTCTTATTCTTCTAAACCACAATGAATAGAGGCTCAACCTGCTCAACCTTTCCTCCTTAAGCTGAACCCTTCATCCCAAGATATTAGGGTCAAATATAACACCAAACAGACTAGCTTAACCTCCAACTTTTGGGAATGATTTTGGGAGTTGGCAACACGTTCAAGGACTTGAGATGGACAGTAGTCTGCAACCATGATAACATAGCAACTATTGCACCAGTCCGTGATGTTAGCACTATTTGGAGGAGCAGGTAGTTGCTGAGGGACCAGTATTGAAACCTTGACTTTTAACACCAGTTAGAACCCTTGCACCCAGGCACACAAAGTATGATGAAGCTGCTGCTTCCATTTGGATTCTGATAGGGTAAATGGCTGGCATGTTGAAACAGAGATACTATTGTCTGAATTAATCAGTGGGCTTCTGCTTTCCAGACCTGAATGGTGTCCAGAATTATTTGTGTCCACTGTGTGCAGTTGTGTTTTGCTAAAGACAGAGGATCCTATTTTGCCTAGTACCCTTTGCATATGGCATGCTTTCCTTGAACAACTTGCTGGACCTAATGCTCTAAAGAAGGGTCATACAGACTTGAAATGTCAACTCTGTTTCTCTCTCCACAGATGCTGTCAGGCCTGCTGAGTTTTTCCAGCATTTTCTGTTTTTGTTGCTGGACCTAATCTTCACTTTACTTAGTACAGTCCCTGCCTCCCCCCATTCCCCTGTTTTCAAAGGTGGTGATTGATGATTTTGACAGGTAGGCCATTCCCTGTGAAGTAATTGTTTCTTTCCATCATTACTCAAACTGCATGGTGCTCATTATGATGACCATGTATTTATGTAGGGACAGTCCCTTGGCCTCAATTAAGCCAATCATGAAGACCTTTTCATGATGATCTCCAAGCCTCTGGAGTCAGAAGTGAGAGCCTTCTGTAAATTAGAGCTCTTCACTTCCTCACTCCTGAAGTGGCAGCTGTATTGTTCACACATTTGTTGTACTGTAATTGTTGAACGTTAGTGGAACCTGAATTATCCACCATCGTGAAGGGAGATATCCCACTTGATAGGCATCATCTGACATAAACTTGTTGCTCTGATTAGCCTGTTTAGATTATCTGACTACCTCTCCTGGAATTTTTATGTAAAACATATTCAATTCAATTCGAAGCATCCAATTGAGTTATAGTGGTTTATGTGAAACTAGTCTAGTTTGCTACAACAATCCTTCTAGATAATAGAGTATGGATAATTGAGGTTCCACTGGACATGTAAAATCAAAAATCAGTGCGCTGCCTAAAAAAACCAGTGTCTGTTTGTGTAGAGTTTCACCGTCAGAAGCTGAGTCCACAACCAGTGAACGGTCCAGCGGGAGAGAGTCCATCGAAGATATTCCTAGACCCCCTGCAACTCCCACTGATGGCAATAGACACACTGTGATCAGAAATGGTTTGTATCCTCTCACTTATTAGTAGCTGCAATGTGAATCTGTACATCATTTTTTTGTTCAAAATATGATCATTAACGGGTGAGATGGTTTTTTTTGGTGCCATTACTACTTGTCTCAGGTTCAAATTCTGATTTCAGCAGTGGCTGCTCATTCTGAACTTGGCTTTGTGCCTACCTGCAAAATGGAGTTGTTTCACCTTAAATTTAAGCCAGCCCCTTTCCTGTCTGGATAAGTGCAATGCCATCTGTCTCCCAGTTGAGCCTGTGGCATGCATTATTTATGAGGAGCATTTAAGTCTGTTTTGCACATACATTCTTTGAAAGGGCCTTGTCCTCTTTGGCTTTAGGCTGGGAGAAAGGTACAGTCCTACATATTCCAGGCAAACTGTAATTCCATCATTGGTTAGAACTTGTCTCATGATTCAAGTGAGAATTCAAACGATAAGTGTGCCCCAACATTATTATATAAACACAACTGTAGCCAACATTTTTACCTAAAGGGTAAGCATATCCAAGCGATATGTAAACAAGTGCACATGTAACATTATCATATAGACAATGAATGCTGCAAGATTATTTTATAAACAATAAGTATATTCCAATGAAATTCTTATCTAAACAGTGCACACTTAACGTTGTTGTTTAAGGCATAAGAGTACACCAGGAGTATTATCTAAACAATAAGCATAACACTTTATAAAAACAATAAGTACACCCAAATGATATTATAAGAAAATGCTGGTTATGCTCAGCAGGTCTGAGTTCTGATGAAAGGTCACAGACTTGAAGCATTAACTCTGTTTCTTTCACCACAGAGGCTTCCAGACCCACAGAGTATTTCTTGCATCTTCTGTTTTCATTTCAGATTTCCTGCATCTGCAGTATTTTGCTTTTGTATTAGTGTGTAACCAAACATTAGTGAATAAAGATTAAATTTACCTCTACAATGTTAAAAAAAAAATACTGATTGCATTCTATGTTATGGAAACAGTAAGTGTACCCTAATATTATTTAGGTCAAAAGGATTGATGTGCCCAAACAAAATTATTATATAAACAATGTGTACCCCAAAATTATACCAAGTATCCCAAGATATTGTAAACTGTACACTTATCCCCAAAACATTATCTAAACAATCAGCATACTTCAGAGTGCCTATTCATGCTAGGCCTAGTTATTACAAAGCACCAATACAGTTGATGCCACAGCCGCTGAAAATCAACACTCTGAAAACTGATACCTCAGAGCCCAACTTTATGAATAAGAAAATAGTTATCTTCCCTGGAAACCAAACAGCAGTCAAGTTCATTTCATGACTTTTGAAGGTGTAGGTGTTCAACTGCTTGGTGGTGGTTACTACAGTTCCTGGAGTCGATATTTAAAACTGTCAAAGAAAAACCTGCTTGTTTTTGGAATTTGGTAAATGTTTAAAAAGTATGCTGGCACCCTCTGTTGGTTTGATGTTGTTATTGAAATTAACAAGTTTAAATTAAAGCAATTGCTTGAAACCCATATTATTCTCAGTCCAAGCATAACCACAAAGAAACCTTGATGGGAAACGGTTTGACTTCATAGACCACTTGGATGTGCACTGTTAAGACCTAAGAATCAAGGATGAAGCTTAAATAATTTGGCATTCGTTAATGTAGTTATAACTCGCACAGCCTCTCTCAATAGTCTGCTTTCAACAAAAAAGCAGATCCACGTCTTGCTTGAATTGAATCTTCCTCTCTCATTCATGACCTGAACAGGATAATGCCAGTGAACCCTCAGTATTTGACTCAGAGGCAGTATTTTCCTGTCCAATGTGAAAGATGTCAGACTAAACAGGCTTGAACTGACAGTCAGATTTATTTGCAAGGTATTTGATTACACATTGACCATGTAACATTTGAGATGATAATACAGTTAACCATCATAATGGATGAGATCAGTCTGTAAGAGTGAAATTATAGCTTCTAGTTCATCCTTTTAAACAACTTTATCACGCTCCCAATATGTATAGGCAAGATATTAAAACTTAAAATGAAATCTTCTTAAAACGTCCTGGAAGCCTGACTCTTACTGGTGCCTGGATCAGAAATCCTGATGTTCACTGGTCTCCAGACATGAAATCCTGACTCCCACTGGGTGGGGTGTGATTTTCTGAACTGCTGAAGATGGGTATAGTTTTGTAAATTTCATTGGGAGCCAAGGACCTCATAACAACCACTTATCCTGTGGGGTCTCTAACTTGAGCTCTAATTTTGTTCACTTGTTGTGGATCTATCAGTTTGTCTCCTTTCCACTAGGCAGCTCTGAATGGAATGCAGCTGATTACCTCTCAGCACCTACACTTATCTTAGTAAGGCTCCCAAGTTCAAGTTAATCAGGGAGCCAATGCAAAGCTGTCTGTCCCAGAGAAATTGAGTTTTTTGCAATGTACACAGATCGCTCCGTCAGTGAATACTGTGGTGAAGTTATTCTCAATCAGTTCCTTGACCATTCTATAAACATTGCTCTCAGTGGAATGAATGAAGCCTCTCTGGGACATACTGGACTTTGCCCAGTCAATATCATTACTTGCAGGGAGTGGAGAGAAGGAGACTTGAAATGTGTGTAAAAAATGTGATGCTTTTAAGGTTTTGAACAATGGTCCTCTGTAGGCAAGTATCATAGGGATTATGTTACTGGACTAGTTCCAGAGGCCTGGACTAATGATCCAGAGACATGAGTTCAAATTCCACCATGGTAGGTGGGACTTTAAATTCAGTTAATAAATAAATCTGGAATAATCAGTTATGGTGACCATGTAACTACCAAATTGGCTCACTCTTGTACTTTAGGGAAGTAATTATCCTTACCCAGTCTGGCCTATAGTTTTTTATATAATCATTCATGGGATGTGGGTGTCGCTAACACAGCCAGCATTTATTGCCCATTACAAATTGCCCTTGAGAAGGTGGTGGTGAGCTGCCGCCTTGAACCGCTGCAGTCCATGTGGTGTAGGTACACCCACAGTGCTGTTAGGGAGGGAATTCCAGGATTTTAACCCAGCGACAGTGAAGGAATGGCGATTATATTTCCAAGTCAGGATGGTGAGTGGCTTAGAGGGGAACTTCCAGGTGGTGGTGTTCCCATGTGTCTGCAGCCCTTGTCCTTCTCGATGGCAGCAGTTGTGGGTTTGGAAGGTGCTGTCTAGGGAGCCTTGGTGAGCTCCTGCAGTGCATCTTGTAGATGGTAGACACTGCTGCCACTGTGCGTCGGTGGTGGAGGGAGTGAATGTTTGTGGATGGGATGCCAATCAAGCAGGCTGCTTTGTCCTGGATGGTGTCGAGCTTCTTGAGTGTCGTTGGAGCTGCACTCATCCAGATAAGTGGAGAGTATTCCATCACACTCCCAACTTGTGCCTTGTAGATGGTGGAAAGGCTATGGGGAGTCAGGTGGTGAGTTGCTTGCCACAGGATTCCTAGCTTCTGACCTGCTTTTGTAGCCACAGTATTTATATGGCTAGCCCAGTTCAGTTTTTGGTCAATGATAACCCCCAGGATGTTGATAGTGGGTGATTCAGCAATCGTAATGTGATAGTGGACGATGGTTAGATTCTGTCTTATTGACAATGGTCATTGCCCGGCCATTGTTTGGCATGAATATTGCTTGCCACTTGTCAGCCCAAACCTGGATTGTCCAGGTCTTGCTGCATTTGGACGTGGACCACTTCAGCATCTGAGGAGTCGTAAATAGTGCTAAACATTTTTCAATCATCAGCGAACATCCCCACTTCTGACCTGAGGTTATTGATGAAACAGCTGAAGATTGTTGGGCCTAGGACACTATCCTGAGGAACTCCTGCAATGATGTCCTGGAACTGAGATGATTGACCTCCAACAACCACAGCCATCTTTCTTTTTGCTAGGCATGACTCCAACCAGCGGAGAGTTTTCCTGTTGATTCCGATTGAGCCCAGTTTTGCTAGGGCTCCTTGATGTCACACTCTGTCAAATGCTGCCTTGATGTCAAGGGCAGCCATTCTCGCCTCCCCTTTGGAGTTCAGCTCTTTTGTCCATATTTGAACCAAGGCTGCAATGAAGCCAGGAGCCGAGTGGCCCTGGCAGAACCCAAACTGAGCATCAGTGAGCAGGTTATTGCTCGCTGCAATTGAGCATACATAACTTTGTGGTGTCTTTTAATGAATGTCACTTCCTAACGCAGTTTTCAGTCACTTTCAATGAAGAGGTTAATACCTCTCCCTGACATTAGACAAGGGCCAGGTAACTAATATGGGTCAGCTAGACATCGCATGAATGTGTGGCTCACAAAAGGAGGTGATCACAGAATAGGAACTTGGATCATGCTTGCAATTAGAGGCCACATAAATGCATATGCACGACACATTCAAATGATGGGACCATTGTCATGAACAGCAAATATATTTACAAAGGTGCATGATATATACAGTGACTGAACATCCGTAACCCAAAAGTGATATCAAGGTTCCTTAGTCTTTTGAACCCTATGCTTTGGTGCATCCCTAACATCCGCAAAAGAGGTGGAGGCAGCCTGTTGATTGTTGTCTTTGATGACTTTGGTGGGTGTTCTCTGGAGCCTTGAGGCCTGAAGGACACTGATCTGCTTTGGGTCTCCAGCTGCGAGGCAGGTGCAACCTCCTCACCTTCTGCAGCTGGAGGTGATGGGGTCACAGGCAGAGAGGATTGGGATCGGCTTAACACTTGCGAAGTCACCTGAGTGGATGGCCCCGGGGTGTCCAGCTGTTGGTCCTCCCTTCTGTGGGTTGCCAAGGGCCCCTGCCTGATTCTTTGAGGGGAAGGGGCACCTGGAGGGAGGTTGAAGTGCCTGGACCCCTCTTGCCTAGCCACTGATGGATCCCACCAACGCCTATAGCGATAGTGAGGGTCTGAGAGAAAATCTGGTAGAACCTGCTGGACCAAGGTGTGCCACCCTTCCCATAGAGACCTTGAGGCGCTCGCATGTCGGAGCCATGACATTAGACAGAACCCAGATGGACTCTTCCATCCTTCGCTCTAGTCTGTTGACTGATTCTCGCACCTCTGTGTGATATACTGTCACCTGTCTTTGCATGTCCAGCATGTTAGCGACATCCACTTCCAGAGGCTCACCTGACTCAGACTCGGCCGGTGGCTGTTCTCCAGCAGTCCTCCGAGTGCTGGAGATCTGGGCTGTCACTGCTTCCGTGTCAGTGAAGTGTTCCCCAGCATGTGACCCCGCGCCTAATCTAGTATGACCTACTGAGGTATGTGTCTCTGCGCTCGTGGAGGGTGCAGCTGAATGCTGAGACAGGCCTTTTTCAAATGGATTCTCAGCATCCTCCTCAAAGGTGGCTTGGGGGGCCTGGGCTTATGTTGCCTGTGCTGGTCTGTCTGGACCTGCTGCCTGTAAGAGAGAGAAGATTGATTTAGTTCTTGAGCAGACTGAATTGCATGTCACTCACTGTGAATGTCAGAATGCGATCAACTCATGGATGTTTCATCCGCACTGGTTTGCTAGGAGAGGCCGATCCTGCCTTCTCCAGAGGAACGATCTCTGTCCCCACCCGCTAACTCAGTGGCATCATCCTCAAACTTGGAGAGATCCTGGATGTCCATCCTCCAGCCTGGGATATCTCTCTCTTGTTTTGGCTAAACTTGCCTGCAGTAAGACAGAAGGATGGAATGTGATGAGAGGGGATGGAACAGAGGTTGGGAAGCATGCATGTCTGCTGTGTGTGCTGAGCCTTCTCCAGTAAGGGTTGGGGATGGTGTTTGTGCAAGATGATAGCTGCTGGTCAATGTTGATATCAACCCCGCTGATATTTTGTGAGATCCTTGAACTGAGTGACGCCCTGAGTGCATAGTACCATTCTAAGAGTGCACTTTTGGAGTGAGCTGAATGATGACTTACCCTGAGGGTGTGGATGAGATCATTCATCCTCTTCCTGCACTGGATGGCCTTCTGGAAAGGGAAATCAGACCATGAACCCCGCCTCCACGGAGTCTGATTTGCCATGAGGAACGGGATAGCTGCCACACTCTCTGAACTCCCCTTGGGGGTCAATGAGAGGCTGAAGACCCTACGCCTACATCTCCATCGTAACCAATGTGCCACTGTCATCTTGACCTTAGATTCTGACCATGCAGTAAAGGAGGTTCTACTCCGATCTCAATAGCACCCTTGTTTCCGTCCCCAGGAACGACCAAGTCATGCTCCTGGGTGACTTTAATGCCCGAATTGGATGTGACCACGAAATTTGGAGTGGAACTATCGGCAAGAATGGCATGGCGAAGGCCAATGCCAACGGCATCCTACTCTTGACCAAGTGCTCCCAATATGGTCTGATTGTGATGAATGCCAAAAGAAGCAGCTCAAGATCACATGGAGGCACACGAGGTCAGAGCATTGGCACCTCCTGGGCTACATTGTTGTCTGAGGCAGAGACCTGAGGGTTGTGCTTGTCACAAGGTCCATGATGGGCCCTGAATATTGCTGGACGGACCATCGACTTGTGCGCTTGGTGATGAACATCTGCCTGGTGCCAAGACACTAGAGGACCCAAAAAGCCACCCGGCGAAAGCTGAATGTTGCAGCATTGAAGGACCTGTCAGTGATGGGCACTTGTGCCAATGCACTGTGCAACTGGGCCTGGAATGGGAAGAGTTCCAGGCCCAGTTGCACAGTGCATTGGAGCAAGTGCCCACCACTGATGCCATTTCCATCCAGGCATACTGGGAACAACTCAAGTGTGCTGCCCTAGACACTTGCGCACAGATTTTCGGGTTTGCACCACGACGGAACCAGGACCGGTTTGACACCAATGACGCTGTGATCCATGATCTCCTCGAGTGGAAGTGAGCTGCATTCATTGCCTGGCAAAGTCTCCCATGTCCACGACGAATGATGGCAGTATACCACAAACTGAAGGCTGAGGTCCAGCAACGCGTTCGAGACATGAAGAACCACTGGTGGGTGGAGAAGGTGCACAAGGCGACCAGCACGACATGTGCAACTTCTTCCAGGGTCCCAAGATGATCCATGGACCCCGCTTGACCAGACAAAACCTACTCCGATCACAGAACGGCTCCCGGCTCCTCGTTGGAAGGAGTGCTTCGAACTGCTTCTCAATCAGAACTCCACCATATCGGAGGAAACTCTCCAAGCCGTCCCACAACACCTTGTGGAGGATCCCCTCGGCAATCCACCAACCATCAATGAAATGAGCTTAAGTGGGTCATCCAACAGATGAAACCCAACAAAGCTCGTCATCTAGACAGTATACCCGCGGAGGTCTACCGTGCTGGCAGCTATCAGCTCATGTCATGACACCACCAGTTTATCCTCTGCCTCTGGGATGAAGAGGACATCCCCCAGGATGTCAAGAACGCGACCATCATCAAGAATGCGACCATCATTATTATCCACAAGATGGGGGACAAATCTGAATGTGAAAGCTACAGGGGGATTTCCCTCCAGTCCATCGTGGGTAAGACCCTGGCCCTAATCCTCCTGAACCACCTTTGTCCAGTTGCTGAGGAGATCCTCCCGGAAACCCAGTGTGGCGTCTGCATCCCGGGGTACTGCAGACATGGTCTTTGTGGCTAGACAGATCCAGGAAAAATGTCAGGAGCAAAATCAAGAATTGTCCCTCTCCTCTATCGACCTGACCAAGGCACTTTATTATTTAAATTGTGAAGCTCTATGGATCGTCCTCCAGCGCTTTGGTTGCCCGTTGAAGTTTTCCACCATCCTGAGCCTCCTGCATGACAACAAGACCGCCACCATCCTGAGTGGAGGATCTAAACTGACACCTTTCACATCTGACCAAGGTGCAACAAGGTTGTGTGATTGCCCCCACCTTGTTCACCGTTTACCTCACCGTCATCGGCCACCTTATCCGAGATGACCTAGCACCTGGTGTCAGCATTCGATATCGTCTGGATGGGAAGCTCTTCAACCTTGGTGGAAAAAACAAAACTCACCACCATGGACATCTACGACCTTCAATTTGCGGGTGATTGCTGAGTGATGGCTCACTCTGTACAGGACATGCAAAGGGCGCTTGACCTAGTCAACACCTCGTATAAGAGGCTTGGCCTGTCCTTAAACATCTCCAAGACGAGGGTCCTTCAACCTTGCCCTGGTAAGTTGAGCATCCTCCCGTGCCATCCACGTGGATGGGGTGGCTCTGGAGTTTGTGCAGCATTTCCCTTACATCGGCAGCCACCTCTCCCAAGGGGCTACCATTGATGAGGAAGTCTAACACTGAGTTAACTGTGCTAGCACTGCCTTCTTCAAGCTATGCCAACGTGTCTTTGACAACAGGGACCTTTGCAAATCAACAAAGGTTCTGGTTTATAAAGCCATTGTGTTGACCACCCTCCTCTGCAGCGAAACGTAGACTGTCTGCCAACACCACATTAAGATCCTTGAGAGCTTCCATGGTGGTGGTTGCGACAAATCCTGGGGATAAAATGGGAGGACTGCCGGACTAACGCAAGAGCCCCCCAAGATACTGCGTCTACCAGCATTAAAGCCCTGTTCCTGCCGCATCAACTCCGATGGATGGGCCATTGCGCCTGGATGCCCGAAAACCGCCTCCCTTGGCAGGTTCTATTCTCATAGCTCTCCATTGGCCAGCACTCAAAGGGCAGCCAAAGTAAAAGGCATAAGGATATGCTCAAGGTCACCCTAAAGCATGGAGTCTTTAACACCACTGACTGGGAGGAGAATCTTGCTGCTTGCTTGACATGGCACCACCTGGTCCATCAAGGCGCAAGCCTTTTTGAGGCTCAGCGCCTCGAGAGTGAGGCAGAACAGCGGCGCCAGAGGAAGGAGAAGGAAGCCAATCCGGGGCTGTGATTTCCACTCCACTAAGCAACAATGTGTCCCCAGTACAGAAGAATATGTGGATCCAGAATTGGGCTCCTCAGCCACCTGAAGTCTCACCAAGCCTGACGAATGTCATCCTCCATTCCATGGGATTGCTGTCGCTGCTGACAGCACTGGATGGCATTTCTTGGGCGGGTGCCTGTGGAGCTGACCTCCCCTGCAACTGCCTCCCAGGCTGGCAAGGTGAAGTTGGTGGACTGCCTGGAGCCATCTCTCAGGTAGAGGAAATCTCTGTGCTGGCACACACCATGAATAAGGGCCTCAAGGGAATCATTGCTGAACCTTGGCGCTGCCTTATTTTTCTTTGGAGCCACTTAAGCCTTGGGCATCTACACAACTGCAGAGCGTAATGTGTGTTCAACTGGCATTTATAAATGGCGCCAGGACCTTCAACCCCATTAGGTTACGGCAGGGCAGATGAATCACCATGTGACTCGGTGAGCTACTCACCAATGCATAATTAATAAGCTTCCAAGCCTAAGATTGGGTGTGATTTCCTGACCTACCGATCAGCAAGAAACTCGTCCCTAATCCTGCTTGCCACTGCACTTAGTCCCTGGAGTGGAAAATTCCACTCTTTGTATCCTCCTCACAACTTGCTTTCCTAGCTATTTTTGTATCATCAGCAATTTTAGTTACTATGCATTCAGTTCCTTCATCCAAGTCATTAATATAGATGTAAATAGTTAAGGCCCCAGCACTGATCCATGTGACACTTCAGTAGTGACAGTTTACCAAGTTGAAAATTGCCCATTTATCTTCACTCTGTTTCCTGTTAGTTAGCCAATCCTTTACGCACTCTAAAATGTCACCACCAACACCACAACACCTTATCTTGTAACCTTTTACATGGCACCTTATCGAATGCCTTTTGGAAATTCAAATACACTGCATCCACTGTTTCCCCTTTATACACTTTGCTTGTTATGTCCTCAAAGAACTCTAATAAATTAGTCAAACATGATTTCTCTTTCACAAAACCATGTTGACTCTGCCTGATTGTATTATGATTTTCTAAATGTCCTGCTACTACCTCCTTAATAATGGAATCCTGCATTTCCCCAATGACAGATGTTAGTCTAACTGGCCTGTAGTTTCCTACTTTATATTGCTATCCATTCCTGAAACTAGAAAATTACGGAAGGTTACAACCACTGCATCCACCATCTCTGCAGCCACTTCTTTTAAGACCTGCTCTGTTCTTATACTCTTAGTAATTTGCTTCCTGTTGTAGTCACCCAATTAAAATTTTTAATTTGTCAGTTTAAACTTTAGGGAGAGAAGTCGAAAAAATACTCACCAACCAATCACTTGTCTCTTTGAAATCACACTAAGATTTTTTTTCAAACACAGTCAGTGGGCTCTAAACCTAGGCACACCCCTCTAGCCTTGCTCTGTTCTCGATCTCGGTGCTGCTCTACCACTCTTCTCTTACTGCTGGCCTCTGTTCTTGCAGCTAAGGGCAATTAGGGATGGGCAATACATACTGGCTTTGCAAATGGCAATCTCATCCTGTGAGTAAATTTTTTTTTTAAAAAACACGGCATTGAAGTCTGATATTGTCCTCTTGGTTTCAAAATGTGCGATAAGAACAGGAGTAGACCATTCAGCTCCTCAAAAATCTTCTGCCATCCTGTTTGATCATGGCTGAAACTCATTCTCTGGACTATTAGTCCAAGCCTACAGATGCTAGTCCAACCACAGAATCACTGAACTGCAGTACCATGTGGCACCTCAACCTACATTGCACGGATTTGTGGCTGGCAAAGTGGAGTTGAAGCAGAAGATTGATCATGATCGTATTGAATGATGGAGCAGTCTTGAGAAGCCAGATGGTCTACTCCTCCTATTTCTTATATTCTCATGTTTTTATGATTATGGGTTCCTATTGTCATTTGTTCCATGTTAGTTTGATTCAGGGGTATTCTGTAGACTAACACCCACAATCTGTTCTAGGACCTGCTCAGCTAAGCAGGACTGATGAGCAGCCTTCATCGGCTTCAATCTTCGACCATGTTGACAGGATGTCACGCCCTTCTGAGGCAAACAAGCGGCTACCAAGCAAGATTCAGCTCATAGCCATGCAACCAATTCCAGCACCTCCTTTACAGAATCCATTGCTTCCCGAACGAGTTGCCGAAGCAAACAAACTAAATAAAGAGGTGAGAGTTTTTATAGATTCCCTCGAGGTAGCACGGGATTTAACAGTATGTTGTACACTTGAACCTCATTCTCATTCAAGAGTAAAAAAAGGCAAAAGGTCTTCCTCCATAGATCATGTTAATACGTGTCTCTAACTCGCTAAAGGCGCTTCACACAATTAATTTCTTCAAACTCCAGTGATTATTGCTATGTGAGCAAACCCGGCTGTCATTTCACAAAATATGCTTAAACTGTGGACTAAGGTAAACAAAACATAGCTAATGAGGCCCCATAATGAGATGAATTAAGAAAGATAGATATTCAAAACAATGGGAACAAGCAAGGAATAAGGACTGGACCATATAACACCATTCTATCTACTGAATATCTTGAGCATAGAAATTATATGCATGATGACCTGCTATGTTGAAGTGTCTTGGGTGTGGGAGTGGGAGCTTTGAATGGTGGTACCTAATACTCTTAATATAGTTCTCTCAACCACAGTAAAGAACCTGCAAGTGCACACACAGACTACCCCTTTTAAAGACAGTTTTACATCAGTGATGTCTTGTCAATAGAAGGACATAGGGTAGAACCTCTGTTTCATGAGACCGGCCCAGGAGTGTTAACAACTCATTTTGTGACCTGTCACCAGGTCTGCTGTTAAAGCTGAATGTACTGAGCTAGGTTGGCTCCCTTAGAATTGCACATCTCCTCCTTTGGCCTAGAGCAGCAAATTAAAGGAACAGTTTGTGGACATGCATTGAAGCACCATACATCAGGAGCACTTTTAGAGACCTTTGGTACCAATCCATTAAGGTGCCAGAGAATAATATCAAGCTGTAAATAACTAAAATCTCTTCAATCCCCTTCTCCAGGTTCAGAGAGCTTTGAGACAGAAATCCGAAATTGAGCACCACCGCAATAAGATCAGACTGCGAGCCAAAAGGAAAGGACACTATGACTTCCCCATCATGGATGAAGTTGGTACCGTTGACACCAAGGAAAGGCGCAGAGCCTACCGTAGGGCACAGGTTCACATTGATAGAATCCTCGATCCCAGTATTGATGGCCCATCTGTCCTTGTTGAACCGAGGAAAAGGTAAGCGTAAAATAAAAACAAAATGCTCGGCAGATCTGGCAGCCTCTGTGGAAAGAGAAAAAGAATTAAAGTTTCAGATCTATGACCTGATGAAAGGTCATCAATCTGAAATGCTAACTCTGTTTCTCTCTCCACGGATGCTGCCAGACCTGCTGAGTATTTCCAGCATGTTGTGTTTTTATTTCCGATTTCCTGCAAGAGTGATATTTTGCTTTTGTGCTTGGGCGTAAACTATTTCCGGAAGCAGTATGTGGCCATTTAAGACATTTCCTTGACATGGAATTTTCTGTGAACAAAAATGTAGGAAGGTGAGCACATCAATCTTTTGAATCAGAGATAAAATTATCAGTTATAGTACTGGGAACCAACTGTTGACCAGTATCATTGTATTGACAGTTTGATGGCACAAACTAAATTTACTGACTAGGTAAGCCTGAAGCTACCAGCATACTCAAATTTGCACCATGACATACTTAAGAATATATGTGAACTATGATGTGATATTCAAGATGTACAATAATATATTATTAATTCCTTTACACAGTTTTTCAATATTGACTATTTGAGCATGGGTACAAGTATTGTTAAAATGATGAAAACACCAAAGATTGTGTGCATTCTTGCCCCAAGCCCACATTGGCTCCCTTACCTACAGTGTCCTCTTGCTCCCAGCCATTGCCCATTGCATTCTCCCCCAGTCCAGGTATCTTACTGTAGGAATCCATGCACGGCTACCATAAATCTTCAAGAATAATTTGCAATTTTTCCTATAACTTGCAGCTGAAAATTTTGGTATATATTACACACATGGATTAATTATACATTTTTATGGATTTCTAGCTATTTTGTTGATTTCAATCTCTTGTCTTGGATGCAGTAGATAATTTACAATGAAACTTGACCCTTCTTCCCTCTAGTTATCGTGCTAAAAGGTCTCCAAGACAGAGGAGGAGGCATCAGGTCAATGGCAGCATGATGGATGCAGAAAAAGATAGGTTGATAACCACAGACAGTGATGGGACCTACAAAAAACCACCTGGTGTGAACAATACAGCTTATGTTGTAAGTATGGAAGAACCATAATTATATCTCCCTTGTGCTTTTGTGCCTTAAAGATGCCTATTTTTTCTCCATTCCGCTTGTTAAAGTTGATGCATCGTCTCCAGGTTAGAGGACAGACAGATTGGCTCCAAGATTGTTGTCTAGCCCTTACACCTAGCCTATATCTCTTCCTACTTTCAGAGACCTCCTCATAACCCATCTTTGACAAGTCTTTCACCACCACCCTTATTCTCTTGCTTCCTATTCATGGTCTTCTCTACATCGTTTATAAAGCATTTTGGGATATTTTACTATGTTATGAATTCTGTGTATGGGTTAGTTTTAACTAGTTGTGCTAAGATTACTGGAGAGCATGCAAGAACGACTTGAATCAAGTTTTGTCTTTCTCCCTAATTCACTTCTCTGTTATAGCCCATGCAAGATCTATATTGGTAATGTCAGGAGGAAGCCCATGGTCAATTATTTGGAATTGACCAATATGCCCTTCATGTCACACTGCTCTACTATAGCTGTGTTATGTTTCCCTTTGGTTGAAATCTGTGGAATGTTAGTTCTGAAAGATATGTGTACAGAGTAATTTTGAGTCAAATTTAAGCCTTGGCAGAACACATTTTCATTTAATATTGTTTTACTTTCTGTCTTTGACACTGCCAGAGCAATTACTTGAAGTGGATAGCATTCACATGTTGCTCACTGTTATCCGCCCATTGTTGCTACTTTGTACCTATTTGTAAGGTGCAAGACAGCCACCTATGCTTTAAATTGTATAATTTGGGCGGTTCTGTTGTACATGGGATTGACTGTCTGAGTTCCCAATGGACTGCCAGCCACTCAAACTGTTGCCCAAGTGTGGAGGTGTTGACCACAGTTTCCAGCCAGGCTTTCAAGCGAGTGCTTCTGCAGCAAAGGAAAACATTCCATTTCAGAGGAACGGAAGCCCAAATGATGCTGTATAAACTGAATGTGGATTTTCCTGGGCCAAAGCTGTGCCAGCTATCCTGGCTGAGAAAATCCACCTTTGAAGACCAGCAAGTGTGTAGGTTGATTTTATTAGTCTTTGTTTAGCACCTCATGTTGACACGGTTGCAGCCTGGAACTTGCTATGAAATAGATTGCCAATGCAAGCCACCCTACCACTCTGGCACAGCTTGTTGAGGCTCCAATTAACTTGCAATCACACCAGCTTACAAACTTCCTAAATAGTGAATTGAACCATGTTTGCAAGGCATGCTACGAATTTTGTAACATTGCTCCGTACTTGCCTCCTTCTGACTGCAGACTCGTAAAAATTGGGACTCTGAAGGGACTTCGTTTTGAATAGTAGATCTAACACTCGGTTGGGCCAAGAGGTTTTGGGTTAACCTGCCACTGAGCAGTTGGATGCTATTTGCCTTCACTACATGTGTCTCCTTTCATTGCCCCAGCTCCACTGACCTAATCTTGATCTGGTTCTGTGTTTTGCAGTCGGACCCTGACCTGCCTCCGGAGCCTAGACCTCATTCTCCATCACACACACACCCTCCCCCTCTTGCTCCCCCACCATACATTCCACCACAACCATCCATTGAAGAGGCAAGGCAGCAGATGTACTCTCTGCTCGATGATGCATTTGCTTTGGCAGCTCCAGGTAGTCCTGGAAAAGTCCTGTCAGCAGTCTGCCTTGGTCAGCCAGCCACCAGCACTCCTATCAGGGGAACCAGAGTGTCTGCTAACAGCCACTGGACTCCAGTGTATGAACAACCCCAGAGTCTCAGCAATCCATATGTCACGGTATGTAATACATATGTAAACATTTCCATTATGGCACATAATGCTGAAGTGACATCAGATTCAAATGGGTTTTCTTTCTCATCATTCTCCCAAGCTTTATTTGGCTTAATTCATTTTCATCCAATATCTTTATCTTAATGCTAATATTGATAATAAAATATAGCTAGCAGCGGTTAAGCGGCAGTGATCTGAGTAAGATTGCGTTTGGGCATGTTTGTTGTTGGAGAAGCCGATTATTACCAGGAACTGGATTGAGGCTGTCCATGCTCCATTCAAGGGAGATCTTTACATGTAGGTGGAGACTTGCATTTTATTAGTCAGTTGGAATTCAAACTCAGTTTCCAGTGCTGAAGGGCCAGTGTCTAAATGCATCACTCGGTCCCCAGGCCCTTTGTAATTACAACTAGCCTGATTTGAAATTCTCATTACAAATCATTGATCACACTTAAGATTTCTCAAGAGTAAGATAACCACAACGAGTATATAATACATGACATTCAGTTTTCCGTCATTTATTTAGCCATACGTGCTTACTAACCAACTGAAAATATTTCTATTCTGGAACAAAGGAAGTTCTTTCCATAGGATGATTAAGTATGCTATTACAGTCAGGACAGTTAAAGATCCAAGTCTCCATCTACCTGTTAATATAGGGTTTTTAATAGCCTTTTTCATCAGCTTCTGACAGAGTTCAGCAACCTTTATTCTTAAACTCATTGCTTTCCATTGTTTTTAAAATGAGCATTTAACAGTATGGTTGGAGTCCTGACTTCACTGTACAGAGCCTGGGCACTATGTCCAGCCAATGCAGAGTTAAGTCAGTCTGCTAGCTGATGCTGATGTTGCTAATGAAACAGAATGTCACAAACCGAGACCCCCACAGTCTTTTTTTTCTACCTCTCCAGTTACCATTAGGCCTGTAAATTACAGGCAGCACTTGTCTCCAGACCTGAGTGAATATTAGCCTTAAAAAGGGCCTCAAAGAGCAATATATGTTGGCTTGTGCTTCAGTTTCCTATTCAAACCATTCAGTTAACACCATGAACCATCATCCTACCACTTGTGGTCATAGGGATTGCAGCACCAGATTTGGTCACCGCATGCAATGTAATGAGACAGGAAATCATTAGTAAATAATGCTTGTTATTGAAAAATGTCGAATAGTCGTTACGGGGTTTGCACAGAGATGAATTTGAGGCTGGGTGACTTCTGTGCTGTGTGAGGTGTGGTATAGCTGGCAAATGTTGAGATTGTGATTTATTACAGTAGTTGGAAAGATGACGGATGGCTTGGAAATGACAAGGGCTCTTTAGGAGCAAGTGCTCTGTATTAAAGCCTAGTGAATTTCTCTTGCAGTTGACAAATGTGCTTGCACTGTTGCCTCCTCAGCACCATACTTGAGTTGCTTTTCTAAAGGCTTTTGCTGCACTTATTCCTCTTTTAAAGGTGCATCATGAAGAATACAGCAGACCAATGATGTAGAAAGCTTTGCTGGTAGCTTTTTTTATTTGTTCTTGGGATGTGAGCATTGCTGGCAAAAGCCAGCATTTATTGCACATCTCTAATTGTTCTTTAGAAGGTGGTGTGTATTTTCTTTATTCATTCATGGAATGTGGGCGTCGCTGGCTGGGCCAGCATTTATTGCTCATCCCTAATTGCCCTCAAGAAGGTAGTGGTGAGCTGCTGCCTTGAACCACTGCAGCACATGTGGTGTAGGTACACCCACAGTGCTGTTAGGGAAGGAGTTCCAGGATTTGACCCAGTGTCAGTGAAGGAACAGCAATATATTTCCAAGTCAGGATGGTGAGTGACTTGGAGGGGAACTTCCAACTGGTGGTATTCCCATGTGTCTGCTGCCCTTGTCCTTCTAGATGGTAGTGGTCATGGGTTTGAAAGATGCTGTCTAAGGAGCCTTGGTGAGTTCCTGCAGTGCATCTTGTAGATGGTAGACATTGCTGCCACTGTGCGTCAGTGGTGGAGGGAGTGAATGTTTGTGGATGGGGTGCCAGTCAAGCAGGCTGTTTTGTCCTGGATGGTGTCAGACTTCTTGAGTGTCATTGGAGCTGCATTCATCCAGGCAAGTGGAGAGTATTCCATCACACTCCTGACTTGTGCCATTTAGATGGTGGACAGGCTGTAGGGAGTCAGGAGGTGAGCTACTTTCCACTGGATTCCTAGCCTCTGACCTGCTCTTGTGTCCACGGTATTTATATGGCTAGCCCAGTTCAGTTTCTGGTCAATATTAACCCCCAGGATGTTGATAGTGGGGGGATTCAGTGATGGAATGCCGTTGAGTGTCAAGGTGCAATAGTTAGATTCTCTCTTGTTGGAGATGGTCATTGCCTACCATTTATGTGGTGCAAATGTTACTCAACACTTGTCAGACCAAGCCTGAATATTGTACAAGTCTTGCTGCATTTGTACATGGACTTTTTCAGTATCTGAGGAGTCACGAATGGTGCTGAACATTGTGCAATCATCAGCGAACATCCCCACTTCCGACCTTATGATGGAAGGAAGGTCATTGATGAAGCAGCTGAAGATGGTTGGGCCTAGGACATTACCCTGAGGAACTCCTGCAGTGATGTCCTGGAACGGAGATGTTTGATCTCCAACAACCATAACCATCCTCCTTTGTTCTAGGTATGAATCCAATCAGTGGAGAGTTTTCCCCTGATTCCCATTGACTCCAGTTTTGCTCAGGCTCCTTGATGCTACACTGTGTCAGATGCTGCCTTGATATCAAAGGCAGTCACTCACCCTCTTGAGCTGCTGGAGTCTGTGTGAAGTAGGAGCACCCACAGTGTCTTTTTCTGTAGCAGTTTGACACAACTGATTGACTTGCTTGGCCATTTTGGAGGGCAGTTAAGAGTCAACCACATTGCTGTGGACCTGGAGTCACGTGTACCTGGTAAGGATGATAGATTTTCAACCCTGAAGGAGAGAACTGAAACAGATGGGTTTTACAACAATCGGTAGTTTTGTGATCATTATTAAATAGACTTGCATTTATTTCGGATTTATTAATTCGTTGAATTTAAACTCCCCCAGCTGGCATGGTGGGATTTGAACTCGTGTCTCCAAGAGCATTAATCTGAACCTCTGGATTACTGCTATTACTACTTTAGGGTGAGGCGATGGTGTAGTAGTATTGTTGCTGGACTAGTAATCCAGAGACCTAGGGTAATGCTCTGGGGTCCCAAGTTCGAATCCTGCCACGGGGGATGGTGGAATTTGAATTAATTAAAAATCTGGAATTAAAAGTCTAAAGACCCATCTGGTTTTCCCTTTAGGGAAGGAAATCTGCTGTCCTTACCTGGTCTGGCAGGTACATGTGACTCCAGACTCTCAGCTTAAATGCCATCTGAACAAGGGCAATTAGGCGGTGTCCATATGCCATGAATAAGAAAAAACTATGTTGCTATACCATAAGAAATGGGAGCCACAGCAGACCATTCAGCCCCTCGAGCCTTCTCCATCATTCATTATGATCATCTACCTCAACTCACTTTCCTCCCTATATTCCATGATTCCCTGAGAGATCTGTCTATGTCAGACTTGAATATTCTCAACCATCTTGCCTCCACAATCCTCTGGGGTAGAGAATTCCAAAGATTTGCAACCCTTCAAGTGAAGAAATTTCTCTTAATCTCTGTACTAAATGGCCTCTTATCTGGAGGTTGTGCCCCCCACTGTTACAATTCCACAGCCGCCCTAGCAAGCCCCATCAGAATATGGAGCATTTCAGCACGGTCACCTCATTCCTCTAAACTTCAGAGAGTACAGGTCTAATTTACTCATCATAGGACAACCCTCTCATTCCAGTGATCAGTCCAGTGAGCCTTTTCTGTACTGTCTCCAATACAGGTATATCATTTTGTAAATATGGAGACAAATTCTGTGCAGTACTCCAGGTGTGGTTTCACAAAAGCCCTGTACAATTGTAGAAAGGCTTCCTGTTTCGTGTGCTCCTATCCCTTTGCAATCAAGGCTAAAATGCCATTTGCCTTCCTAATTGCTTGTTTTACCTTCATGCTAAATTTGTGTTCTTGCACAAGTACACTCAAGTCCCTCTAAGCATCAAGATTTACAAGTTTCACACCTTTTTAAAAAATATTCTCTTTTCTGCTCTTGAGGCCAAAGTGCATGATACTCCACATGTTTCCCACTCACTTAACCTGTCCATATAGAATCATAGGATGGTTACTGCACAGAAGGAGACCATTCAGCCTGTCATGTCTGTGCTGGCTCTCTGAAGGAGCAATTCACCTAATGCCACTCCCCTGCTGCCTTCCTGTAGCCCTGCACATTCTTCCTTTTCAGATAAATAGAATCATAAAATAAATAAAATTTTAAATTTGGGCAAATGCTACTTCCATGGTGCACAAATCCTGGAGTGGTTCTTGAGCAAGAACAATGTGACTAACCATACTTTGATCTTAATTTTGGTTGAACTGACTTGGTTCCCTTACTGAACACAACTGTGTTCTATCTCTGAGACTAGCAACTACTAACATTTGTAAGTAGGAGAGATTGTGGATAAGTCATGGCCAAAAACAACTATTATTCCAATCTTTTTGCAGCCTCTTTGTGTCCTGCTCGCAGCTTTCATTCCCACCTAACTTTGTATCATCAGCAAACTTAGATAATTTACTCTTGATCTCTTTGCCTGCATTTGAATTTTCGCTAGCAGTTTGGTACAATTAATTGAGTGGCTTGTTAGGCCGTTTCAAAGGGCATTTAAGAGTCAGCCACATTGTGTGGGTCTGGAGTCACTGATGAGGTAAGCACAACAAATTTTCTTTCATTGGTGAACCCAATAGGTTTTTGCAACAGTCCAATAGTTTCATGGTCACCATTACTGAAACTAGCTTTTAATTTGCAATTAAATTACTTAACTGTATTTAACTTCCATCAGCTGCCTTGGTGGAATTTTAACCTAGGTCTCCACAGCATTAAGCAGGGCCTCTGGATTACCAGTCCAGTAATATTACCACTAAACTAGCTTACCCATAAAGCTCCCAAAGCCTGTCTACCATCTATAAGGCACAATTCAAAAGTGTGATGGAATACTCTGCACTTGCTTAGATGCATGTGGCTTCAATGACATCCAAGGAACTTGACACCATCCAGGACAAAGCAGCCCGTTTGATCGGTACCCTATCCACCAACTTAAATATTCAGTCCCTCCGTCACTGATGCACCATGTGCACATTATACAAGATGTACTGCAACAACACACCAAGGCTCCTTTGACAGCACCTTCCAAACCCACGACATCTACACCTAGACAAGGACAAGGGCTGTAGACATATGGGAACACCACCACCTGCAAGTTCCCCTCCAAGCCACACACCATCCTTACTTGGAATTATATCATCATTCCTTCACTGTCACTTGGTCAAAATCCTGGAACTTTATTCCTAACAGCACTGTAGGTGTACCTACATCACATGGACTGCAGCGGTTCAAGAAAGCAATTCATCACTATCTTCTCAAGGGCAGTTAGGGATGAGTAACAAATGCTGGCCTTGCCAGCAATGCTGGCATCCCATGAAAGAATAATATAAAGATTACAGTATATAGATTGTAAATAGCTGAAGTCCTAGCACTGATCCTTGCAGCACAACCAATAGTCACAGCCTGTCAACTTGAAAATGCTCAGTTTATCTTTTTTTCTTCACTCCCTATCTGTTAACCAGTCCTCCATCCATGTTAATATATTACACCCAACTCCTTGAACCCTTACCTTGTATGTTAGCCTTTTGTGGTGGCAGCTTATCATATGCCTTTTTTGAAATCCAAGTAAATCACACCCACAGGTTTCTCTTTATCTATTACTTATATTCTCAAAAAAACTTCAATAAATTTGTTAAACACTAATTTCCTTTTGTAAAGCTATACTGATTTCTAAGTGTATTGTTAAGATTTCCGTAGTAAGTGATTCCACAATTTTTCCTGATGACTGATGTCAGGCTAACTGGTCTGCAGTTCCCTGTTTCTTCTCTCCCTCTTTTTTTGAATTGTGGCATTACATTTGCTAACTTCAATCCACTGAGACTGTCTTAGAATCAAAGGAAGTTTGGAAAACCATAACAGTGCATCCACTATCTCTGCAGTAATCTTGTTTTAGAACCCTTGGATGTTTTAACATCTCCCCACCAGACTTTTATGAGGTGCCCAAAGCTTGACTTCAGTTTGACAATGGATTGGTGGAGGCAAGGTCTACACTGTATTTAAACTCAGCTGGTGCGATAAGAGTCATAAGCTGCAATGGGTGTCTCTGGTCTTGCCAGGAAGCTGCCCCCTCCTTCCAAATTCTTGCCTTTCGCGTTGATGTCTGTTCAAATCAGCCAGTTGAACAGCTAGCCTACACTTAATCATTTCTCTTGATGTAAAAAGATAGTTTAATAGCAAGGAACCATAAACACTGTGTCTGAAAGTTGCAGTGGGAGAAAATGGTGTCAAACTGATCACAACATAAAATGGCCAGGGTGTTAAACCATTGGTACAGGATGGGGGTGGAGAGGAAGGAAAGGCATGCTAAATGTAGTTAAATTTCATGTCATTCAATAGCTTGGGTCTGGTATCTTCTCTTTGCTCCTGAGAGCTGTCACCCAATTTACAAATGAAAGGTTAGAAATGTTATTACTTAAAATCCTAATCTCTCTTTCTTGGTTCCCCAGAGATATGAAGAAACAGGAATGAATCCACCTTCTGGAGCAGGTCACCTGCACAAGTAAGAAATTAACCAGTGGAATTTCAAATCGGAGTGGACAACTCTATCCTGATATTAATAACACCCAAATTAAGTACATTTGTTTGGAGAGCAATGAGAAAACTGGTCATGAATCTGTCTTTTGGAATCTTTTTTTTAATATGGAAACTTGGCACTTAGCCTAACATGCTAAGAAATTCATCAAATAAGAAGGACTTAACAGAGGCTAGAAAGTGGCTTGGATCTGCTTTCTCATAAAGGGCTATGCATTCTGCAGTTTTGAAAATGCTCAGCCCTGTCAATCAGAATTGAATTGTTCAAGGATTTTCTCAGCTATAGGGGGATGACCAGGAATCTTTAATTGTCTCTTCAAAAAAAAAAATTTGTCAACCAAGAAAACCTTGCAAAGTGCACTGGTGTAAAATGCAAGTGGTCTCACTTTCACTCAGTCCGATCTTAATTGGATTTCTCCTCTGATCTTTGGGGTCAGCAACAAAACTTGCCACTTGAGAGATAACAATCGGAAAGGATGGGCCTTTGGAGACTGCCTCACTAAATAGGGGAAGACAGAATGAAGACAAGGACTAGTGCTAGGACCACTGTGTCTTTTGGTTTGAAATACATGACCTGGATATTGGAATACAGAATTAATTTCTAAATTTCACCGATGATACCAAAATTGGAGATGTGGCAAACAGTGGGGATGATACCAGTCGATGCCACAGGACATAGATTAGCAGAAAGGGCAGACAAGTGGCTGATCAACTTTAATACAGAGATGTGTGAGATGATGCATTTTGGCAGAAGGGATAGGCAGAGTTAATATACACTTAATGGCACAGTTCTAAAGGGTGTGCAGGGACAGAAGGGCCTGGGGGTTCATGTGCGTAGACCTTTGAAGGCAGCAGGTCATATTGAGAGAGTAATTGCAAAGCATATAGACTTTTAAGCACCATAAATAGAGGTTTTGAGTGAAAAAGCAGGGAAGTTATGTTGAACCTTTTTCAAGCTTTGGTTCGGCCACAACTAGGGTATTATGCCAAGCTCTGGTCGCCACACTTTAGGAAGGATGTGATGGTCCTCGAGAGGGAGCAGGGGAGATTTACAAGAATAGTTTCAGGAATGAGTAATTTGAGCTACATGGTTAAGTTGGTGAAGCTGGTTGTTGTTCTAAGAACAAAGGAGATTATGGGGAGTTCTAATGCAGGTGTTCAAGATTATTACAAGTTTCGATAAGGTAGACAAAGAATCATTGGGTGATCATACAGGAACTAGAGGACACCGATTTAAGCTTTTGGCAAGAGATGTGAGGAAGAACATTTTTACACAGGAAGTGGTAATGACCTGGAACTCGCTGCCTATGAGGGTGGTGAAAGCAGAGGCGATGAATGATGTCAATAGGAAAGGGCATTTGAGGGAAATAAACTTGCAGGAATATGGGGAATGGGCCTGACTGGATCGCTGTGCAGCAGGCCAGCATGGACTCAATGGACCATATGACCACCACCTGTGCTGATATAATTCTGTGACTCTGTGAAGACCTTCCCAGATTATATCATGCTCCTCCCTTTTCCCCAGTGCTGTATCTTGGCAATCAATGGAATGGATGTACTCTGTATCCAGATATCATTCAATTAAGCTGGGCGCTGTCTTCATCAGAAACTTGTGCAGAACTTATGAAGTTCTGGAACTAAGCTAACAGCAGAGAAAATGGAGTTGTTGAGGCTGAAAAAAGCAATCTGCCTGGAGCACCCGAACTGCTTCGTAAAGCCCTCCCTATATATTGGGTTCTTTCTGTTGAAGTGCATTCATTTGCTTAGACTTGAGTAACCACTGTTCCTGTTTCATGTTGCTTTGCTGTTTTGCTGCAATTAAGTTGCTGAGATTTTCTTAAACCTGGATAATGTCTGCTCGCTATGCCTATTCCCCTAGGAGCATTTCACCATGTGGTGCTTATATACAAGTTCCGGGTATCACTCTAGACGACCCTATGTATTTAAAGGTTGTGATTGAGAAGGAGCAGAAGCAGCTGAACAGGTGTGTTTGCACTTCAGGCCATCAGTTCACTAATATCCTTTCGGGAAGGAAATATGCTGTGCTTACCTGGTCTGGCCTACATGTGACTCCAGAACCACAGCAATGTGGTTGACTCTTAAATGCCGTCTGAACAAGGGTCATCAGGGATGGGCAATAAATGCTGGCCTAGCCAGTGATGCCCAACTCCCATGAATGAATTAAAAAAAAAGTTAGATACTGCCTTTAGACACCACCTGTATGTATGTAGCCACAAGTAGTACATTAGTATTTATATCTAGAGGGCCCAGGACTTCTGCTTGGTCAGTAGATGGCTCTGCAACTGCAGTGAATGCTGTGACAGCCTAGATCTGTAATGACTTATCAGTAGCCATTTAAGTAATTTTGCTGTGTGTTATGGCTGTGGCTTTACCCTGACTAGAAAAAACACCTTCAACTTCCACTCTGGGCATTCTCCTTCTGTTGCACACTCCATCAGCAAGGATAGAAATCTATCAGGTACACTGAGATAATATGATCTGATTGCGACACAGTTCAAATGTGCAATGAAGGTGCACACAATGTCTGAAGAGCAGCAGGCTGTCCCCACTGGTTAACATGTTTACAATCTGTTCAACTTCAATGAACTGTGTACACTTTTTAACCCAGACATTATTTTCCATTCATTGCTTACAAGCTTATTTACAGTCTGAACCGCATTTTTTTATACAAAGTTCCCCTGATTGCACGGCAAACTGCGCAAGCCAGCAAATTGACGACCGATTCAGCCAAGGAATTTAACACAGCATTAAGTCAGGTCTACTTTGTCTTATTATCTGATATACTCTTACTCAGGCTCATGAAAAGAAATCATGCCCTAGTGGAATTTTGCAAATTTTGCTGAATAGTTTATGGCCTCAAATCTCAGATATTTTTGTTCTGGGCTTAATGAGGTGAAGCCATGGTCAACAGAAAGGGCTATTCTCACTGACCTCTACACCTGAATCCTCTTAACTGATCCGAACCTACGAAGTACAAAAGCATGCTGTTTCCGAACTTTTATCACCATATCTGTTGAGCTAATTCCTTTAGGTTTTGTTACTTTCTGGAAAGAACCATCAATAAATGGTGCAATGTCAATGTTTTCAAGCTTGTGTTTGCGAGAGATTCCTCAAAATGTTGACCCTCTCCCATGTACCCCCCACTGTAATGTCCAAAAGTCAGATAATAACTTGAGTCAACAAATGCAGGAAAAAATATAGAGTATAACACACTGGGGAAGAGCTTCCAATAAGATTTTCTGAATGCCAAGTGTAACTTTGGCAGAATATCACCGGAATCTCGCAAATAAATGGTGTAAAACAGGTACAAAGGCCAATATCTACCCCTTCATCTTCTCAACTGTAAAACAATCCAACCCTTTCGCCCGTCTTTCAGGTTCATGCTTTTACACGGCAATTTAAAATGTTTATCAGTTGCAGTTTTATGGCTTCTGAGCTATGCATCTGAGGTGTCAATTTGTGCGATAGTGCTGAATAATCACTTGCACTAAGTTTAAAATTGAGTGTTACTTGAACTCGTTTTTACAGTGGATTGAAGTGAAGCCCTGGTTTACTGCTAATGGTTTTGTTGAGAGAGTCTTTGTAATACGGTAAATCCTTCAGTGTAGAATGTTATTTAAGAAGTTTGCTTGTAGCATTGCCAAAATTTTTTTTAACTGATTCATGTCGTGTGCTTGATCTAGCCATGGCACTGGATATATCCAGCCAGGAGAGGAGATGAGGAAGGAGCACTCCCAGCAGGAAGCAATATACTCAAACAGGCCTATATATGCCGAAGAATTCCAGACACGATCCTCAGGACACAATCCAGGTATGAATGTACAATGGTTTGATGACTTTTGAAGCAAATCCATCTCAGTCATTTGCAATGTTCAGTTTCCACATCCTCTGTACTCCTGTTATAGTTTATATACAATTCGCATTCATCCAGGCTAGTTGCTGTAAGTAATTCCTCTTCAAACCATATGCATTTATTCATTTGCAAACCTATTCAGTGCTCAACTTCATCAGAAACGCAGTGTAACAGATTTGGATGTTATCAAATGGTTATCAATATCTCATTTATTAATAGTTAAATCAAACATGTAAAAGTATCAGATTAGAAAACAATCATACAGAGATCAAAACGATATTAGGCTCTGGGCAGCACTCATAGTTAAGGTGGTGGTTTGGCTGTTTCAAATTTTCTGACAACTAGGCTATCTTCTGTTAGTTGGGTGGTGTTTGCTGTTATCCTTCCCCCAAGCTCAAAAGACACTGTCCTGCCTCAGGAACTTCACACTTTATACAGTAGAATAGTGGTTATGATAATAGATTAGTAACCGAAAAGCCTGGACTTCTTATTTGGATCCATAGGAGCTGTGGAATTTAAACCGGATTGTTCTAAAAGTCCACCTGGTTCATCAGTGTCCCTTAGGGAAGGAGATCTGTTCTTACCCAGTTTAGCCTATTGGCAAGTCCAGACCTACAATGATGTGGATGACTCTTAAACTGCCCTCTGAAATGGCCTAACAAGCTACTTTGATTGTATTAAACTTTTGCAAAAATGTCTAAGAAGAAAAGAATGGCTGGAACACTGGTCATCAACCCAGGTACCGGACATGACCAAAGCACAACTGGTCTAGCCGACCCTGCAAAGCCCTCCTTGCTAACATTTGATTACCAGTGCCAAAATTGGGAGAGCTGTTCCATAGGCAGAAGTTTCCGCTGAGCGGGTGGGCGCAAGCCCAACCTGATCGTGCATAAAATGACGTGCGATGTCGGGCGAGCGTCCCAATGTCATCGCGCACTCGCGCGATATTTCACTCGTCAGGCATGCAGGGGAGTTGGAGCCGCACCCGGCATTAATTAACAGGCTAGTTAAGGCCCTTGGCAACCCAATTGATGGAGATTTAACATTGCCTGTGCGATTTTTCGCTCGTCACACCGGCAAAATGGGCAGACAGGCAGGCCACAATTTGCAAAACCTCATCCACGGGCGGGATAAGCAGGGTCAGCAGTATTGTTGGTGTGAGTAGTGACCTCCATATGTCAGCTGATCAGGCCTGAGATCAGTTCCGACGGTGTGGGTGGATGCCCCATGCCAGTGGCTCTGAAGGTCACAGTGGCCCTCAACTTCTGTGCCTCCAGGGCTCAGTGAGGGATCTGTATGGAGCTTCCCGATCAGCTGTCCACAGTTGCGTCAAGCTGGTGACAGAAGCTCTGTTCAGGCAGGTATTGTCTTTCATTCATTTCCCTATGGACGAGACCAGTCAGGCTGACTGTGCCAGAAGCTTTGCAGCGATAGCTGTGTTCCCCCGTGTCCAGGGTGCAATCGACTGCACACGTGGCCATCAAGGCGCCAGCGGGTCAGCCGGGTGCCTTCGTCAACAGGAAGGGCTTCCACTCCATGAACGTGCAGATAGTGTGTGACCACAGGATGCAGATTCTGCAAGTCTGTGCAAGGAACCCAGGCAGATCCCATGACGCATAGATCCTGAGACACTCCCAGGTGCCGAGGCTCTTCAGTGCTCCAGCCCGACTGGATGGATAGTTTCTGGGTGACAAGGGCTATCCCTTGAAAATGTGGCTTATGATGCCTCTCCTCCACCCAAGAACAGAGGCGGAGCAGCTGTACAACAAGAGCCATGCCTCCACAAGGGCTGTGGTAGAGAGAGCCATCGGCCTTCTCAAGAAGTGCTTCCAATGCCTGGACCGTTGAGGGGGCGCACTACAAATCCCCCAGAGTGGTTGTCACTGATAGTCGTTGCATGCTGCACTCTCCATAATCTGGCACAGGCAAGAGGTGACCCACTGAAGGAAGAGGATCTTAACGCAGCTGCACAGGCCACAGAGGATGAATCCAGTAGTGAGTCAGAAGAAGAGCACGATGAGGAGAACGCTGAGGGCGTGGAGCCAGACCTCGGTAACCTCCAGAGAGGCTGGGACGCCTTGATCCAACGCTCTTTCAGCTAGGCTACCAAATAAGAGCTACCCCTCATGCCAGGGCTGCCACTTCCACCCTGGATCGCAGAAATGACCCTTTCCTTGGCCCCCAAGATACACTCAGTGCCTGCGCAATAAAGTTTAAAGCCACCCACGTCCAGCATTACATACTGGCCTAGCTTGCACCTACAAAACAAATGAAGCATACTCAGGCCAATAACACAAAAGCAAATGTAATTTAATGCTGGAACACACATAGTCTTGAGCAGAAAAAAACCAGTGTTGGTAGTCGCACCATTTTAAAAAAAAAGAAAAAATGGGGGAGCAAAAGATCACCTGTGACCAGTCCCTCTTGTGCCTAAGGTGCTTTAAACTTAGGTTTATGGGTGCTACGTATAGGTGCTCCCCCTTCGTTGGCACTGGCATTGGAGACAGCCTGCTGACCATGCTGTCCTGTAGGCCTTGATGACCTTGGCGGTTGTCCTGTGGCCAGTGGAGCCCGTGCTGATCACGCCTGGGAGGGAGCGGCCAGTGGCACGGCTGGCATCTCCCCAGATGCCACAGCCTCATTTGATGTGACAATCAATGGCAGAGGGGCGGAGGAGCTGCTGCCGTCATCCAGAGTGCCCTGAGAGGAGCCCACAGAGATGACAGGCACTTTGTGTGCCAATGTGAGGTCACTGTGGACCTCCCTGCTCGCCATTGATGGAAGGGCACCTAGCTGGGATACTGGGTGCCCCATCCATCTCACACACAGACACTGACCACCTGAGGTCAGTGCCTGTGTGAGGGCTTGCAGGTCCGAGCGAAACCCCAGGAACCCCTCATTATGTCCCTGGAGCTGCCTCTCCATGAGAATAGCCACTCTCTCCATGGAAGAGGCATTGCGCTTGGCCATGACGGTTAACGCAGTGGTCATGCTCTGCAGGGACTCCTCCAAAATAGAGACCATGGCACGCATACTCTCTTGGACCTCCACCAGACCCTCCTGCACACCCCACTGGACGTGCAGCACCTGATGCCTAATGGAGCCTCCAGAGGCTCATCATCTGCCTTCGACTGAGCATTGTCCTGGTCTTCAGCAGTCCGCCGACAGCTGGCGCTCTGGGCGCACTGTACGTCCGTCTGCACCTCAAGCGAATGTGAAGTGCCCTCACCAATGTTCAGCGAGATACTAGCCGCCAAACTAATGCCCACCAAGTTGCTGCTATCTGCGCTGGTGCCTGCTTCAGAGAGTGGGTGTGATGCAGGTGCTTGGGAGCATAGTGGTCCCCCAGGGTCTGGAGAGCAAACACCTGCTGGCGAACCTAAAAGGGAGAAGAAGGACATGTCATTAGTTAAAGTCATCACACTGTCACTGTGCATGCCAGGCACCCTGGTGAGATGACGGAGAATTCATTGCGACAGAAGGCTGTGGAGGCCAGGTCATTGAGTGTATTTAAGAGCGAGATAGATAGGTTCTTGATTGGTAAGGGGATCAAAGGTTACGGGGAGAAGGTGGGAGAATGGGGTTGAGAAACTTATCAGCCATGATTGAATGGCGGAGCAGACTCGATGGGCCAAATAGCCTAATTTCTGCTCCTATGTCTTGTCTAAGTGATGAAGCTGTCTTACGTACTAGGTTGCTGGGAGAGGCCGACCTCCCCTTCCCCGCAGGAGCAATTCCTGTCCTCCCCAGCCAGCTCGGCCGCAGCCTCCTTGAACTCAGTGAGGGCAGTGTGTCGGCCGTCCCTCCCCCGGTTTGCGATCTTTCACACCCATTGTGTGCCAGCTTGGCCTGTATGAAGAAAGAAAGGCATGTGATGAGAAGGGATGGAGCAGAGGGTTGGGTATGCATATCCCCTGTGTGTGGTGAACCCTCCCCAGAAGGGCCAGAGGATGGAGTGTGATCAACATGATAGATGGGATGATGGCAACGTGAAAGTCTCCGTGAGAGAACAAGTGGTGTGTGTCCCCTGCTAATGGTTGCGTGTGATCCCCGAAGAGAGTGGCTGTTTGAGTGCATGCCATGATGCAAGTTTAATATTGGAGGGAGCTGAAAGATGACACTGCCTGGTGGAGCGGATGAGGTCATTCATCCTCTTCCTGCGCTGGATGGTGTTTCAGGCACGGCTACTAGCCGTGCTGACCTGCTTTGCAACAGCCTCCCAGGGGCCTGGTCAAGGCCTGGAGGACCTGGTGGGTGAAGCAGGGTGCTGCCGCCTTGAGGCTTTCGGCTGCCTTCTTGTAGCTGGAAGATATCTCTCAATGTGTCCTGAAGATAGATGGGCTGGAGAGAGTGAGATGTATGTGTTGGACTAGCATTTAAATGTGGCGCCTGGACCTTCGTCGCTGCCAGCTGATGACAGGCAGCCGGATCCACTCCTGACCTGCCAGGTGATTCAGCTCAATACTTGCCTGTGCGTAATTAATAAGCCTGGATTCGGGTGTGAGTTCCCACCATTCTGGTCAGCGGGGTGGGCGCTGCCAAAACGGCCGCCACCGCAATTAGTCTAATAAATTCCGCCCATTTAACTCTGTTTCTCTCTCCACTGATGCTGTTGAGTTTTTCTAGCATTTTCTGTTTTTATTTCAGAATAATGAACAGCTCTGTTCAAAAGCAAAAACAAGGGAAATAAGATGCAGGTCAGCATATGACAGAAAAAACAGAATCAAAATAAGAGACAGAGTTCATGTGTGGGCTTTAATTGTTGAACACAATGTTGAGCCTAGGAGGCTGTAAAGCGTGTAATCGGAAAATGAGGTGCTGTTCCTCGAGCTTGCATTGAACTTCACTGGAATGCTGCAGCAGAACAACGACAGAAATGAGTGTGAGAGCAAGATGGTGAATTAAAATGGCAAGCAACCGGAAGCTTGGGGTCATGCTTGCGGACTGAATGGAGGCATTCTGCAAAGCGTTCACTCAGTCTGCGGCTGTTCTCCCCAGTGTAGAGGAGACTGCATTGTGAGCAGTGAATGCAGTAGGCTAAATTGAAAGAAGTACAAGTAAATCACTGATTCACCTGGAAGGAATGTTTGGGAATTTGGATGATGAGAAGAAAGGAGGCAAAAAGGGCAGGTGAAGTTTTATGTGGAAAGTGTGAAATTATTTACTTTAGTAGGAAGAATGGAAAAGCAGAATATTTCTTTAAAAGGTGAACAACTAGCAGATGTCAGTATTCAGAAAGATTTGAATATCCTTATGCACATATCACAAAGTTAACAAGCAGGTACAGCAAACAATTAGTAAGACAAATATATGTTATACTTGGTGTGGTGTGGGTGGTGTGTTTGGAGTATAAGAATAAGAAAGTTTTGTTACAGTTATGTCGGGCTTTGGTGAGGCCACAGGTGGAGTACTGTAGACAGTTTTGATCTCCTTTGAAAGGCAACATATTTTTGCCTTTAGAAGGGGAGCGATGAGGGTTTACTAGATTGGAGTGAGAGGATAGATCGAATAGAATGGACCTATATTGCCTGGAGTTTAGAAGAATAAGAGGCAATTTCATTGAATCTTAAAATTCTTTGAGGGCTTGACAGTGTAGATGCTGAACATTTGTTTCCCCTGACTGAAGAACCTAAAAGTAGGAGTTGTAGTCTGAGTATTAGTGGTCAGTCATATTAGGACTGAGTAGAAATTTCAGCACTGAAGGTGGTAAGTCTTAGGAATTTTCTAGCTCAGAGTGCTGTGGATGTGCAGTTATTGAGTATGTTCAAAGCTGACATTGTTAGACACTTGACCATTGAGGGAATCCGGAGATCTGGGGATAGAACGGGATAGTAGAATCTATACCCCTCATGATTTTGAACATCTCCACCAAATCTCCTCTCAGGAGAACAACCCCAGCTTCTCCAATCTGTTCGTATAACTGAAGTCCCTTCATCCCTTTTTTTACATCCCATTTTTACAAATATTTCCTGCACCCTTTCTAAAGCCTACACATTCTTCCTGAAGTATGGTGCCCAGAATTGGACACCTTACTCCAGTTGGAGGCCAGACTAGTGTTTAAGATTCGTAATAACTTACTTGTTTGTGTACTCACTGGTCCAAATCATCCAGTCTCCAGATCAGCAGAGATGTTGGAAGATGCATGTCAGGACCCTGTGGAAGTCTTGATGCTACACTTATGTGGGAATTACTCAGGAAGTTTAAACTTAAGATGTGATCATTCTCTGCTGCCCAGGGCCCTCCACGAGTGTCTCCAACCTGAGCTTAAAGCAGAGACTTGGGCCAGAAATGTGGGACTTACCTGAAGACTCAAGCCAGGAAATGGTAGACAGTTTAATACCTGGTCTAACAGCTGTGTAACTCAACTGAGCATTACAACAGAGCCCCCCCGCCCCCCCCAACAATCACCCTGATCACCTGACTATCTCCTCCCGACCCGACCCAACTACCCTGCTGACCACTCAACCACCTGACTAATCCCCAACCACACCACCCGACTCCTGCCCCTCTCCCATCCCGGTCACTCCCCTCTCGATAGAATAACTTTTCCCAGTGCTGGATCCGTTTTGATGAAGGCAGCATGAGATTGAAAAGTTTCTGGTAAGACTCAGAGGAGTCGATGTATAAATAGTTCTGATGCGAAAGAACTGGACTGGTAATTTAATTAGTTTCTGACATTAAAGGAATCTCATCACTTCCAGATTTCATTGAGCAATGTTTGAGGTGGTAACAAAAAAGAGCAAACCAAACAATAATTTAATATAACTATTTTCTTTCAATTTATAGGTGACCCTAAAATGTTACAGTACTTGAACTATCTCCCTGGAGCCTTGCTGCATCTATTAGGTCTCAAGTCCCATTTTCAGCTGAATACTGCTTTTGGTCATTTTTAAGACAATGGATTTCACCTAGGTCTGAAATCAACCAGACTCGTTTAAACCCACCCCCCAGCCCACCACCTCTGACTATCTCCTCCACCTCCCCACCCTGCACCTGCAACCAAACCCGGCAACCTATCTGACCCCGCCCCCCACCCCGCCGACCCAACTGCCCACCCACCCATTCACTCATCCGTTCATTAACCCACACTCATTCATGGAAAGACTTGGACCTTTAAAATCTTACCTGAATATGGAAGCTACTACTGTAAATGGGGGCATGCCTTTTCCTTCCTCTGACTCTACTATGCCCGCTGGACTTAACCTGGAGATGTTATACTTTCCATTTCTGCTTCAGCTGGGATTGTAAGATCTCAGAAGGAATGGGCAGTATTGAGTCGGAAAAGCCTTTGTTAGCAGCAGAAATGTGCCCAGCATTGCCGCTGACAGGAAGATCTAAACCTATACGTTTATTTATAAAGCCCTGGATCCTGTATGGTTTTGAACCATTTTCTCAACCTGCCCTACCACTTCAATGGTTTGTGTACTTGTAACCCCAAGTGTCTCTATTTTTATTTCATATTACCTCTCGTCATTCTTCCTACCAAAGTGTATCACTTCACACTTGTCTTCATTAAAATTTGATCTGCTGTGCAACTGCCCATTCCATCTGCCTATATGTCTTCTTGAAGTCCATTACTATCCTCCTCACAGTTCACGATACTTCCAAGCTTTGTTTCACCTGCACATTTTGAAATTGTGCCCTTTGCACCCAAGTCAAGGTCATCAGTGTACATCAAGAGAAGCAGTGGTTCTAGTACCGATTCCTGGGGAACCCCGTTGTCTACATTCCCCTAGTCCAAAAAAAACAAACGTTCACCAGTACTATGTTTCCTGTCACTCTGGCAACTTTGTATCCATGCTGCTGCTGTCCCTTTTATTCCAACTTTGCTGGAAAGCCTGTGATATGGCACTTTTATCAAATGCCTTTTGGAAGTGTACACCACAACAGCATTACCCTCATCAACCCTCTCTGCTATCTTATAACCTCTGTTATTGCCACATTCCCAAGTGATTAGCTGCACCTGCACCTTACCAACCTTAATAACCACACTTTGTGCATTTAAATACATGCACTGTAAACCTAATTAAGACCTTATTGCAGCCACTCTTTGTCTGACCCCACCTAATACATTATTGATTCTTGCATTAGAGCTATCTGTCTCTCCCAATCCTCTGTGCACATTGTTTCTATTTTTTAAGGCTGGATCCTGCTTTCGAGCGTCCTACTAGTTAAACGTTCCCCAACACCACTATCAAACAGCTTCATGAGGATATTTGTCCAGGCTCTGAGACACCCTCCATTTGGCCTGTATAAGTCCCACCTCCTCCAGAACTGATCCCAACGTCCCAGGAATCTAAATTTCTTCCACCGGCAACATCTCTTCAGCCGCATACTTATCTACTTGATCCTCCTGTTTCTATGCTCACTAGCACAAATTACTACCTTTGAGGTCCCGCTTTCTAATTTTATTCCTAGCTCCCTAAAATTGCCTGTAGGGCCTCATCCCTCCTTCTACCTATGTTGTTCGTAGTGATATGGAAACATGGCCTCAGGCTGTTCATCCTCACCCCCATCCCCTCAAAATGATATGCAGCTCTTCAGTGACATCCTTGACCATGGCACCAGGGCGGCAACATACCATCTCAGAATCATGCCTGTGGGCGTATAAATGCCTGTCTGCACCCCCTCACCCCCAACGTTAGATTTCATTAGATTTGAGCTTTGTATGTAAAACAGTTTCTTATAGTCACCTTTTGTTCATGGGCCCAGGATATCAACTTTGTAGCTGGTATGCAGGTTAGAGAAGCAATAGTTAGGGATGTGTCATGTAGATTTGAGCTGAAGTACATTGCCTGTTTGGAATTGAGAAAGATTTACTATCTAATTGTGTTACACTTGATCTGGAAATCGATGATGCTGATAAGATGTGTTACATTCCCAACCACAACTATCCCTTGAGTACGAAATCTTATACTTACCAACTTCGCCATATATTCTTCTATAATGCACCTGTGAAGCGCTTTGGGATGTTTTATTGCATTAACTGCACTATATAAATTCAAGTTGCTATTTGTCCTTTAAAGCTGTTCAATGTGTGAGAAGTGTTTTGAGACATCTAAGAGACACAATAAGGTGCAACAAACCAAAGTCTTCATTTCTAGAAAATTAGTGCAAAATTCCTAATTAAAAGATCAGACAAAGCCACCAAAAATATGTCATCAATAGTCTGTGGAAAATAGCTTCAGAAGATTTGACTTTGTGAAGGTGACCTTATGTGGATTTGTGTTTAATGGATTGAGTCTGAGCAATCTAAGTTTAGGATAAATATTTATAAGATAGGCAGTTGATATTATCAGTCCTTGAATCAGCAGTAACAGGGCTTTGCTTGGACTGTTTTTACTTGATTTTCAGTGAATGTGTGTTTCATGGGAGGTTACAGCAAGGTCTCTCCTCCACATTCTTGAACTCTCAACCTTCTCTGCATTTTAATTGTATTCCGAGTTTTGTTAACCATTTAACTGCTTAGGTTTGCTGTAAGGCAGTGATACTTTACTATTAAGTAAAATTTTATAGTGCATAACCAGGCCATTTGGCCAACAGTCCATGTCAGTGTTTGTTTGACATGAGTCAAATTGTTTTATTTCTCCCTTTCAACATATCCTTCTATTTCTTTCTCCCTCATGTATTTATCTACCTACCCTTAATGCATCTATGCTACTCACCTCAACCCCCTGCATGTGGTAGTGAGTTTTACATTCTCACCACCAAAGATGATGGGGAAAGAATTTACTGCACCTGAACAGAGCAATTGGCATTTCAGCAGATCATATTCGTGACCTTGTAATGCTCCTTTCATCATCTCAGTTCACATTTCTTCATGTAGTTGGCAACTTCCCCAATTCAACCAAGAATTCCCACCAGACATCACTTTGCTGCCAAAGTAAGGCTTCAGTCTGTTGCTCTTTAGTCTTTATTCATAAGATGCCAATGCCAACACTTAGATGTTTTTTTTTATGTTGCTGTTCAGTCCAGCACATTACTGCAATGATAATTGAAATGCACATTTGGAGATTTCTCTTGCAATTGATAAAATTGTGTTGGGAAGATGACAAGCATCCAGTCTGGCGATATGGTCAGCGCTTGAGTTATCATAGCTTGAAGCAAGATTGGAATTAAAAATAGAGGCCTGTCCTTGGACTTACTCTCTCAGTATACACTGCTTTCTCACTTGATCATACTCTTTTATTGTGTATCAGAGTTTCTCGCACTCGATCACTCTCCCCCAAGCCCCTGTTCCGTCCCCAGTTCCCACAACCTCCCCCCCCCCCCCCATTCCTCTCTTTTCCTTCCCCGTTTCCCTCTGTCTTTTCCTCCCCCATTTCCCCTCTCTTTTCCTCCCTACCCCTCCAGTTCTCCCATCTCTTTTCCTCCCCAGTTCCCTCTTTTTCTCCCCATTCCCCTCTCTTACTGCCTCTATAGGCAAGATAGAAATGCAAGTCTGCCTCTGTTTGCCTCCCCCCTTCCCAGCCTCTTTGTTTCTCTCCCTCACACCCCCTTTCACCCACCCACTCTACAGCAGTCTGAGAAAATAGGGGACATATAAGAAGAGGGAAATGGGTCTTGATAGAAGCCAAGAATTCCTGTAGGACTACAGGAAATCAGAGCACTGGTTATTGCAGAGGTAGGAGAAGTGTGTTAATACAAATGTCAATGCTATAATTATCACTGGTTTGCTGGACAGAAGGCAAAGGGTAATGCTATGGATAATACGAGAAACTAGTGTGTAGCGAAAACAAGGCACGTTCAGTTTAACAATCATGGCAGGTAGGAAACTTTAAGTTAACAAGTTAAGTTTTGGGTTTAAATGAGTCACTGCTGAAAGACAAAGAACCTAAGTATAAAGAAGAAGATGGACTTGAAGTCACATAGTACCTCATTGTATCCTTCAGAAATGCCACACAGCACTTCACGTACAGTGAATACTCTGAAGTACCATGACTATTCATCAGGCATTTATGGCAGCTATTTTGCACTCAGCAAGGCTCCAGAAGCAGAAATCGAATTAGCAGCCAGTTAATTTGAATAGTGTTAATTGAAGGGTTTATGTTGGGCAAAATACCAGGAGAACTTCCTGCTTTTCAATATTGCAATAAGATCTTAAACATCACTAGAGAGCTGTGTCATTCCCTCAATATTGCCCTGGTGTGTTAGCCTATATTAGCTAATAAAAGTTTGGTGTGGGGTGTAATGTTTGTGTTTAATGTTTGTTTTTTTTGTAAAAGGACACCTGAGTTAAAAAGAATTGTTAGATAAAACCTGACAGTAGGGTGTGGTAAGTCCCAGATGTATTGCCCTCTGGTGGAGAATAAGGAATAAAGTAATCTTCTGTTTTTCTTACAAGAAGTTGGGAGTTCAGAAGCAGATAGCTGTGTGTGTATTCTTAATTGTTAGAAGTGACAAAGTACTTCAAATGGCGACAAGGATGTGATTATCATTATTAGGGGCTTTAGAGGCTTTTGATCCAGATACTATGGACTTTGTAGTTTATGTTGAGCAAATGGAACAGTTTCTCATTGCGAATGAGATTGAAGAGGAAAAGCATACCTCAGTGTTTCTTACAGTCATCGGAATGAAAAATTTCACTCCACTGAGAAATCTCATTGCTCCTGACAAGCTAGCAGATAAAAGTTTTAAAGAGCTTGTGAACGTTTTGAAAAAGCACTTCAGTCTCAGACCAGCAATTATTGCCGAGAGATTCAAGTTTCACCAAAGAGAACAGCATGAAAGTGAGTCAGTTTCCCAGTCCTGGCTGAGTTGAGAAAATTAGCGGAACATTGTGACTTTAAAGGTTACCTGGAAAAATACGGCATCCACTGTAAGAAATCCAAATGCGTGTTCCTGAACCCCTCAGTAGCGTACCTGGGACGTGTGATCGACGAAACTGGTGCCTCAACCTCCTCCAGAAAGGTGGAGGCAGTGGTGAATGCACCACAGTCCAAAAATGTTCAGGAGCTTCATTCATTTTTGGGACTTGTGAATTACTATGGCAAGTTCATTTTCAGTAATCTGCTGAAGAAGAATGCAAAATGGGATTGGTCACAAGCCTGTCAGGAAAGTTTCAAGGAACTCAAGCGAGAGCTCACTTCTGCTAAAGTCCTGGCACATTTCAATGTAAAGTTACGTGTCAGCCTGGCTTGTGATGCATCTGGATATGACGTTGGAGCTGTCATCGCCCACACATTTCCTGATGGCAGTGAAAGGCCCATTGCACACGTCTCTCACACTTTGTCTAAGGCAGAACAAAATTATGCCCAAATTGAGAAGAAACCTCTAGGACTAATCTATGGAGTCAAGAAGTTCCACCAATATTTGTATGGGTGTAAATTCATGTTAATTGCAGACCACAAGCCTTTGACCTGGTTGCTTAGCCCGAAGTCACAACCCCGGCACTTGCCACTGCACGCCTACAAAGGTGGGCACTGATCTTATCTACTTACTTGTACAAAATTACATTTCACTCTACAGAGAATCATGGAAGTGCGGACGCACTTTCCAGATTTCTGTTACGCCACAGCTCCACAGCTTGAAGTGAGGTCACTACTTTCAAGGTGAACCAGATAGGCATGCTACCTGTTAAAGTGGATCAAATTTGACTTGAAATGCAGAAGGGTGCTGTGCTCTCCAAAGTTTACCTGTATACACAGTAGGGTTGGTGTGTACCTCAAGAAGTGACTACTGAGCTTAAACCTTATTATATGCGTAGATTTGAGCTGACTCTGCAAGACGGTTGTTTGTTATGGGGAATCAGAGTTGTTATTCCTCCAAAATTCCAAACACAAGTGACATGGGAATTGTCAAAATGAAGGCATTGGCTTGTCTACATGTATGGTGGCCACACCTGGATAAAGACATCGAAGGCATGGTCAGTGATTGCCTTCCATGTCAAGAAATGAAGTCTTCTTCTGCACCTGCCCCATTACATCCTTGGATTAGGCCTGACCACCTATGGCAGAGATTTCATGTGGACTTTGCTGGACCACATCTTGGACATAAGCTCCTGATTGTGGTGGATGCCCGATCAAAGTGGCCTCATGTTATTCCCATGAAGTTGACTACTTCAGCAAAGACCATTGATGCTCTCCGGAATGTGTTCGCTACTTTTGGATTGCCGGAGCAAATTGTGTCTGACAATGGCACACAGTTCACATCATGTGAATTTCAAACATTCCTGAAAAACAATGGGATCAAGCAGATTCTCATCTCGCCTTTACCATTCATCCTCAAATGGTGAAGGGGAGCACTTTGTCCAGGCATTCAAAACGGCCATTTTGAAGGGGAGGATGCAAACAGATTGGAAGTTGAAGCTAAAGAACTTTTTGATGATGTATCGTAGCACTCCACATTCAACAACAGGCGTATCTCCTGCTGATGTTTGGAAGACGACTATCTACCAGAATAGATTTGCTGTGTCTGGATTTGAAAGGAAAGATTGGTTCAAGGCAACTTGATCAGAAAATGTCACATGACACAAGTAAACCAGCTCGTGAGTTTAATCTAGATCAGTCCGTTTGGTCCAAAATTACTGTGGGACGCCAAAGTGGCACCTGGGAGGAATCATCAAGCATCGAAAACCTCTGATGTTTAATCGTCCTGTGGAATCTGGAAGAGACACACTGACCAGATTAGAGAAGCCAAATCCAAGGAACCAAATTTCCAGGGATCTCCACTCAGTAGAGATTCCTGGGAAACATCTCCAGTTGGTGAAACCCGACTTGATTCAACTGACAAACATGTAGCACCTGTGGCTGCAACTGTTGAACCTGAACAGAAACCAGTGGAACAGCAGAACCTTCCATTTCTAAACAAACAAAGTGAGATACCTAAGCCAACACTCCTCTCTAGACCAAAGCGAATCTGCAAACCGCCTGACTGATTTGTTCCTGGCTAAAGGGGGAGGAGATGTGATGTTTGTGTTTAATGTTTGTGTTTGACATTTATGCTTTTTTTTGTAAAAGGATGTTTTAGTTAAGAATTGTTATATAAAAGCTGACAGTGAGGTGTGCTAAGTCCCGGATATATTGTCTTCTGGTGGAGAGTAAGGAATGAAGGAACCTTCTGTCTTTCGTACAGGAAGTTGGAGTTCAGAAACAGATAGCTGAGTGTGTATTTTTAATTGTTAAGAAGTAACAAAACACTTCATGGGGTTTTAACCCACAGCTCATATTTTCCATAATATAGCCAGCCACCTTTTGTCATTCCTTTGTTTGTTGCAGTGTGCCCTGGCTTCTGTGCATTCTTACTGCTCTGTCTCTGGCTATTTCAGTCCATTTGCATTGTAGTTTCCCCAAGCAGCACTTGCACATTGTAGTCTTTCTTAAATTACTTTGGCTCTGCATACAATATTTTATTATTGTTGCCGTCCCTCAGATTATATTTGTTCAGTGTTGTTAACACTGCTTAAATTCCCAGGCCATTAAAAGTGTATTTTACGCGATGATGAAGACAGCTGTTTTAAGGCTTTAAATTCATTTAGGTTGGATTAGAAAAAGTGTAGCTTCAAATTGCAGCTGTTGGACAAGCTGCAGTGAATCAGTACACCATAAAAAGAAAAGAAGCAAAGAAACCATGAGTGACTGGGAAGAGAGGAGTGTGTTGTTGATGTTGCTTGCAACTGCAGCTGGTGACTTACTTTGTTCTTCAACCTCGTTCTAGTTGGTGAATATCTCAGTCCTCTTCTGTTTTTCCCTACGGATTACATTTGGATTCTACTGAAGTATGAAATCTGCAGTAGCATCTTTTATGTTAGGTTAGGTTAGATGTCCCTGTAACAGCTGTGGCAATGGTTAAATTTGTAAAAATTAGCCTGCATGATGCAATACCATCTCGCACGTGCTTTCACTTTTCTTCTCCTTCCCCCTCACCTGCTCCTGTCCTGAAGACACTAACGCTTGCTGGGTTGTGATCCAAGCTCCAACGTTCCCCCGGTACCTCATTCAGTTGTGACCATTCTTTGTGGCCTGGATTATCACATTAAGAATAACGGTGAGGCTGTCAGCACATAACATTTGTACATGTGCGGTCAGTCCCAGTCGTTTTTTTTCAAAAAAGTTTAGCACAGGAATGACAAGCAGGCGTTAATCTTCTACTTGCAATCATAGAATCACAGCTGAGAAGGTGTATAAAAGAACTTTGAAAGAGGTATTCAGTTATCCCCACTTCCCCCATGGACATCTAAACTTTCAATTTTCAATGATGCCTTTTGGTAAAGCCAAGTTATTTAAAAACCCCGGAGGGAAACTTTAAACAACTGTCATAACCTATATTTTTAAGTGGTATACTTGAGATGCAACTCTAAATTTAGGAATCAGACCACCGGTTCTCGAGAGGTTTTATATCAAAATACATGAGACATTTACTAATTTACACAAGTTAAATATATGTATATGGCTACAAATTGCTACTATCATAACTTGTAACAAATTCCTAAACTAATCTCCATTAAGGCAACCGCAACCCATAGACTTAATCAGACACTAGGCAAAGCATTTTCACCTTACAAATTCAAAATAAGGTTCCTTTCACTTTTGGCTCTTTGAAGATACATTGGTAGGCTTACAGGCTTTGATCTTACATTGCCACTGCTCTACACACACAGAACTGCTGAAGTTATACTTAACACAGCTCATTGAATGTAAATCCTCATTGTATCACTAGCCTCTTTGAGCTCCACCTCTTCTAACAATAAAACCCCTTTCATAGTACCAATTTTATTAGTAATATAAATATATTGCTTGGTCTCTGCTAGCTAGGTGCCAGATTTCACCCCACTTCTTGAATGCTCTATTCAAAAAATGCAAATGTACTCTACCTCTTTTACTTCTCAAAACTAGTACACATCAAAGCACCCAGACTTTAATCCAATTAAGACACACCCACAGACTAAACCTCTGTTTTAAAAGAAAAATACTTTCCAGTAATATATACATTAATAGCTTAATGAAAAATGACACATTCAATTCCTTTTTGAAAGCTATTATTGAATCTGCTTCCATCATCCTTTCAGGCAGTACATTCCAAATTATGAAACCCCGCTTTGTTTGAAAAAAAAACTCCTAATTTTCCCTTTGGTTCATTTTGCCAGTTATCTTAAATCTATCCCCTCTGGTTAGTGGTTTTCCTGCCAGCAAAAACAATTTCCTCATTATTTGTCCCAGCAAAACTGTTCATAATTTTAAAAGCTTCTATTAAATCTCTCCTCAATCTTCTTCAAGCCAAGCAATGCTTCTTTCTCTAGTAAAACTGAAGTTCCTCATCTGTGATCTCACCCTGTTAAATCTCTTCTGCACTGTCCAAACACAGGTATCATGCCTAAACTGTGGCTCCCAAAATTGGACACAATATTCCAGCTTAGATCTAGCTAGTGATTTATAGAGGTTTAGCATTGCTTTTTTTTTGCTTTCGTATTCTCTGCCTCCATTCGTAAAGACTGCAATTCCCTATGCTTTTATTTTTGTTGTGCCACCTTCAAAGATTTGTTTGATTGTAGTTGATCTCCCAGGTATCTCTGTTGCTGTACCTCATTTTCAATTGTACCATTTAGTTCATATTGCTTCTCCTCATTCTTCCTTCTAACATACATTACTTCATGCTTCTCTGCATTAAATTTCATCTGTCATGTACTACCCAATCCATCTTTCCATCTGTGTCCTCTTAAAGCTTGCTACCATCCTCCTCACTGTTACATTTCCAAGTTTCATGTTTTATGCAAAGTTTGAAATGAGTATGACATTTCTGATTACTCCATTTATCACTTGTTTAAAATTAGATTTCTTGAAGCTTTTTAATTTTGCTTTTGATTCATATTTTCACTTAATTCGTACTTGAGTTTTTTATGGTGCAATTTTTCAATGAGATTTATCAATCTATGCTGCCCTCCATTTTTAAATATTATGCAATGTTTCTAATCTCCAAAATTAACACATCCTCAAAAGTAATATCATCTAGCCAATGATAAAATATCAATGATGGATACAAGGCAGGCCACATTAACTATATTATTTCTTAAACCTAGATCAAGAGCCAAGACTTATTATGCAGAACACTATCAATTTTGAAAAGAGTAAGGAAGAAAATGAGACACATCAGGAAGTAGTTAATGGGTAACACCATGTTTTGGTTTAAGAAACCTGCAAATTGAAACAAAGTACATAGAAGCAGCCTATTTGCTATGATTGGGAAGCCCAGAATGAGGGGACATGAATAAAAGATTAAATATAAGATTTAAGACAGTGAAAAGGATAACTTGCATAAAAGGGTTGTGAGATTGGAGTGTACTACCAGAGTTGCTAAATGAAGCAGACTTAGTGTCAACTTTGTATCGATGGTTGAAAGAAAGAGATATGTGAACAGGACAGACAGCTAGAACTGCGACTCATTCTCATGTGGAAGATTAATGTTGACTGGGTGGGCCAAACAGACTGTTCTTATGTTGTAACTTCACTGTAATAAATATGACCAGTTTTGGGTCCCATTTGTTCGCAGGTATTCAAGCCTATCCAGCGCCACAGAGCCGCATGGATGGTAGAATGGGGTCCCAGCCAGGACAGATGCGTGTTGGAAGACCTGGACCAGCAGGAGATGCCGGTTGGTCACCTTATGGCCTTGAAGATGGACTAATGCAGACAGCTCCAAACAGAGAGCCTGTAAGTAGACATTTTATTTTGCTCTCTTTGGAAAATGAAATGCAAGTACTTGCTGAAAGCAATGTGGTACAGAGAGTACTGCAGAGCCAGGGACAAGGAAGGAACGCTGCAAGGCAGAATGCGGTGGGGTCGGAGGGAACACTGCAAAACTGGGAAATATAAAGAGAATGCACTGGAGAGCCAGAGATATGGATGTGGCTTAGGAGGACAAAGGATGGGATAAATTCCAAGAATAGTTTTGACAAGAATTTGACTGTAGTTATTACAATTGACACAGATGTCAAATTGTTTCATCGGTTGGCTGCTTATCCATGTAGAAGAAGTCAGCAGGGAAGCATTGCAATCAAGGGGGAATAAAGGGGCACAAGGGGAAAAAGACAGTACAAACTGCTGCTGGAAATTTAGTGTTGTTGGAAAAGTAATGTATTTATTATAGTACAGCCCTGACGATGCAAAAATTGTCATTGCACTGGACATGCTATTCTATTGGTTGTGAGAGAGTTGCTGCCATGTGAGCATTCTTTGGGATATAAGGGTCTTGTGGTATTTTTACATGGCCTCCCAAATGCAAAAAGTACTGATCAAAGCAGTCTGTTTTTTTTTCACTTGATGAAGGTACCCGCCAATAACACCTTGTAAGCTGAGTGCCCTTGCATCTAACCAACAATGCACCTCATCTTCTCCCATCTCAGCTAGTGTTCTAGAGTACCTTTAAAATTGGATTTTAGTGTCACAGAGGCTAAACCTCTCTGCTGACCAGTATCCCCCCTTCCTTCCAACATCCTGGGGGGATGAAAGTTCCTTAAACTCAAGTGGTATATGTATTTACAGACTTTGTCTTGTTCTTTACTGCCTTATGTCGAGGGACACAGCAGATTTAAATCAACTAATTGATGAAGTTATGTTCCCTGAATCTGTTAAGTTGATAAAGCAATGCAGAGCAGGAGATCTCAGATCGGATTCTATGTCTAATCTCAGAGAGGTTGGCAGTGAAGGGTACTACTGTTCACCTCCGCACATCCTGTGTAAGGAGGCTGCTGTTGAGCACTATCCTGTGACTATTCTGGTTTGTACAGAATTGACCCAATGATCACACCCTAGCTGTGAAAGCCCTGGTGTTCAAATAGATGCTTAGACATGCAAATGAACATTCAGATGTGGCTCTGAAAGCTTGCCAGTGCCCTAATCAAGAGTTAGTATCTTCTGGGGGGGGCAGGAAGGAAAGAATTTTAATAGTACTTGAAATATTTGGCAAGCAGAAACCATCACTTTTTGATGGCTTGTGGTATCAGGGTTTGGAAAGTTTGATATGATGCTTGGGTTAATCTTCAATGGAGGTGAAGTAGCTACCTAATACTTAATTTGTTTCAAGGTTGTAACTCTGCGCAACTACCATTTATCAGCATTTTGTGTTGTGTTTTTTAGCCAAGCACTCGGGAGCACCTGGACTATGTCTCGCCACTATTTCCGATACAAAGGACATCTCTCCGTGACCCTTCAGCACCATCTTTGCACCTGCAGCACAGCAATGCTCAACACCCTGGGGCAAGCTTTGGCTCCACCTGCACAGAAGACCTCACGCCTGGTCAATCTTCTACATCGCTCATTAAAGCTATCCGTGAAGAGCTGCTTAGACTCTCACAAAAACAGTCAGCTTTTCAGAACCTTCACAGCTGATCTTGGCAAGGAGGAACTCCTGAGCTATTTGCTTCCCATGGAAGCCAAACACAGAAATCTAGGATATAGTCCTGAAGAAGGTGTACTGTAGGGTAAATAGTATTATTGACATGCAAAAATGTCCAGCACAGTTTTTTATCGACGTGCTTCCAAACAAAGCTGTCGCCTTCTTTTCAGTCTACATTGGTGATTTTCTTCCAGTGTGTGAACTAAATCCATCCATTGTGGAAATTGCACATTATCTTCTCTTGTGGGGAAAGGGACAGGAGCTAGAGCTTGTCTGACATGAGCTAGCTGTTGCAAAACTTCTTAAATTTCATTAAGCAGAAGCACTAGAAAACAACACCAGCAAGCTAAAGGTGAGACTGCCTTTCTATCTTGGACACCAACTTCTCTTACCTTGGTCACACCCCAATTCCACCCCACTTCTTACAGCCTGCTGAATCCTAGAGCTGTTGAACTTCGAAAATCGGGAAGCAAAAGGGAAAGGAACAGATGGGTAAAAGAAATGGAAGGGAAAGAGTTCACAGAGTTTGAGAGAGGGACACGATGATCAATGGCAAGAAGAAAAGAAAGATGGCAAAACATGAAGAGTTGAGTTTCAGAGGAAGAATACTTGAACATGAAACAATGGGCAGTTAGCCCTAGATAGGTGATTTTTTTTTTCACGTGTAATAAATGCAAAATAGAAATTGGTTCTAAGCATGTAGGTCAGTAAGCATTTATTAGTCATTGTCATGCTGTTGAGGATGATTTTTTAAATTGAGAAATCAAGTTGAAGGGACGCAGTCCACACTGCAACTTGAACCAAGTATGAGGCAATCGGAATCAGATTGACAATTAGCTGATGCTGAGCTTGTATTTTAAAAGCCAAGAGGAGTGGAAAGTCCAGGACAGATAAAGTCATGCAGTTTAGTGCTGGGAAAGATTATGATATAAAAGTCCTTTTGTTGAAATGCATTCTTGACAGAATAAGGTGGTAATTATAGTATGTACCGACTGTGGTGGGGATTTTTTTTGTTTTTGTTTTTTTTTATTCACTCATAGGACTGACCAGCATTTATTGCCCATTCCTAATTGCCCTTGTTCAGAGGGCATTTAAGAGTCCATTGCTGTGGGAATGGAGTCACATGTAGGCCAGGTAAGGAAGGCAGATTTCCTTCCCTAAAGGATATTAGTAAACCAGATGGGTTTATAACAGCAATTGACATCATTAAACTTTTAATTCCAGATTTTTATTTCAATAAATCCTGCCATGGTGGGATTCAAACCCGGGTCCCCAGAGCATTACCCTGGATCTCTGGATTACTAGTCCAGCAATAATACCAGCAACAATACCACTACACCACTGCTTCCCTTTATACGATGCAGAGAATAGCAACGACACAAAGTCATTGTACTTGTGCACAATATACAGTATACAGTCTTCATGAATCAGTACTTGATTCCATTTCAAAATCACAACAGCAAAAAGACAAAGGCTAAATGCCAAATCACAGCAGACTTCAGTGAGAATCCACCATGTAAGCTAGTATCACTGGACGTTGATCAATTCCTTCCTGTTCTTTTGCCCTTTTTGGCCAATGACCACTTTGCCATGCAAAAACAAAATACTGCATATACTGGAAATCTGAAATACAAACAGAAAATGCTGGAAATACTCAGCAGTCCAGGTAGTACCTGTGGACAGAGAAGCAAGAGCTTCAGGTGATGTTAACTCTGTTTCTTTGTCCACAGATTCTGCCTGATCTGTTGATTATTTCCAGCATTTTTGGCTTTTATTACCATTTCCCAAGCCGAGTAAGCTGAAAATCACTTGCTCCTAGAATTGGATGAATTAAAAGGTGATGCTGAATGGATTCCAATAATCTTACTGGTGTTCCCTCACATTTGTTGAATGCTGTAACCTACTTGTTGAAATGACCATGACTGAATTGCTATGGATGAATAGATCAAATTCTGGGTTTTTTTCTACATGGGATCTCATGATTTTTACCAGTATTTTAAGAGTATAATTGTGATTATGTCCATGATTTGGCAACCTTCTATTTCATATATAAAGGCACCACTATTCCAAATAGACAGAGTCATATTATGTTAAGTTGTTTCTTTTTATTACTGCGGTTTTTGTTTTTTAACCGGTATTTGAGTGGGTCAGGTTTGTTAGTGGCCTTGATCATGACCAATGTCTGTATGTTATGGTTCACTCACTTTGGGTGGAGTTTAATGGCGGTGACCAGAGTCTCGCCTGCCGGGTCACCTCTATTTGGGAAGGCCCACTTGTGTTAAGTACCTCTCAGGCAATTAACTGGACAGCGGTGGGCCTTCGTCGGGATCAAGGACCCCAAGGGCAGCAGTTTTACCCACCAAAATCTCGATGCCAGAAGCTCTACTGAATGGCAGCGCCACCAGGGAATTGGTGACTGCTGCCTGTTCAACACCCATCCGAGGCCTAGTATCCTCACTGGATTCCAGGCCAGGTGAGCAATGGTGGGAGGGTGATCGCATGGCGGGGGTCACAGAGGAGTTGGGGAAGGGGAATGGCAGTGAGGGTGGGGGCTGGTTTTCAGCAGGCTCCCCCCCCCCCACCCCATCCCTCCACTTCCCGGTGCCAGGTCCCTCAATGAGGCAGAGTTCCTTTGTATGAGGAACCCCCCGACCCCCTCCCAGGAACCCACAAGCAACCTTGCGCAGATGCTTGTTGTTCTCCCCTCGTAGCAAGCTCCTGCTTGCTGCTGGGTTAATACCAGTGGTAATGGGATGAAGCCTTTGAGCAGGCATCAATTGCTCTCTTAAGGGCCTCAATTGGTGGCTGGGCAGGAAGGCCTTCCACGGGCCTTCCCACTGTGGACTTAATCAGGGTGGAGGTGGGAAGGCGACGTGGTCCCAAACTGCCAATGTCCCTAATTAAATGCCCCCCCCCCCCCACAGCATACCACCAAGTTCCCCATTTCGGCAGGCATTAAATTCTGTCCTATCTTTCAACAATTGAAGTATAAACAGCAGAGTAATGGATTTTGTCCAAAATAATCTGGATCTATTCAAGTTGAAAAATATTAGTGAGACTTTTTGAATTACCATTGGTGTTATCCTCCTCTCCATTGCTTTTATAGAGTGATGGGCCTCTCACAACCATTAGGCCATTTTCTGCCTATGCAAACACCTTGACAGTACTCATGTAACGACACAACCTTTGGGGTTACCTAGCTAATACATGTAGCAACTGAATCACAGACGGAAATCCCAAGGACGTTTCTGTGTATTTGCTCACACTCGGAATTCCATTAACACACCTGTTTTCACTTTCGTGGGAGGGGGGAATTTATATGTTTTTGGGCTTTATTGTCAGAAATGTTGGCTGGCCCAACATTGTTTTCTATGTGTTTTGAGTTGAGGTTTTCTTGTATTTATTTTGCATGTCTTTCTACTGACAGCTCTCCTGAAATCAAATATCATGTAGTTTACAGTGTATTTTTAGTCTGCATGTTTTTTTACTGGTGTTAATTTAATAACAATGTTTTGCCTCGTTTATACTCTACCAATTAATGTTACCGTGTTCTTGCGCAATCCAGTGCATTTGAAGGTGCTCATACTGGTCAAGGTTCACATATGCAACTGCATGATTGACCATTGGAGTTCACATGCTGTAAAATTGTTCCCCTGATGATTTATTAGGTAAAAGTGTTAGTCGATGTAATATTAAGATAAATCAGAACGCCCCAGATTTGACTTGTTGGCCTCAAGTTAACAGATCTTGGCCAGGGAAGCATCAGGTAGATGCCACAATGGACCTGTGTTCCTGAGCAATAACCATGGCCAAAGGATCCAATTCCTGATTGCTGTTTAATGAAACCCATGTTTGTGGACACAGGCTGGGGAAAGCCTCAGGATTATCTGTATTGCACTCAATCCAATAGTCTGCCAAAGCTTTCTTATAAAGAATGGTGGTTGGGGAAAGCTAACTGAGGCCTCCAGTGCAAGTGGAACCATAGCCCAGACAGGAATAAACACCTTCAGAAAAAGAGCAAAAAGAATTGACAAAATAAGTAACATTTGGCTCATATTTCATTTTTTAAGTATTCACCTTTAGCAGGTGACCTCTAATTCAGTGTAAATTGTTACAGCTTAAATGTGTATTAAAACAACACTTTTTTTCACATAGAAATGTAGTTATAGACTACACTTTATACTGTCCATTGACCCATCCACCAAAGTGTTTTGTACCATAATAGCTGAGATATCTCCCTGCCGGGGTTTTCATGGCTTTGTGGTACTAAAGTCTCCATTTTAATGAGAGATCTCAGTTATTGGTGGGTCTGAGGACCAAGAAGAGGCTAAAAGAGGCAATTTCTCACACCACAATTTTAATCACTGAGATTCACAGTAGCAACAATAGAGGAGCTTTGGCCCTTGTTAAAAATACCACTGCTTGTGAAAGAATTCTGAATGTAAAACGTATCAATAACTTTGACATGACTTTTGCTGAGTAGAGTATGTTGCATTGCACATTTGGGCTCCTGATGATGGATTAGAGATCTGGGTGCAGTGATGTTCTCTACAACCACCAGGAGTTTGAACATGATTCCAATCGTAACTTTATTAAATAACTGTTGCCTCCATTTTGCAAATAAATGCTTCTGTTCAATAAGATAAAGAGAAACCTTAAGCCTGTACTTCTTTTACCAAAAACATTTCTGCACATTCAAAACTGAGCTTCCAATAGGTGGTTCAATCCGTTAAGGAAGTGGGGTAGCTGAGCCAAGCTAAACCACACAAGTTTGATTCTTCCATCTGTACTGAGTTAACAGATCTCAGCGGTGGAAATGCTACAATTAGCCTCTGCTCTTGAGCTAGATCAGAGAGAAAAACATATTCCCGCTGGCCATCTGGTGACACTTGCTGTTAATATACATGTCAGGACATAGAATAAGAACAGATTTGGACTCAACTTTGCTTTCTGTGGTTTAACAGTCCATTGGCACTTCCTGTCTGAACTCATACATGTATAATGGACATTTGGGTGAGCTGCCATGGGAACCTCTGGAACTGCATCCCAGCAACAAATCAGCATGCTCAAGAGAGGAGGCACAGGTTAAAACTGGAGAAAGAAACAAAATTGAATTCGCTCAGAGCAAATTTCAATTACAGGTCCCCTGCCATTTCAGATGTGAGGACACTCAGGTGTGATTTTTACTGTAATCTTCTACAGTGTTTTATAGTAGTCATAATTAACTTTGTTCTTTGGTCCAAAGTCGCAGTGGTTTATTTAAGAATAAAGAGGATTTTTTTGAATATGGAACGTAGCTTGTTGACAGTATTAATGAACAGCACCTGAATCTCAGTTTAATTTGCTGGTTTATTCGACATGAGGTGGGATGATATGAAAGGCAAACAATTTCTATAGACAACCCAAACCAAGACAATATACAACTCTGGCTTCACAAAGGCAAGATGTTTAATTCAATATTACTGTGCATTGTTTGTGCACGATATGAATTGTTGTTATGAAAGGATGAGTTCGTTCCCATTCAGTGCTGATCTTATCCATAAATTGGCCTCAGTACCCCTCAGCTAAGCCACTTGAGTGACCTCAGCTGGAAGGTGATCTGGTTTGAGAAGAGCATTGACCCTGTTGCAATGCCTTCTAAAACCAAGTAGCCTCTTGACATTTTTGAGACAAGGTAAGATCACCTGGTGAAGGCACCTGTGGAACTGTATCCAAGCAAGAGTCAGCATATTCCTCAGATAAGAGGAGGAGGCAAAAGACTGTGGCATCATGTGCCTCAGCAGGAAACTGCACTTGCTGTTGCAGACCTGTCTTCATGCTGTGATCCCTTTAAGCATGGTTCCCCAGTGGAAGCATAGAATCAATGAATTTGACCTTCTATTCCTATGGCAGACTTTATAATTGGAAAAGTAAATGTTTCCCAGTAAAAATTACAATTTAAGTTTCCACACGTCAGTACGCTGTGTGAAGGCTTGGCTTATAATTTGTGAAATGCAATTTTAATAATGGTTAACCACTATCCTGTGGATTTAACCACAATGAACCTTTCTGACATAGACACAAATGTCACATTTCCTGGAAAATAAGTGCTGAAATTACACATCGTTTTAGTTGCCAGTGTTGCTCACTCTCTGTTTAATATTGGAAAAGTTAAGCATTAATTCCCAGCTAACATGGCTGGACAGTTGGCCCAAATTTCTAGTGATGAGCAACTTGTTTCGATGTATGAAGCACCTTTGAGGCATTTCCTAGAATCTTACAACCCCTTTGGCCCATCATGCTTGTGCCAGCTCTTTGAAAGAATTATCCAATTTAGATTAGCTCCCCTGATCTTTCCCCATACCTATTTCAATGTGAAAATGACGTAATGTAATTGGAAGTATTATTCTAAAAAGAATTTGTCAGCACTTTGAATCATCATAGTTTTCTAAAATGCATTTATATATTGAAGTACACCCTTAACTGTTGCCTTGGGCGTTTACATTACTATTTAACTTTCTGCTCAACCTTTTTCAGCCTAGGTGACGTGCCCTTTCCCAAATCTAGTGTACCAACTTGTACAATGGTTCCTGGATAAAGGCACAAGCTTTCTGGCTTTTCTACTTAAGGAAACAAATTGCTTGGCCTGGCAGGTATCATGGGAATACGAGTAGACCATTCAGCCCCTCGAGGCTATGTCAGTCTCTGCCACTAATCGGAAGTTTTAGTTTCAAGCCCGACTCCGGTACATACATGTGCAGATATTCCAGTGCAGTCCAGGGGAGTATTGCATTGTCTTGGGCATCATCCTTTAGATTCTCTCTGCTTGTTTCAAAAGTTAAGATGGATGTTGAAATTTCCTATGTGTTAATCGAAGAAGAGCACAGAGTTCACCCAGAGTTCTGGTTAACAATCCTCCCTCAAATAGCATCAAAATCAAGACTAAACAAACATCTTATTTAATATTTGTGGGATCTTGTATCGAAATTGGCTCCTGCATTTGAAAGGAAGAACTCACATTCATAGAGCACCTTTCATGCCATCAGGACATTCCAAAAACATTCTACAGTTCATCAATTACTTGAAGTGTAATCACTGTTGATTGTAAAACTTGGCGGTCAGTTTGTACACAGGGTCCCACAAACAGCAATTAAATTAATAATAAGATAATCTGTTTCATTGATGTTGATTGAGGGATAAATGTTGGCCAGGACAAGAAGAGAACTCTCCAATTTTCTGTTGAATAGTATCATGGGTCTTTTACTCCGACCTTGGATGGCAGATAAGGGCTGAACTTAACAATCCATCTAAAATGTAGCACCTCCCTTAATGCAGCACTCCTCATTACTGCTCTAAAATATTAGCTTTGAGTGCAGGTAGGGGAATTAGCCTTGAGTGCAACTTAGAATAGAGTGCCAGAGTTGAGCGCTTCAAGGAGTAAAGCAGAGGAAGGGAAAGAGGTGTTTGGTTGCTTTTGCCTAGAGCTTTTCAGCCTCCAGGAATTGATCCTTGCTCTGCTACAAAAGAAGAAACTGGTTAATTGGTGAGTATCTGGTAAGCTATTAAGGTTTATTCTATTTCTAATGCTCAAAATAGTATATTTTGAGTGAAAGGTGAGCGGGAAAGGATAAAAAGCACAGATCAAGAGGCTTATTTGCAGTGAGACCAGTGGCGGAGTGATGTCATGAACCACAATGTGACACGAGTGCAGGGAAAGCAGCAGGTGAGTAGGATTGGTGAGTATTTCTAGTCTTTAAAGTAAAAGTAAGGTCTTTAGTTTGTGTTTAGGTCTCTAATCTTTTTTTCTGTCTTTAAAAATAGCTTGTTAAGTATAAGATCGATACTGGTGTAAAAAAATTAATTACAATAAAGTGTAAAGAGCAGGGGATTCTTCAACTGTAAAGAGTAAGGATACTAGAGTAATTAAATAAATAAATTACGATTGCAGGACAGGTGATGTGTTGCTGCTGGACACCAAGGTGATCCAGAGTGAGCACCTCTGTGCTAAGTGTTTCCAGCTCAAGGAGTTTCAGATCCGAGTTGAGGAGTTGGAGTCCAAGCTGCAGACGTTGTGCCACATAAGGGAGGGGGAAGTTACCTGGACACTTTGTTCCAGAAGGCGATCACACCTCTCAGATTAGGTAATTCAAATTTGGTCTGTGATCAGGGACAAGAGGGTGTGGCTGCAGGTGAGGCAGGTACGGGGACCCAAGGGGTAGTGTTCGAGGAGCCTCGGCCCCTGCAATTGTCCAACAGTTACAAGGTTCTTGCAAGCGGACAAGAGTGGGGACTGCAGGGAGGATGCATGAACTGACCACGGCATTGTGGTACAGAGAGCCATTCAAGTGGGTGGTGGGGGGCGGTTGAGGGGGTGGGGGGGTGGGTGGAGAATAGGAACATAGTAGTGGTAGGGCACAGTATAATTAGGGGGGTAGATACTGTTCTCTGCAGCCATGAGCGTGAGTCCCGAAGGCTGTGTTGCCTGCCTGGTGCCAGGGTTAAGGACATCTCTCAGGGCTAGAGAGGAACTTGGAGTGGGAGAGGAGGGATCCAGTTGTCGTCTCCACATTGATGCCGACAGCATTGATAGGACTAGAAAGGAGGCTCTTCTGAAAGAATTTGAACAGTTAGGAGCTAAGTTAAAAAGCAGAACCTCCAAGGCAATAATCTCAGGATTACTACCTGAGCCACGGGCAAGCTGGCATAGGATAAATAAAGTCAAGGAGTTAAATGCGTGGCTCAAAGATTGGTGTGGGAGGAATGGGTTTCAGTTCATGGGGCACTGGCACCAGTACTAGGGTAGAAGGGAGCTGTTCTGGTGGGACGGGCTTCACTTGAACCATGCTGGGACCAGTGTCCTGGTGAATCAAATAACTAGGGCTGTAGAGAGGGCTTTAAACTAAATAGAGGGAGGGTTCTGGAAAGGGGATACATAGGCTTACAAAGCAAAAGGACATGGTAGCATTGCAGGACAGCAATTTAGATAATGATACCCAGAGTGTGACAGGAAGGGACAGAGTGTACAAACATTTTTTTTAAAAAGCAGCAAATAGGGTCAAAGGGGGGAAAAATGGTAAAAAGGCAAAATTAATGCCTCTTAAATGCACGTAGTATTCGGAACAAAATAAATGAATTAATGGCACAAATAGAGGTTAATGGATATGATCTTATAGCCATTACGGAGACATGGTTACAAGGAGATCAAAAATATTCAGGGGTATGTGACTTTTTGAAAGTACATGCAGGAAGAAAGGGTGGTGGAGTAACTTTTCTTAGTATGAGATGTTATAAGCACGATAACAAGAAATGACCTTGGATTGGAAGATGTTGAATCCATATGGGTGAAGGTAAGAAATAACAAGATGAAGAAGACATGAGTGGGAGTAGTCTATAGGCACCCTAACAGTAGCTATACTGTAGGACACAATAAATCAGGAGATAATGAGGGCATGTAAAAAAGGCAGTACATTAATCATGGGTGACCTTAATCTTCATGTAGATTGGGAAAATCAAATTTGCAGAGGTAGCCATAAGCAAGAATTCATGGTGTGTATTCGGGACAGTTTCTTAGAACATATGTTGTGGATCCAACCAGGGACCAGGCTATTTTGGATCTGGTAATGTGTAATGAGGCAGGCTTAATAAATGATCTGAGTAAAAGATCCCCAGGACACAGCGACCATAACGTGGTAGAATTTAGCATTCAGTTTGAGAGTGAGAAACTTGGGTCGGAAACAACTGCTAAACTTAAATATGGGTAATTACAAAGGAATGAGGGCAAAGTTGGCCGGAATGGACTAGGAAAGGAGTTTAGCAGAAAAGACAGTTGATGAACAATGGCAGACGTTTAAGAAAATAGTACATGACTCACAACAAAGATATATCCCAGTAAGGAAGAAGGACTCTAGGAAGGGGATAAACCAACCATGGTTAACCAAGGAAGTTAAGAATAGTATTAAATTGAAAGAAAAAACGTACAATGTGGCAAAGATTAATGGTAAACCAGAGGATTGAGAAAGTTTTAAAAATCAAGTCTCTGGAAACCAAAACATTTTGACTTGAATGAGAAGGCAAGCACTGATCCAAGGTTGAAATGTACAAATCTTATCTCCAAAACAACATATCAAAAAGCAATTGATTGGCTGTGAAGCACTGTTATAGATGTGTTGTACCTCAGGATATGCATTGAAAATGTTATGCTAATCCAACCCAGTAGATTGAGCAGAGAGTTCCATGTGGCTATTAAATAGCCTTTGGTGTGCTGCTGTTAGAGGGACTGTTGTGTCATTCGATTTATTTGAATATTTTTTCCTCCCTTATTGTGGGCAAACCTGGTTCCTACTCACAGGAATAGACCATTCGGGCCATTGTGCCTGTACCAAGTATTTGTTAAAGTAATCCTAAAACTTCCAGTTTCACCACATCCCTGAACCATCCTCTGCTTCAAATATTTATCAATTATTTTCCTTTTAAAAGCCTCTTAATCACTCTCCTTTGTAGAAATACCAAGCCCTGACAACTCTTTCTTCAGACCCCCCACTCCTCATTTTCTTAGTGACAGCTTTAAAGTCATAAACCCCGAATGCAGAATAACTAACAAAAGAAAACAGTCTTCCTGTACACTCTATCAATATCCTTCAAAGGTTGCAGAAAAATCTATTAAACAATAATAGAACAACTGAATCTTAATAGTGACAATATATCATGGCTATTGTTAGCTCAGTTATCTCTGCACCATAGAAGATAATAAATGGTTTGCAACCTTCTATGCTAATCTTAATTATAAGTAATTTTATTACATACTTTGAAAAAAGTTTAAAAAGTGTCAGAATAGCCATGGCTAAATGCTCTTTAAGTTACAGCCTCGTTTCAGACTATATATGGACTTCTGCCTTTGAAATCTATAAATAGAGGGAAAAGAAAACATACAGTGAGTAAAAACAACTATCAATCAGACACATTTGAACAAATTGCATGAATACTTTGTAGTTGAACCCATGCCCTCCAGCTGTCTCAAGACAAAACTAACTATAATATATCAAGCTGGATAGGGCGTGATTTGATAAATTGGCAAAATTTTTAGCTCAGTGGGCGTGCGCGCCTGACCCGCCGGAGCGTAAAATGATGCACATTGACTTTGGGTGAGCGTCCCGACATCAATGCGCAGTTGTGTAATATTTTGTTCGGCAGGCACGCACCGACAATTAAAAGGCTTGTTAAGGCCATTAAATTATCAACTAAGTAGAATTTTTCACTGCCCGTCCGACCTTATGGGCAGGTGAAAAGGCCTTTGCAGTTTTTAGGAAACCTCACCCACAGGCGGTATGAGGTATCCTAAAGCAAATAAAAGTAAAAGAAAAAATTTTAAAACTTAATTACACGCCCCTGCTCATGTGACAGAGTCACATAAGGGGACATGTTTTATAACATTTTTAATTTCTTTATTTTTTTTTATAACTCATCTCACTGAGGCAGCTCTGTGCCTTGGAGATTATGAAGCACATGTGCTAAGTTCACGCTCGCCCTGCTTGCACTCTTTTTTTTTCTTCCCCCCCCACCCCCCACCTCCACACAGGCAGTGCTGGGCGCTGCCGCTTGTGTTTCACGCCGGGCGGGCCTTAATTGCCCTGCCAGCGTGAAACCGCCTTCCAGCCCTGATCACGGGCTTCCCGCCTGCCCCGCCAAGCCCGCCTGACAAGGGCAAGATTCTGCCCTTGATGTTTAATCTCTTGTGTAGCATGACAATTAAAGGAATTAGTGCCAACAATTTGCATTTTTAAAGTACCTTTTCCTTTTTAATATGTAAAAAAAACTCCTAAGGTGATTCACAGAAGCATATTTAAAGAAATAATATTGACACCAAGCTAAAGCAGGAGGCTGGGAATTCTGCAGCCACTAAGTAACCTCCTGACGCCCCAAAGCCTGTTCACCGTTTATAAAGCACAAGTCAGGAATGTGATGGAATACTCTGCACTTGCCTGAATGAGGGCAGCTCCAACAACACTCGAGAAACTCGACACCATCCAGGACAAAACATTCACCCCTTCCATTACCAATGCAGTGAAAGCAGTTTGTACCACCTACAAGATGCATGGCAGCAACTCGCCAAGGATCCTTCAACAGCACTTTCCAAACCTGTGAACTCTACTACATAGATGGACCAGGGTAGCAGATAGATGGGAACACCACCACCTTCAAGTTCCCTGCCAAACCATGCACCACCCTGACTTGGAATGATAATGCTGTTTCTTCACTGTCACTGGGTTAAAACCCTGGAACTCCCTTTCTAACAGCACTGTTGGTGTTCCTACAACACATGGACTGCAAGAAGGGCAATTAGGCAAGGGCAAGAAATGCTGGCCTAGCCAGCAGCTCCTGCATCCCATGAACATTTGTTTTCAAAAGGGGGGTATAGAAGGCAAGTTTTATGAAGCATGATTTGCACTTCATATTCATAGCCTCATCTTACTCTTTCACGGCTGTAAGCTTCACACCAACATATCTTCAGCTTGTACACAGTGCCAGCTGTTTGACTGCGACTGACACACCACCCTAACACATTGCGCCACATTTACTGGTCAAGGTGGTGCATAACTGGAGGCAGCAGGAGCTCATTTTCAGGGTAGGCATAGTTGTATGTCCTTGCCCTGATGGATGAGTCAGTACTGGGCATAATTAAAGCAGCAACAATTAAAGTTAACGGCTGAAGCCGTTAAAGCTGATGATAAGTTCCTACCTAATTCACCTTTTCATCTCCCATTTCCCTATCATTCCACAATCTCGACTGAATTAAAAGCTAAAAATGATGTAAACATGCACCCCTTGCAGTCTCCGCAACCCTACATTTGTCCCTACCTTTCTCCTTTCAGATACCTGAGAACTGCCACTTAGTCAGGCAGTGGTTTGAGTGAGAATTTCAAAGAAAACGAGATGAAGAAGAAACACTCACTTCATCTCATGCTTGCAGCCACCAGATCAGATATTGGCTCTGTGTGCACTTTAGAGGGTAGAATAGAGGTATGATATGCATGTGGTATGTCACTGGCATGAAGGGAGCCCATAAGTGCTAGTTCCCCAGAGGGTGATGTTGCACTCAAACTCTGCTGAAAATTGACACAGGACTTTGCACAGATTTTGACCATCCTTTCCAGCTAGGAAGTGGTGGCCTCTATGAGAACACTTGGACTCATTCATGACGCAGCATTTGGTAGCTGATGTCTTGGCTTCTGTTGCAGCCTAAGCAGGAGCCACCCAACTTCCAAATGATGCAGCGGAAACTTAGACTGAGGTGATGCATATGCATCTTGTTGCTGAAGGTTTGGACTGCTGCTCTCATGGCTGTGGGATACATGTGCTCAAAGAAGCTTACTGGGTCTCATTGTAGTCCAGCAAACTGTCCTCCAACAGATTACCAGGTTTGCCTTGGAAGTGACTGGCTGCATAGAATATAAACCTGTTGTCCGCTCTCAGAATGACAGCATTCATTCTCCCACTCCTGCCACTCTGACAGAACCTTTGCTGTTGCTTGTTCTCCCCCCTTCCCCTCCTGAAAGACAACAGCTTTCCATCAACCATGCTGCAGCCACTGGGGTAGGACTGCTGCAGTGCTAAGATAGCTAAAGGTACTTAGGGAATGCACAAGGCTGATTAGTTGACTTTTGGATGGTTTGATGAAGCTGATTTGGAATGGTTTGATGGCAACTGGAAAGGTAAGATGTGGGACTGTTCCTGAATGGGGAATTGGGATCGCATTCACTGACGCCACAGTCGGATGAGGTAATCACAACTGCCCGGCCAGAAAGTGGATGTGTTGGTTGCCACCTCCTTTCTCCTCCTCAGCTGCTTATCCTTTACTTGTTGGCTCTGCCCTCAGGGGGATGTGCAACATACAACACATAGGACAAATCATGACACTAGTGCTCTGCAGGGCTCCTCTAGAGTGGATCAGATAGCAGAAGTATTGCTTGAACACCCAGTTGGTCTGTTTGATAACATTTCATGTGGCAGCAGTGATTTTTTTGTCTTGTATGCATCCTGCCCACATATATGTGGGTTGCACACCAGAATCGTAAACCAGGTGGTTAGCCTTTGTTGCCCACAAAAGCCTTGGTGGTTCAATGCAGATGGTTCAGCGGACTGATGCAGAATGAAGGCATCATGACTTCTGTGAGGATACCAGGCATTGACCTGCATGCTGTGCTGAGTATGGTCACACATAGCTGGACATTGAGGGAGAGGAATTTCTTCAGGTTGTGGAACATCTCTGAATTTACATGCGGTGGCTGCAAAGTATGTCAATGGCATGCTGCACCATAGGGAAGCCTCCAATCCTGGCAAAGCCACATGCAGGCTCTGCTTGGCTCTGCTCCAGCCAACAAGTGGCCTGAGCAGAGCCTTTGAAATCAGAACCCAAGCCATCAGTATGTGCCACACTGCTCCCTTGTCACTCTTTTGTTACAAAACAAATAAACTAAATTAACAAATCAAGGGACAAAGTAAAAGGCAGCCCCTTAAAGGCAAAATGCAAAGGAAACTTTGTAAACTTCAGCAATTTTAAATAGCAGTACAAACCAACTAACACTTATGCAAACACAGCAGGAGCCAATGGAAGTCAATCAGTCAATGAAAGTAGTTGGTCCTTTTAAATAGGGCTGGTGCATGATCCTTTCTGCTGCTGAATGTGAGTTCAGCTATGCAAGATTAAGAGAGCACGTTAGCTGGATCTAGTTTAAATTCTCCCCATGGCACTAATTAACCTCTACATGAGGACATTGGGCCCAGCTCTGATGAGATGCCACCTATCCATTTTGAATAGCTACCTCTTGTCCCCAAACTGATCCCAATGCCCCAGGAAGCTGAAGTCCTCTCTCCAGTGCCATTTCTTCTGCTACACATCAACCTGTTTTATTCTAGTGTTCCTATATTCAATTGCATATGGAACTGGAAGTAATCCAGAGATTACTACCCTTTGACATCCTGCTTTTTAACTTCCTAGCAGTTGAAACCCTGGCTGCAAGACCTTGACTAGGGTTCATCCTCATGTTATTGGATCCCACATAGACTATGGCAGAATTTTCCAGACCTCCCCATGGCAGGTTTAGTTGTGGTTGGGGGGGCACAATGCGGCAGGAGCTGAATAGTCGGTTTCCCGCCAGTGTAAAATGACGGTGGGAACGTGCACTCCCGTTAGGGTGGGTCGCCGTTTCCGTCAGAGGCCAATACGACACCGTTAATGGAAAGCAGCTGAAGGCCTGATGGGAATTATTCCCCCAGCCAATCAGCCAGCGGGTTTTCAGCCAGTCCAGAACACAGCTGGACCAACGTGGTGTGCAAATGTCAGACTTATTTGCTAGGAGGCCTGGGGCAGCTCACGGTTATCGGAAGGGAAGTTGGAGGCCAACAATGACCGGACCCTGGAGCACCATGTGCAGCAAGGGGTGGGTGAAGCACCTGTGGCATGGATCTTCTAACTTCAGGAACTTCCAGAAGGTGTATCTTCTCCTTCAACGGTGGGTAAGTTGATCTCTGAGCACCTTTTAAATATGGTGCCCGGACATGATGGCAGCATGTGAGCCATCTATCCCGCCCCATCAAGCAAAATACTGGGAAACCCCCAACTGCATAATTAATTCTGCCAGTGTCAGGCAATATGGTGTGAATTCCCACCAGCCTCTGTGGCGGCAAACTCTCCTCGTTCCCGGCCCCTCCACTGGACTTAGTCCCGGAATGGAAAACTCTGCCCATATGTCTCTTACCTGTTCCCTTTCCCCTGTCAAAATGCTCCATACCCTCTAGGTGATGTCCTTTTTCCTGGCACCAGTAAGGCAACACACCATGCAGGACTCAGTGTCAGTTGCGGAAACAATTTCTGTGCACCCCCGTTCAATCTTTTACCTGAAAGTGTCATTGTACAGCATTATTCACTAAAAATTGAGATGAATTACACTATCTGATTTTGATACCTTGGGCAGCAATTTATCCATGAAAATTCTGGCAGATAATCTAGACAGTGTGTCAACAGGTGTGACTTTCTGTAAGTGTAAATTGGATGAATCTTTTGATGGAATGGCCATTAAACCAAAGTTGGGTTTGCTGTGGACACAGGACACAGCAGCTACTGACTGTATTTAGGTTATTGGAAGCACACCACTGGTGAAATAGGAGAGCTCAAATCACATTTTGTCTAAAAGGACATTGCTGAATCATGATGGAAAGAACTTTGCTTTGTACATTAACCTATTTTATATCCTTTTCCAACCAAAGCATCATTAGCTTGATGCTAATGCTTGAGTCAGGAAAAGGGTTCCATTTGCACTACTGACAACTTTATGTCAAAAAAGAGGCTCAAGAGAGTAAATGGCTACCTCCTGTTGTTTCTGAGTAGATATAATATGAAGGCTACTGCAACAAATGGAGGCAAGAAAGCCCAATATATCAACCTATAGGAAACTGCTTGTCAAATTTTACCTCCCCTATTCTTCCGAAATGAGTCCCAAGCCAAGCCTTTGCAACAGTCTAAGCTACTGTAATTATAAATCAATTTTTTTTTTTTAGTTTTCTTACATTTCATTTCCTAATTCTCTTTAGAGACAAACCAAAGGAGAAGAGTTTTTGCTTTTGGTGAAATTAACAATTCCTGTGGAAATTTTAAAAATTTACCCCCACTCTTGAGTTTTTGCTCAGTCATTTGCATATCTCCAAAAGCAAGATCTGTCATGAACATTCAGGCAGCATTTTGAGACTAATATTTTAAATTTCCTTTGGAAAGTATTCCATGATGCATTTTAACAGTGGTGGCTTGGATTAGTACAGCTGAAAATGGGTTTCTGTCAAAAAATAAGCATTTTAAATTACAATATCAATCTATCAGCTGTGAATAACCAATTTTAAATGACTAAAAATGACTTTTTTTTTAAAAAATGAAAGCTATTTTCTAGTTAGATTGGTATGCAGTAATAAGTTCTCTAATTTTTTTTTAAAAATACATTCAAGCCTTTCAAAGCAAACCTATTAATGTCTTTGAGCGCAAAAAATCCAGCTTAATTTTTGGAGCCTTTCTGAAGGCCAGTAAACAAGCACAATTAGTGGAAACTCCCGATGGTGATTAATTCACCCGGGGGAGGCATGGCCAGTTTTGTGGGTAGGAGCTATGTTTAGCTTGATTTTTTAAAATTAGTGCAAAATTGCAGAAATTTGAGTTGTGATGATTGCAATTTGTGCTCAAATTTCTGTGATCTTTTGAGGTGGTTAGGTCAATTTTGGATGAATTGCGCCAATAAACCATCACAATCAAATACAAACTCCAGGCCAAACTCCTTACTCTGGTATAATTTTGTTCCTCATCTAAGCTATTGATTCCTGCTGAGCTACAGATCTGCATTCCAGCAGCCCTCTAACATCTTATCCAACAGTCATTTTTTTTATACTGAGTTGTTCTGAGCTAAATGGTTGTGCCAAAGTTATTTCCTTGCTGAGATCAGCAACTGGCTTAGCAATATATTGGGTAAGGTGATGAAACAATACGAGATAATGGACAATTTGATCATACAAAACAATGTATGAGTTTCTGGGAAACTAGTCTACAGCTGGACTAAATACTGAGCACCATCAAATGGAAGTCACATGTTTGGTATAACGGAGAAGCATAGGATTCAATAAGATATTGGGTATAGAAACAGGCTATTCAGCCCAACCAGTCCGTGCTGGCTTTTATGCTCCTCATGAGCCTCTTCCCCTCTTTCCTCATCTAAATCTATCATTACAACCCTCTATTCCCTTCTCCCGCAAATGCTTAAATATATCTATACTATTCCCTTCAACCACTTCCTGTGGTAGCAAGTTCCATATTCTCACTATTCTGGGTAAAGAAATTTCTCCTGAATGCCCTATTGGATTGTTTGATGATGGCCTTTAGTTATGCTGTCCCAAAAGAGGAAACATTCTGTACCCAGTCTATCAACACCTTTCATAATTTTTAAGATCTCTATTAGGTCACCCCTCAGCCTTTTTTCAAGACAAAAGAGGCCCAGCCTGTCAATTATTTCCGGATATGTATACCCACACATTTTTGATGTCATCCTTGTAAATCTTCTCTGCACCCTCTCCAGTGTCTCTATACCCTATTTATAATATGACGGCCAGAACTGCACACACTACTCTTATGTGTGAGCTAACCAAGTTTCGATACAGGTTTAGCATAATGTCCTGTTAGAAATAAAGCCTAGTGCATAGGTTTTTTTTTTATGGCCTTACTAACCTGTATTGCAGCTTTTAGTGATCGGCATATTTGTACTCCAACCCTTTGGGGTAGAGGATCACTTACTTGCACCTGCCAAGTAATTAGTGCCCTCCGAATTCTTCCTACCAAAATGTACTTGCATTTATCTATGAGCTTCATTTGCCAAGTATTCGCTCATTCTGCAAGATGATTAATGTCCCGTAATTTGTTGTGGTCTTCCTCAGCATTGACCATCTCCCCCACTGCCCCCCTCTACACCCCAATTTGGTGTCACCCACAAATTTAGAAATTGTGTTTTTGATCCCAAAGTCCAAATTGTTAATGTAAATTGTTAACACCAGTGAGGGGCACTGAGAGGCATCTGAAACAATTTTTAAAAATTGTCTCCTACTGTTTCACCACAAAACTAATAGCATTTAGTGCAAACAGGTGCAAACTAGCAGGACAGTCAAGCCTATACTAATGAAACAAATTTGATCAACATTTGGATGCTGGTGAAGAAAACTTGCAAGACTGCCAGAAGTTTAAAGGAACGGGCAGTCTAACTCAGCATTCTGTGGCTCCCTGTTACTGTAAGGCAGTGTTGTTCTTAATTGGGTATTTGAGGTATAATAGCACCATTGGAATGGCAAAAAAACTCAAGTCAGTAGGTTCATGTATTTTATTACCAAGTTTAAATCATACAGATCCTGTGATTGCTGTAAGAAAATGTAAAACATGAGAAAAGTCCATTCACTCCATTGAATTCATTCCTCTGTCCTGTGGACTTTATAATGATTGGTATGATTGTCTTTGGAGACGACGAGGATAGATAAAGCAAGCAGCTCTGTAACCCTAATATATATTGTTTCCCCAAATGAGTGAAGCAGCTTTGCTGTAGGACCATTTCATATGCACCATTTCAATGATGATGAATAGAAATTACATTTTGAGTCTTTCAGTATTAAATTTCAAGTCAAAAATATTAGTATTTTTAATGGAAGGTATTAAGTTTTAATGTAATATTGGATCTAACATCATTATAGTGAATAAACTCCATGGTGCATCAGAAATATTAGATCTTGGGTCAAACCTGATTGTCACCTTATTGCTTTGAAGTGAGCTGTATTGCAATAAGACCTTGACTTGTTTGGAGAGAAACCTGGGTGAAGGATCGGACCCATAATGCAGGTATCACCAAAATTGGAAAGAGTGGAAGAAAAGAAAAGGTAAGTCGAGGATTTAAAGCCAAACTTGGGTTTTAAAAACCTGTGAGATTGCAGGAAGAAAAGATCACAGGGATGTAAGGAATTTGAGTAACAATCTTGATTTCAGCATAGTGGAGATCGTAGGAAAGAGAATGAGTATTCAGGACAGTGTACTGAGGAACTTAGGAATAACAAGACAGGAAAGCTACGATAAAATAGCTATGAAAAAATAGAAAGGTGGCTGTACAGAGGAGAAAGAAATTGCGTATCATATGATCACTTTTCCTTTGTATTCTGTTCATGAGTATGAGAGATATTTACAACTCCTCATTGATATGGAAATGGTATTTGATTTTAGAAAATGCTTGGCTGGTTACTTCCAAGCTTGGAGGTAAATGTTATGCAGCCCAGTACAATAATCTAACAGCTATTGTTAAGTTCCATTTCTGGAAGCAATTCTTGCTTTGGTTTCATACCATTTCTGTGGTGATCCACAGAAAAGCCATTGTGCAAAAGAGTGCAAATCACATTTCGAACATTGTCCATTCGTCCTGAATTGACCAGAGCTGGTTGACACACTCGTCCTCCCTTCGGTCCTTTCCTGTTTTACATTCCACTTTGCTTCCCAAGTCTCAGGGTGAGGGGTATTTTTCTGATTCGTCAGGCCTCAGTTTTCCTACTTTATTTACACAAATAAGGATAAGGGTGAGGAACCAGAGACTCCAGCCCACAGCAGCAGCAATCCAGCAGTATTCATCCACCCCGAGCTGGCAGCATGTCTTTGCTGTTGTGCACATATCCTGACCATTCTGAAGACCTGTGGGGAGATAAAAGGTCTCTTTTTTATTTTTAAAAATTCCCTTTTTAAAAATTAAAATTTGGGCAACCTGACCCAAACCCAGCCGCTTCCAGTTTTAACAGACCCATACCACCATGGGTTACAAATCTAGTCTCTGGATTATTTTAAGGATATTTTAATGCCCTTAAAAATATTTTAAGGAGGCTGCATGCCTCCATTTTGAATTAAGATTTATTTTTAACACCTTAGGAAACCTGGTAGCTGAAGGAAGGGGTGAAGGATCGAATAGAACAAGTAAGTTTCTTTACAGCACTGCTTGTAGGCCAGGAAAAGCAGGAATGCTTCGCCCCAGCTGCACAAGTAAACCCAGAAGAATCCACCCTAGCCTCTTGTTCGACCTTCCTCCCCACCTCAGTCCTACTGCAGTCTCTCAAGTTCCCCCTGTGATATTGTTGGAAACTAGAGAGAGTTTTAAGTAATTATATTTGTAGTTGTGGGTGTTAGAAACAAGATATAGCTTTAAGTTTAATTTATATGTTTTATTTGTGGGTTAAAAGTGTCGGGTCTAGTTTCATTAAGAGTTTTCTCTGGGAGAACGTTGCCTGCAAGCCTGTGGGTTTGTTTGTGTATCTGCATTTTAATAAGGTTTTGCAACTCTTAAAGTTGTTAAGAAAAGTTAAAACAAAGTTTTTTTTAAAAACTGGGCCATTGCCTAGCAACAGGAAGCCCAAACAGAGACAGAGAGAGAAACAGGAAAGCAGTTTGACTTCAGTTGGTCTGTGGATACCACAGGGTGTGGAAACGGGACAGGAGAGGGAATTGCCAAGAACAGATTTCCCAGAAGAATAGAAGGAAGTCCCAGAAACCAGGGAGTGGGGCCAAAAGAAAGTCCCAAGGTGACAGCTAAGTGAAGGAACAGGGAGAGGGAATCTGGAACAGATCCTGTTCAGTGGAATTAAAAGTAAGGAGCAGAGGGAAAGACTCTGAATTAAAGAGAGAAAGCTGCGGGTGGGCTTGTGAGAAGCCAGAAGATCAGAGGAAACAGCTAAAGGTTGGTGACTCCTTTCCATGGGCATATGAAGCAGTGGCATTCTGTTGGCATGGCTGAGTATCTGAGAGAGTGTGCGTGGAAGGCGAAGCTTGAATGCACGTGGCGATCCAGGGAAGAGGAACGTTGGAAAGAGATCAAAATCCTGGAGGTGGACATCTGTGGAAGGCGTCTGAGAGAAATTGTCCTTTGGGAGAAAATTCCAAAGCGAGTTCTTCGAGAGTAGAGATTGGAAACCATTGTGTGAAAGATGGAATTCAGTGAGACAGGTTGACTCACGTTGTGACAAGCATCTGGGCTGAGGTCGGGGGCGGGATTGGGTGGAGGGAGATGATGAGAGAACAATAGCATCTGTTTGGGGTGACATATGTCACTTGGTTTCAGAGAGTGGTGTGTCTGACCACAGGTCACCTATTGATTTACATGGACTGTGTACTTACTATGAACATTTGAGTATAAGATAGCTTTGATAACTTGTGTTATCCTTATATCTGTAAAGGTATAGTTGTGGGTGAAGGAGTATTGTAATATAGTTCATCTTGTTTAATAAATGTTTTATTCTTTTGTTAAAAGTAGATCAGCAGACTCTGACTCTGTTCAGTAGCCACTATGAAGATGGATACTATTTTTGAAACATTTTTGGGAATATGGTGGTATTCTGTAAAGAAGGCTGTGAGAGCTGTGTGTGTGTCAAATTAAACTAGGGAAAGGTTAGTAAAGACAACTTGACTGCGGGAGCAGAAAGTTAAAGGTGCTAAATGCATGTATTTGTAATGAGAGGCAATGGGGAAGTTGAATGTACAAGTAAATAGGTGGGTTTTAAAATTTGCATTAGGTAAAAAGCAGGGACTTGACTTTACAGTTGTCAAATTTCAAAGGGAGCTTACAACTGACAGACTTTTACAACTTACAAAGGTTTCATGGGTAAGGTTATTAAATTTTATTTTACCCGAAAGTGAAGGCAATGGGAAAACATGAAATATTTTTATATTTTGGAAAAATTGGGTTCAAAGAGGTGCTTAGAACGACAGAGTCTTAAGATCAAAGGTGAAAAGGATATTTAAGGAAAGATGTTTAGTTAAGCTGAGGTGGCTACGTGGGGGAGATGTCCTGAGGCCAGCTCTACTCTGAGAAAAGCTGTGAATTTGAAGCAGCTACCCAGCTTCAAGTCAGAAAAGTCTTTGTTTTTAGAAAGCATTCTGTTTCTGAACTTCCTTCGGTTCCACAGCAGAGGGGAAGAGATGAGCAGTCGTGAGGTCTACTTTATTAAAATAGCAGCAGTTTTTTGCCTTGGGTAATATTACTGGATTTTTTATGGTTAAAAATCTATAAAGGAGCTGTTGTCAAGTAGTTTACTTGTGTGAAACAAAAATAAAAATACCTGGAAAAACTCAGCAGGTCTGGCAGCATCTTGACCAAGTGGGTTTTTGGGGGGGAATGTTTTGTAAGACTGTGTGTAATTTTAATCTTGTGTGTTTAAGTTTTTTTTTTCCTGTTAATAAATCTTCTAATTTTGAAATCCTAGAAGTGTCACTGGGATTCTATGTTTCTGGGATCAGTAGTTTTCAACTTATTTTAAAAGTGCATTAAAAAATTATGATCAGTAAGACAAATCCTTCTGGGATTTGGCTTGCTCAGCGAATAACATTGGCTACGGTCGTAACACTGCCCTCCATGTTTCCAAACAACAAATAAAAGTTAGGATCTATCAAGCTGGGTTCCACCCTGACATCTGACTTGTCCAGTAGTAACATCAGCTGGGACCATAACAATATGCTCTGATTCTCCACACTCAGTGATCTGTCCAATCGCCCTGTAGTCTGTCTGCCCTGCTCCCCAACCTGCCCAGACCCTTCCCCCAAAGATCAAGGACCATGAAAGACTTAGTAAACAAGAGATATGTTAAACCCTCCTGATTTGCAGCACTTCTTTTGCTGGAAAGTTTCTCTTGAAATGTGTTTGTGTTGTTTCCTTATCATGTCAGATCCACACCCTTAAAAACAAACCTCAAATGAGAAAAGAAAATTTGTAAAATATTGTCGAAGATCAATTTGCACTTTAGCAACCAAGGTCATCTTATTAACGACTAAGAATGACGAACATGCGAACAAGGAGCAGGAGTAAGCCATTCAACTCCTCGAGCCTGCTCCGCCATTTAATAAGATCATGGCTGATCTGATAGTAACCTGAAATCTGCACCCCACCTACCCCCAATAACCTATCACCCACTTGTTTACCAAGAATCTATCCTCCACTGCCTTAAAAATATTCAAAGACTCTGCTTCCACCACCTTTTCAAGAAGAGAGTTCCAAAGACTCACGACCCTCTGAGTGAAAAAATTTCACCTCATCTCTGTTTTAAATAGTGACCCCTGGTTCTAGGTTCTCCCACAAGAGGAAACATCCTCTTCATATCCACCCTGTCAAGACCCCTCAGGATCTTATGTTTCAATCAAGTCGCCTCTTACTCTTCTAAACTCCAGCGGATACAAGCCTAGCCTGCCAACCTTTCCTTAAGACAACCCACCCATTTCAGGTATTAGTCTGGTAAACCTTCTCCAAACTGTTTCCAACGCATAACAAAATGGGAAGCATTTGGCTGAGAGGGAGGGTTGACGGGCTAGAATGGAGTAATAATAAACTGCAGAATACAAGTAAAGTAACTGTAGAATGGTACACTACAGAAGGAAACTATTTAGCCCATCAAGTTTGGATCAGCACTTTTGAAGGATAATCGAGTCAGTCTTTTCCCATTTCCTGACAATTATTCTTCCTTCAAGTATTTATCCAAATCCCTTTTGAAGGCTACTCTTCAATCTGTTTCCACCTCCCTACCAGGTAGCACATTCCAAATCCTAATCATTCGCAGTTTTCCTCATTTGTATTTGGTTATTTTGCTAATCACAAATCCGTGCTCCCTTGGTAATTGACACTTCAGCCACTGGAAACAGTTTCTCTTTGTTTACTCTCTCAAAAAAACCTTGTGATTTCACACATTTCTATCGAATCTCTTCTTAGCCTTTTCTGCCCTAAAGAGAACAACCCCAGCTTCTCTAGTTTCTACGCATAACTGAAATCCCTCATCTTTGGAACCATTTTACCAAATTTCTTCTGTACTTTCTCCAAAATTGTGGTCCCAAGAATGGAACATGATATTCCAACCTGGGGTCAAGCTGAACTCAAGTTTTTATTGGGTTCGCATAACTTCCATGTTTTTGTACTCTATGCCTCTATTCATAAAATCCAAGTTTCTGTAAGTTTGCTTAACTGAGCGCAAAAGAGAAATGGTGGAAATTCTCAGCAAGTTTGGCAGCACCTGCAGAGAGAGAAACAGAGTTAACATTTCAGGTTGATAATCTTTTGCCAAGGATTTCTACTTGTTACTACAATTCTACAAGTCTTTGCTTTCCATAGTTATTTCATATTGCTAAAGTTTACAGGAAGTGGGCTGTGGCTGAAAGACGTGGTCCTGACTTTGAGGCTTCTGCACAAACCAATGCCAAAGATGGATGTCATATAGGCATTTCCCTTGAATTACAGCATGTCTGGGAGAATGAACAGAGGGCACTCAGGATAAGCTGTTCAAAGATGGAGGAGGGGGAAAGTAAGAAGGGTGCATACTTACACCATCTACAGTTTCTAAATTAGAAGAGATTGTGGAATGAAGAGGAAGTGAGATATGAGAAGGAGGATCAGAAATGAGGGTGCTGCCATTTTCTATTATAAACTCCCACCCCTTGTCTTGGCTTCAACAATGGCTGCTCCAATGATGGCAAGCACAGTCTTCCCAATGGGGTAAAGACATGCATTTGCTCCTGCCCCTCCCCCTCCCCCTCATTATGTGAGAGGGAAGTGTGTTAGTGAATATGGTGCAATCTGCTTATGTGATGTAGCTAGCTATCATGGTTTAATAACTGGCAGTCTGTACAGGCAGCAAGGTGTAGATGTGAGACTTGCAGCAGTGTTAAGTGTATGAGGGTGAGGTGAAGCTATGAAAATTAAGTATGTGTTGCTTTGATGAGGTGTCTGAGGCTAGTGATGCAGTTGATGGATTATGGCATTTGAAGATGCATTCACTATCCAGATTCTTAGGTCTTGACTCTTAGTATTGACCATAATCTTGTCCCACTGCCTTCTGAGAGTTTGTCTGGAGGGCTTCCTAGCCCCCTGTGGGTAGAGCATTTCTCTGCACCTTTGTACCCCCTCAATCAAGGCCAGCATTGGGCATCAAAAAATCTTGGAACCTGCTCGCTCCCATATTGTGCAATTCTTGTGTGTTTCCTAGTCAGAATCAGTTGTTTAGTTGTAGAGTTTAAAAGGTTAATCAGGAGAAATAAATTAGAACATGAGAGGAAGCTAGCTAGAAATATAAAAACAGATAGCAAGAGTTTCTACAGATACTTAAAAAGGAAAAGAGTAAGTAAAGTGAGTGTTGGTCCTCTAGAGAGTGAGAGTGGGGAGTTAATAGTAAATAATAAGGAAATGTCAGAAGAAATGAATAAATATTTTGTTTCTGTGTTCACTATAAGAGGATACAAAGAACTTTCCAGTAATAGTGCAAATCAGGAGGAGAATGGGAGAAAGGAACTTGGTGAAATTGAAATCACTAGGGAAATGGTGCTGAGCAAATTGATGGAGCTGTGGGCTGGCAAGTCTCCGGGTCCTGATGGACTACATCCTAGGGTCTTAAAAGAGGTGGCTAATGAGGTAGTCGATGTGCTGGTTGATTTTCCAAAATTCGCTAGATTCTGGAATGGTTCCATCAGATTGGAAAGTAGCAAATATAATCCCTCTATTTACGAAGGGAGGGAGGCAGAAAACAGGAAACTATCGGCCAGTTAGCTAGATGTCTGTCGTGGGGAAGTTATTAGAATCAATCATTAAGAAGGTCGTAGCTGGGCACTTAGAAGAGCTCAGGGCAATCGGGAAGAGTCAGCATGGTTTTGTGAAAGGAAACTCTTGTTTAACCAATTTATTGGAGTTTTTGAAGGAGTAACATGTGCAGTGGATAAAGGGGAGCCTGTAGACGTACTGTACTTGGATTTCCAGAAAGCATTTGATAAGGTGCCATATCAAAGATTATTACAGAAAATAAAAGCGCATGGTATAATGGGTAATATATTAGCATGGATAGAAGATTGGCTGGTTGGCAGAAAGCAGAGAGTATGCATAAATGGGTCTTTTTCTGATTGGCAGCATGTGACAAGTGGAGTCCCACAGGGGTCTGTACTGGGGCCTCAACTTTTATTGATTTACATCAATGACTTAGATGAAGGGAGTGAAGACATGGTAGCTAAATTTGCAGATGACACAAAGAGAGGCAGGAAAGTATATTGTGAAGAGGACATGAGGTTGCAGATAGATATAGATAGATTGAGCAAATGGGCAAAGATGTGGCAAATGGAGTTTAATGTGGGAAAATGTGAAGTTCACTTTGGCAGGAAGAACAAAAAAGCAGAGTACTACTTAAATGGAGAACGGCTGCATATTTCTGAGGTGCAGAGGGATCCATGTGTTCTAGTGCATGAGTCACAAAAAGTTAGTATGCAGTACAGCAAGTAATTAAGGAGGCTAATAGAATGCTGTATTTTACAAGAGGGATTGAACATAGAAGTAAGGATGATATGATTCATTATACGGGGCATTGGTGAGACCGCACCTCAAATACTGTGAGCAGTTTTGATCTCCTTATTTAAGGAAGGATGTAAATGCATTGGAGGTGGTTCAAAGGATGTTTACTAGATTGATACCTGGAATGAGTGGGCTGTCTATTGAGGAAAGGTTGGACAGACTGGGCTTGTTTCCACTGGAGTTTAGAAGAGTGAGGGGTGATTTGATTGAAGTATATAAGATCCTGAATGGACTTGACAAGGTGGATGTGGAAAGGATGTTTCCTCTTGTGGGTGAGCCCAGAACTAGGGGGGCACTGTTTTAAAATTAGGGGTCACCCTTTTAGGACAGTGATGAGGAGAATTTTTTTTCCCTGAGGGTTGTGTGACTTTGGAATTCTCTGCCTCAGAAGGTGGTGGAGGCGGGGCCATTGAAATATTTTTAAGGCATAGGTAGATCAATTCTTATTAGGCAAGGGAATCAAAGATTATCGGGGGTAGATGGGAATATGGAAATCGAAACACAAGAAGATCAGCCATGATCTTATTGAATGGTGGAGCAGGCTTGAGGGGCCGAATGGTCTACTCCTGTTCCTATTTCTTATGTAGAATGACTGCTCTGGACACAATGTGCTTTGCATTTAAGAGGGGCAGTGTGGTTTTTAGTAGCGTAGGCTAATTTGTGATGGAGAAAGGAATCGAAGGATATTCTGAAGATGTTAAATGAAGTAGGGTAGAAGGAGACTCGTATGAGGCATAAACAGCAATGGACATCAAATGGGTTAGGAGCTGGTCTTTCTAAACATATTTTGGTACAGTTTAAAGAAATGCCCCTAGGAGCACAAGCCAGAGGGCTATTTCCCTTCTCTTGCATAACTAAAACTAGTACCCACATGCCAATAGCAACAACAACAATTTATATTTATATAGAGCCTTTATTTAACAAAACTTCCCAAGGGGCATTATAAAACAAAATATGACAATCATGGGCTGGAATTTTCCAGCCCCTCACACCGGCGGTATCTTCCGGTCCCACCGATGTGAACAGAGATTTCAATGGCTCGCCGGTCCCGATGCCGGGGAACCTGCCATGGGGGGGTGGAAAATTCCAGCCATGGTGTATTGCTGCAGTTAGTTCCTAGAATTTAAACTTGATAACGTTAGGAATGCAGCTAACCAAGAGAGACTTGAGTGTCTGCAATCAGCCAAACTCTCTGTTATAAACAATGTCTGTAGAATTACTGCAGGAGGAAAACTTGCTGTTAAAGATATTCTAACTGGTGCATCAGCGTACCACTGCCATGCTGTCCATTCTACCAGATAAACTCCTCTGGATATCAAGAGGCTCATGTTACCAGAAGATATAAAAAGTGCCAAAAACACAGTGTTACAGGAGTGGCTGGAACATTATTTCAACCTTGGTGCAATTTGCATTATTTCAAAAGATAGCAATGGCAAAATGCGGTGTGTTAAGATTACCAATAATAAATTTAAAATCATATACAGTAATGCTGTAATGCTGCCGTGCCCATTAAAAAAAGTCATATTTGTGCTTTTTAATAAAAGGTCTATTGATTTAGCACTTCTCTCCAATGCTTGACTCTACACTTTGACAGGTACTTTGATGCTGTAACTGGCTTTAAACAACATTCCATGGAGTAACGTATGAAAATGGGAAGTATGCTTGATTTTAATGTACAGTTATTGGGAAGGGAAATTTTCAACATGTTTATTTCCAATTTCGCTGTCAGAGTTGTATCGACTGTCAGATATACACACTGCCTGGAGCAGCCACCAGCTGCGCCTGATATTTCTTTCCACTGCCTTCAGCTGATTTGTTACTACCAGTTTCCCACCTCCACCAAAGTGAAAATTACTCTTAATGAAATCATAAACATTTTTTAGAATTGGAGTAAGCCATTCAGCCTTTAAGCCTCTATTTTACTAACCAACATCACTGAAATAGATTATCTGGTCATTATCACATCATTGTTTGAGGCCTCACTGTGGCAAAGTGATGGCTGCATTTCCTACATTACAGCAACTAATGCACTTCAGAAGTAGTGTAAAGTGTTTTTATAACGTCCTGAAGTCATGAAAGGCTCCATATAAATCCAAGTCTTTATTTCCAACTTCCAAGTTCTTATGCCACTTCTGCATAAGTATGCACCCCTAAATAGCTTTGCACTGGCATAATAACTGTACCCCCAAGACCAGCTTGTCAATTAATGTCTGCCAAACTCTATGGTGAATATTTGAGATAGTTATAGTCCCTGCCTTCACATCACCTGACCCCTTAAGGCATGCTAATATCCTGACAGATATTCCAGAGCATTATTCATCTGATTGCTGACATACTTCATATATTTTAATCTGCTGCTGTTTAATCTTTTTAAATGCAAAATGACCCATTTGCTTCACCTACAACAGGTGAGGTGGGGAGATAAGGTGTGCAATTTCCTCTAAATTGTAAATCTGTTCACAATGAACAAGTTTACAATTTTATTTCAGTTAATGTGTACAGAAATCCTTTTGGTCAGTATTTTATGTTAAAACTCGTGTTGCATTCTGCCCCTGGTCATACTCACGTTGTTCGCATCGATCCATGCTGTGTCCCCTGGACTCTGTTAATTTGAAGTTGCTGTCGAGTGAAGTTACCACTTGTTCTGAAAAAAAGAAAACGATACTCCTCCAGTTTCTTCAAAATTGATTAAAAGCTGTTGATAAAAACGACATCAGAAACTTTTGCAGGTTAACAGAGCCTGAACGCTTACCAGCTGTAGCTGAAGCCCAGCCTAGACAGAGCAGAACCAAACAAACAATGCAGCAGCTCACAGATTTGAGATCCATGATTTAGCAGAGGCGAGAAGTCAGCTTCAGTCTTTCTCAAGACAGTCCCTTATCTTGCTCTGTGCTCAACAATATCTCCTTTAAAGCTTCAGTGGAAAAAAACTTAATGTTCAGTCTGTGATTTAGCCACACCTGCATTCTGTCAAAGTAACCTTTCCCTGTTTAGCACTAACTGGAAAAGGGTAATTGATTGCAGTCAAGCGAGACCATAATGTTGTCAGAGGTTGCGTAATTGGGGAATGAGTTAAGGCAATTAACACAGCATTGAAAGAACTCAGTGGTTAGCTATACTTTTCTCCTTCCATGCTCTGCTGTATTTCTTCAGTATCACATTGCCTCCCATAGACCTGCATTATTTAAGTTACCTGTTGTTCAAAAAAAACAAAGAACTTGGGTCTCAAAATGCCCCAAGTCAGTTGCAGAAAACAAAGCACTTTTTGGCAGTTGCAGTTGTAATGTAGGAAACATGGCAGCCAATTTGCTCACAGCAAGGTCCCACTACGACAATGCAGTAATAACTAGACAACCTGTTTTACTGATGTTGGTTAAGGGTTAAACATTGGTCAGGGCATGAGGAAGAACACCCCTGCTCTGCTGTAAACTGCTGTGGGATTTTCTTTTTGTTCGCCCAAGAGGGCAGTCAGGATTTGGGTTTAATACCTCATCTGAGAACCAGCACCTCTGGAAGTGCAGCACTCTCTTAAGTACCACACTGAAATGTCAGCCTAGATTATGTGTCCAGGCCTTTGGAGTGTGAGTTGTGCCGACAACCTTTTGAATTGAGGTGAGAGTGCTACTACTAAACCATGTATGACACCAAAAGGACATTTTTTTCTTCAATGAAAACGGAATATGCTGGAAATACTCAGCAGACCATGTAGCAACTGTGGAGAGAGAAACAGAATTAATAGTTCAGATCTGTGATCTTTCATCAGCATTCAGAAAAAAATTAGAGTTATAATGGATTTTGAGCAAGTGAAGTTGGAGCAGGCGGTGGTTGATAGGAAACGGAACAAAAGGGAAGAACTGCGGTGGGATGGAGGGCAGGAGGAATTAAATAGCAAAAGGTTTTATGGTACAAGATCAAAGGGAGTGATAATGGAACAAGAAAAGATGTGTTTTAGAGGATCTATGAATGGGTAAGATCCTGAAGAGGTGCCACCTGAAAGCAAAGAAAGGAAATAAGAGGGAAACGAGGACAAAAACAAACTAGTCAAGGAAAAGGAAACAAAATAGGGGCAGTGGTTACGATCTAAAATCATTGAACTCAATGTGAAGTCTAGCTGAAAGACGAGGTTCTGTTCAAGTTTGTGCTGAGCTTCAATGTAACACAGCAGGCAAAGGACAGAGCGGGAGCAAGTGGAGATAAAAATGACAGGCGACTGGAAGTTCAGATCATGCTTGTGGATTGAAAGAGGTGTTCTGCATAGAGGCCACCCATTCTGCATTCGGTCCCCCAATGTCGAAGAGCCTACATTGTGAGCAGCAAATATGGTATATTAAATTGAAAGTATGAGTAACTGGAAGTATGAGTCCCCCTGCACGCGAAGGAGTATTTACGGCCTTGGATGGTGAGAAGGGAGGAGGTAAAAGGGCAGGTGTTACATCTTCTGTGCTTGCATGGAAAGGTGCTGTTGGAAAGAGAGGGGTGTTGGGGTAACTGAAGCAAGGACCAGTGCAGAGGGAACAGTACCTTTGGAAAGCTGAAAGGGGAGGGGAGAGTAAGATTGTTTGGTGGTGACATCGTGCTAGGGGTGGTGGAAATTTGCAGAGGATGATTATTTGCATATAGAGATTGGTGAGATGCAAGGTGAGAACAAGGAGAACTCTATCATGTTTGTGGAAGAGAGGGAAAGGGGTAAGGACAGAAGTGCATGAACTAAAACATAGTCAAGGGTCCTGTTGACTGTGGTGGGGGGGGTTTGTTGGTTGCAGTAAAATGAAAACATATTGGAAGTACTAGTATGGAAGGTTGCATCGCTCTATCAGATCCAATGGAGACTGAGAAACTGGGAGAATGGAAAAAAATCCTCACAGGAAGTAGGGTGTGAGGAAGTGTAGTCAAGGTAGCTGTAGCACTAATTAGGCTAACTAGTGAATATTGGCTGATAGCCTGTTTCCAGAAATGGAGACACAGAAATCCAGGAAGGGAAGGAAAGAGTTGGAAATAGATCACATGAAAGCAAGAGAAGAGTGGAGATTAGAAATGAAGTCAATGAAATTTTCAAGTTCAAGGCAAGACCAGGAGAACTGATGGAGGTCAATGTACCAGAAATTGAGGTAGGGAACGTGAGTAGGACTGGGACGAAGAATGTTTCACGTATCCTACATAAAGGCCAGTATAGCTAGGACCCATGTGGATGATGCGAGTAGAGTTAAAGAAGAAGTTGTTCAATGTGAGAACAAGTTCAGTCAGATGAAAGAGGGTAGTGGTGGATGGGGATTGGCCAGGCCTTTGATCAAGGAGGCGGAGAATTCTCAGGTATAGAAGTCTTGACAAATTAGACATCCATCGTTAAAATGAGATGCTTGGTGCCAGGAAACTGGTAAGCGTTAAAGTGACAGAGTGCATCGGAAGAGACATGGATGGACATAGGGAGCAAAGGGAGAAAAGATGGAGTTGAGTTGGAAGAAATCAGTTCAGTCAGGCAGGAACATGCTGAAACAATGGGTCTACCAGGGCAGTTTACGGATCTTGAAGGAGGTAGAAGTGGGCTGTTTGGTTCGGGAGTCTATAAGATTGGAGGCCACAGAGGGAAAATCTCCGGAGGAGATGAGGTCAGTGACGGTCCTGGAAACAATGGCTTGATGTTTGGTGATGGAATCATATTCCATTTGGTGGGTTAGGGAGGAATGGGTAGCAGGAAGTGACAGAGTCAACATTCAGCCTCTGCTAAGCAGAGCACAGTATGCCAGATGATAACAGCACTATCTTTGTGAGCAGGTTTGATGACGATGTTAGAGTTGGACAGGAGAGAACAGAGTGCTGCAAGTTCAGAGGAAAATAGGTTAGAGTGAGTGAGGGAGCAGAAAAAATTGAGATGACCAATGTTACGGTGGTAGTTAAGAACATAAGAAATAGGAGCAGGAGTAGGCCATTCCTCCCCATGCCCACTCCCTCCCCAGAGCCCGCTCTTGCATTCAATGAGATCATGGCTGATCTGCTACCTCAACACCATTTTCCTGCACTATCCCAATATCCCTTGATGTTTTTAATATGTAAAAATCTATCTATCTCAGTCTTGAACTTACTCAATGAAAGAGCCTTCACAGCCCTCTGGGGCAGAGAATTCCAAAGATTCACCACCCTCTGAGTGAAGAAATTCCTCATCTCAGCCCCAAATGGCCTGCCCTTATTCTAAGACTGTGTCCCCTGGCCCTAGACCATCCCAGTCAAGGGAAACATTCTCCCGACATCCACCTTGTCGAGCCCTAAGAGAATTTTGTATGTTTGAATGAGATCACCTCTCATTCTTCTAAACTCCAGAGAATAAAGGCCCAGTCTATTTAATCTTTCCTCATAGGAAAATCCCAGGAATTAATTTAGTGAACCTTCGTTGCATTCCCTCTATGGCAAGAATATCTTTCCTTAGGTGAGGAGACCAAAGCTGCACACGATACTCCAGGTGCAGTCTCCACGAGGCTGTATATAATTGTAGTAAGACATCTTTACTCCTATATTCAAATTCTCTTGTAATAAAATGAAAAAGCCTAGAAAGAGTAAATGGTCAGAAGGAGGGGTCCAGGTGGAGGTAGAACACTGGAGACAAGTAAAAAAGGTCCCCTGTGGGGTGGGAGGCAATTCCTGTGTGCGGGAAGCAAAGGGGACAGATGAAGAACTCAGCATTGTGCTGAGCTCAAAATTCATAGAGGTCGGGACACAAGGGGAAGAAGCTGAGCCCTCTCCTAAGGACAGATTATAGCAAGGACTGGTCTTTACAGAGACAACATCAAGAAAAGTACAGAGAACATCAGAAGCTACTATATGTTGGTCTTGGATGTTGGGGTGGGTTCTTGAGTAATCCATTGCATCTGTCATTTATTCTGGTGCAGTGTGTTTGACCACAGTTCATCTGCTAATTCACATGTACCTTATACTTATCCTGAATGTTAGGCCTGAATTTTTTGCTTGTCGGGTGCGCGCGATTGGCGGGCCCAGGAGTGGATGGGAAACGGGCCCCTGATCACGATCGGTGCCTGACCACTATTTCATGCTGGCTGGCCACGAACGGGCAGCCAGCGTGAAAAGCACACTGAGAAAGGCTCAGCAGAGCCAGTGGGGGCGGGCACCGACTTCACTGCAGTTGCCTGGTGAGCGCTTCCAGTGAGCCCTGGGAAGGCAGACAGCTGTCCCAGGGAGCTGCGACCTCCACAGAATAAATGAGACAACAAAAATGCTGCAAAATATGTCCATGCTGCACAATCAAGCACCTGAAAGTATACCACATAAAAAAAACCTAGTCCCCAGATATCTCTTATTTTATTTCCCCATGGAGAGTTCATCTTGCCTTGGATTGAGGTTTGAGCAAAAATGTAAAGGCTGCAAGGCCAATTGGCCCATCCGCCAACCGTAAAAGTGGACAGGCCACGAAAAGTCACTTTCAATTGCCTCCTTAATGAGCTTAATTGTTGGCGGGCGCACTTCCGACTGCCGCCCGCACCCACCGAGCGAGATATTGGGCGATGACCTCGGGACGCTCGCCCGACGTCATCTCGCACTATTTTGCGGCTGGATGGGTCAGGCACACGCCTGCCCGCAGACTGTAAAATTCTAGCCATAATGGTATAAGATACATATCGTAAATTGTTTTATCTTTCTGAACTTATATAGTAAAGGTTGTATCTGTTTGTTTAAAACCCGTGGAATCTCATGGCTCCCTTTCAAAAGCAGGTGTTTTGAATCTCGACCTTTATTTACTTTAAACAAACTGCTATTAGTCCCTGACCGGACCTTCCCCATGTCTCAGGGCCTGGCCAAGGATCGTAACAATAGGCAAAATGGAAATAAAAATTTAGTAGTAGAGATTAACTGGCAATTATAGAAGGATACAGATGGATTATTTGAGTGGTACTTTTTTTTCCTTCTTTCCTATGGCTTTCGGAGCAGAAGCTGTAGATGCACAGTTTTAATGTCAAGTTCCCTAACCAGTCCAATGCCCTGCTGGAGAGCAAGTAAAACTCCAGGATGTCACCCCCTCAAACTTGAGTCAGGGGAAAGATGTTATTATGTGCTCCATGGCTTGACCAGGATTTCCGCAGTCACAGCTAGGTGAGGATTTCAGGTGCCAATTGTACATCAGGTGGTCACGTTGGCCATGTCCAGTTCATATTCCATTGAGGGTTGATCACATGCTCTTGAGATTGAAGCCTTGTTGTTCAGATGTTGGGTCAGAGACAATGTGTTTATTTGGGAAGGTGTTTTCACTGCCCAGATATCATCAATGTTATGGAGTTGGACATATTCAATTTGTGTCCATAGGAGGTTTCATAGAGCCATGTGGCGAGTTTGAGGGGTCTTGAAGGTCTCTATGTATAGGGAGGTCCAAGTTGCTGCGTCCTGTCGAATGGAGGGAGGAGCAGTATTTGAGAGGCCTGGTAACCACTGAACTGGAATTGGGTACTGTTGCCATGTAACTGAAGTAAACTGTGATCCCATGTTCAATTCCTTGTCGCACCCAGGATAGAAGCTAAAGAGCTACATTTGGTGTTCATGCATTTTATTAGGAAGGAGAAAAAAAAATTAGGCAAGCTTCCTGTTCAGAATGCCCATCTACCAACCCTTGTTGAAAAGAAAAAAATGAATTTGCATTTATATAGCACCCTTCATAGCCTCAGGATGTCCCAAATGGCTTTACAACTAATCAAGTACTTTTGAGGCTTACGGCAGAATTTTTTATTCTGGAGACTAAGTCTGGTGGCGGGCAGGAAAGTTGGCATGATTCCCGCTGGGCAGTGGGGACGGCAGAAAACGTGTGACTTGCTTTTCATCTCATTAATTATGCATCAGCGAGGAGCTTGGTGAATCTCGTGGTGGGGCGGGCAGGGATTCACCTGCCTTGCAGTTACTTCATAGGGCTGAAGGTCTTGGCACCGTATTTAAACAGCACCTGGACAGACATTCACTCACTGCAGGCTCGGTATTGTGGTGAAGAAAATGATGGCACCCAAGTGAACCAAACCGTCTGCACCACAGCTCAACGAAGCCTCCCTGGGGATACTCCTCCAAGCCATCCAGGAAAGATGAAAGACCCACTTTCCAAGGGATGTGAGCAGGAGATGATCCCAGCTGACCTCGCTGGTCTGGGAGGCTGCCAGGGAGGTTAGCATCCATGGCGTGCACACACAAGGACCGCCCTGCAGTACCACAAACGGGTGAATGATCTGTGTTCTGCCAAGGTAAGTGAAACTTCTACTCACTGCAAACTCTCACACTCATAAGGACATCAGGCAGTCCAAGAGTGAGAGTCCACAGGGATGTCACACACGACCAGCAGATGGGACATCAGAACTGAATGTCTGCCAGCCACTTTAAGATCACCATCTCATGTAAGTTCCTGCACAAACGACATCTTAATCCCTTACTGGAGAGGACTCAGCAGAGACATAAGGCATACATACTTCTAAATTGCTCTTTCATCCATTTGTTCATGGTCAATTCATCTGTCTTTATGCAGGGCAACATTTCACAGAGGGAAAAAGCCATGACCAGATACATTGCGGACGCTCTCAAGGTTAAAAGAGCAGGCTGCAGAGCTTGCAGGTGAGGAGAGGGATTGTTTCTGTATAGAAGGTGAGATTGGCCTCTCCCAACAGGCCAGTGTGGGTGCATCCAGGAAACAAAGGATAATGGTCGATGGATGTTTTTGCAAATGAGAAACGGTTTCCAGTGGTGTTCTACAGGGTTCAGTATTGGGGCCCTTGTTGTTTGTTGTATATATTAATGATTTAGACTTAAATGTGGGAGGCCTGATTGGGAAGTTTGCAGATGACACAAAAATTGGCCATTTAGTTGATGGTGAAGAGGATAGCTGTCGACTCCAGAATGATAGCAATGGTTTGGTTGAATGGCGGAGAAGTTGCGACTGGAATTCAATCCGGACAAGTGCGAGGTAATGCATTTGGGGAGGGCAAACAAAGCAAGGGAGTAGTCAATAAATGGGAAGTTATTGAGGGGTTGAGGAAGTGAGAGACCTTGGAGTCCACAGGCCCTTGAAGGTGGTAGGACAGGTGGACAGGGTGATCAAGAAAGCATATGGAATGGTTTTCTTTATTGGGCAAGGTATTGTAATGATGGAACTGTATAAAATGCTGGTTAGGCTACAGCTGGAATTTTGTGTACAGTTCTGGTCACCACATTACAGGAAGGACATAATTGCTATGGAGAGAGTGCAGAGGAGATTTACAAGACTGTTGCCAGGGCTTGAAATTTGCAGCTGTGAGGAGAGATTGGATAGGCTAGGGTTGTTTTCTTTCGAACAGAGGGGGCTAAGGGCTGACCTAATTGAGATGTACAAAATTATAAGGGGCCTAGATAAGGTAGACAGGAAAGACTAGTTTCCCCTAGCTGAGGGGTCAGTTACCAGGGGGCATAGATTTAAGGTGATTCATAGAAGGATTGGAGGGGACATGAGGAAACGCCTTCTCACCCAGAGGGTGGTGGGCATCTGGAATTCATTGCCTAAGTTGGTGGTTGAGGCTGAAATGCTCAACTCATTTAATGGGTACCTGGATCTGTACCTGAAGTGTTGTAACCTGCAAGACTACAGACCAGGTGCTGGAAATTGGGATTAAAATGAGGGGCTAATTTATTTTTCTATTTTGGCCCGCTTAGACATGATGGGCTGAATGGCCTCTTTCTGTACTGTAACTTTTCTATGGTTCTACATTGACAACATGCGGACAATGACTGTGACTGATTTTTGATATTTGCTTAGTCAATCACTAATTAGCTCTTCTCTCTCTTCCAGATACCAGTAAGAAAAGGTGGGGAGGGTGGGAATCTTCCTTGAAAAGAAGACTGAGCCCCAGCCCCCAGACCACCTCCTGAAGAGGAAGCAGACGTATCCTCAGAAAAAGAACTGTCACTGTATTCACCTCACCTTCCACCAGCGCAGATACATGTACCTCAGTGGGATTCACAATCTGGTGATCACCTCACCAATATGGGTCCACAGCTGGTGGAGATAGTGACAGCTGAGATCTCTGACACTCTGAGAACTGCTGAGACAGAGTCTGATGACGAGCCTTTGGAATCGGCCCTGAGAGAAATGCTGAAGATGCATCAGTCCCAGAGCAGGAGACCCTTAGCAGGCTGGGGCTATCCGGCCCTCAGGTCGCCAGACGACGTCGCCAAAGTCATCCCCAATAACTGGGCACAGCAGTCAGCAGGCTCCCTCCACCTCCGCTGTGGATGTCGGGGCTGCACCTAGATGTAGCGATAGGGTAAAGAAAATTGCGAAGTTGTGAATGTACACTGCTGGCACAGGTGCTCACTCATTGTTTTGACTTTTCATCTCTGTAAATGTATGTAGCATTAATCCTTCTTCAAGCCTCATGGATTCAGTGAATCAAATTGAATATCAAATGCCGTGAGATGATTTAAGGGTCCAAAATGTGGCTTCCAAAGTATTCCCATCTGGATCTTCAGTTGCATTAATTCTCTCATAATCTCACCACAGTAAGTAGCCTTTATTTCCGCATCTGCAACATCAGGAAATGCACATCACTGATGACTGGCCGATAAACAAATAAAGCCTTAAATCTCAGGCAGATGTGCTTTGGGCTTTGGAGAAGTTAGTGATTATAAGATCATAAGAACTAAGAACATAAGAAATAGGAGCAGTCCATTCAGCCCTTCAAGCCTGCTCTGCTATTCAATGAGATCATGGCTGATCATCTATCTCAACACCATTTTCCTGCACTATTCCCGTATCCCTTGATGTTTTTAATATGTAAAAATTTATCGACCTCAGTTTTGAACGTGCTCAATGTTTGAGCTTCCACAGCCTTCCAGGGAGAGAATTCCAAAGATGCACCAGCCCCTCAGTAAAGAAATTCCTCTTCATATCAGTCCTAAATGGTCCTCCCCTTAAATAAATGATTATCCTGCTTCTGTTGCAATGATATCTGTTGTTTGTGGATGAAACAAGTATTCATCGCGACTAATGTTTTAGTCATTTCTCCAAATTGTAGTTTCCAATGGTATTTACTTTGAGTGTGAATTCATGAGAAGTGTGATATCAAATTTCCAACGCCATATGCTTCCATGGCTCTCTGCAGGTCGATCTCGCCTCTCTGTTTATGGCTGAACATCATTCCACGCTTAGTTCCCACTCTCTCCATGCATGACACTGAACGAGAGAAGTAAGGATCAATTGGGAAACTTAGAAACATCTGAAAGAAGGGCTAGAGTGTGTGATGTCAGAGGTGTGTGCTCACCTTGATGAAGTCTTCTCCTTGCCTTTAACAAACTTACTTTGCTCCTGGACAGCTGCTTAGCAGTGCTTAACGTGACTGAAGAATGGTATGTGTGTTGGAACCACCTTAGTGAGCTGGTGTCATCCTAACATGGGTGTATCCTTGTCTGATTTGGCTTTTCAGCCTCTTAAAATCTGCCATTAACACTGACTTGGTGAGGCCATGGGTGAAAGGACTGTACTATGTGTTAAGGATATGTGCTAAGGGAATGCTAATCACATTCCACAGTGGCCACATGTTGTCAAGGCTACTCTCTCTTCCAAGGATGACCCCATCATTAGAACACATGGTGACCAATGTTATTTCCTTGATCATTGTGAGATTTCTGACCTTTCATGAGATGTTCAAGCTGAGAATAAAGGTGGCGTTGCATCCCCTGCATCGAAAGCTAAAGGAAACTTCAGTGGTGAAAATTTGTCTTCACCTTAATTACCCCTGGAATCTTTGTGGCTGTAAGGTTGTCACAGGAAATTTCTGCTGTGTCGTGCCCATGCAATGGCATTCTCATGTGGCTCATCTGAATCCTTGCCCTCTTGAGAACCATCCCCTTCAATGTCCTCCTTGTCCAAGGAGATGTCTAGCTCCTTAATGTCTACCTCAAGCAATACATCCCCCCTTTGCAGTGCAAGGTTGTGCGGGATGCAGCAAACAATGATAATGTGGGACACTCTCTTTGGTGGGTATTGGACAGCCCCACCTGACTGGTCCCATTATCGGAAACACATCTTCAGGAAGCCAATCATTTGCTCTATTAAGGACCTAGTGGCGGAATGTGCTGCATTGTATCACTCCTCAGATGCATTCTGTGGATGACGAATGGGCATCATTAGCCATGTCTTCTGGGGGTACCCCTTATCACTGAGGGCCAGCACTCTAAACATTGGGGTCCGTCCAGGATCTGTGGAACCTGCGAATAAGTCGAGATGTAAGAGTTGTCAGAGCTCCCTGAGTACCTAGCACAAACATGCAAGATCTGCTTTCTGTGATCACAAATTAGCTGGACATTCAGAGAGTGAAATCCTTTTCTATTTATAAATCTCTGCTACCAGGGAGCTCTCAAGATCTTGTTTTCAGTCAATGGCACCCTGCACATGTGGGAAAACTGAGATCACAGCAAATCCCACAGCTCTGGCAGGTTGGCTTGCGTCATCCATGCGGAACATAATAGTGAGCTTTATTGAAAAGGGCATCTGTCACTTCCCTTATGCATTTGTGTGTTGCTGATTGTAATATTCCGTAAAGGTCCCGCTGGCAAAAAAAGTTCATTACAGTGGTCACCTTCAGATCAATGAGCATGGGATGCCCTCCAAGTTCTTGCAGCATAAGTTACTCACGCAGAAGGTGCTAAATATAAGCTACCATATACCTGGACAAGTGAAGGCCCCTCCTTGGCAGCACCTGGGACTTCCTGGGGCCCTGCTGGCTCTTGATCCTCAGGCCTATGGTCTTGCTAGAGCGGTGTCTTCACCTCATTCTAATCATGGCTATCAACAAGGCAGCATTGCCTGCAGCCTGCATTCTCCACTCCTCCTTGTATCTGTGGACAGATAGAATTGAACAATCATTGCTACTTCCCCTTGAATGGTCTCCCTCCATCTCCAAGCCTGGAATCCAGTCTCAAGACATAGCCTGACGTCAGTCTAGACATGGCATCTCCAGGCCATCCCTTGCAGGCTACTAACATCCTGGAGTTCCATAGGTAGCTGAGCATCCCCCTCAACATGGTTACACATTCACAACGAGAGTCTTGATTAGAGTCAATATAACCTTGTGCTATAACCCTCAGTCAGGGTATTGTCAGCTTGCCTCCATTAGCCGAGACACTAACTATTGATACCTTAGCCTTGTACTTATGTCATGACTGTAAACATGGTGCTTTGTAAGCCATGACCAATACAATGGGAATATTGAGCCTTGTGTCCATTTAGCTTCTGTGCAGCAGTGGCCTTTAATTGTTTGATCCTTTTCACATGCCTCTGTCTGGAACAGATAGCCATTGAGACCAATTGCACTGCAGCACCAAAACTTAATGGATTCTCACCTGAATGTGTGCCATTAGTAAAAGAGCAAAGCTCGTTCATTGTGCCCTCTAATCCAGCACTCAGCTGAGCCCTGTTTTCTATGGCTTGAACTGGAAATTATTAGGGTGCCCCTTCAAACAGCTGAAAATAGTAGTGCTGAACTCCTCCCACATACCTTGAGACCCCTCCCATATCATTTTTTTTCAACCTCAATATTCCAAATGCATCATTGATCATTGAAGACGAACATACATTCGTGAGAGCAAACAGCTTCCAACCTCTCCCTATCACCCACCAAGTTCCTGCCGTCACCCTCCATAGTCATCACCTCCTAATTCCCATCCATCCTGTAACTATCCTGCCCGCCACCCCCCCCCCGCACCGCTGTTACCCTTGACCCGTCATTGACCATGTTGATATTCCTGTTTCCCCTCACTTCCACACCCCACCCCCAAACGATCCTTTCATGTTGATGTTCCCATGCCCTTTGTCAATCTGACCCCTTCCTTTCTTGAGGCATCCTTACTTTTTGAGAACCCCACCCCATGAGACCATCCAATGATCTCCATGAATTTTAAGCCACTGACATACAGAATCCAGATGTCTCCCCGACTGTTTCTGTGCCCTCTGTTTCCTAATACCATGGCTGGGATTTTCCCTGCCCGCTGGTGTCGGGGTGTGTTTGGTGGCATGCGCGGACAATATGGCAAGAAGGCCAAAAATCAGTTTTATGATGTCATAAAACCAGTCCGCTCAGCCCGTCGATGGCGGGCCGCATTCTCGGCCATCGGACGTCGGGAACCTCATTGTAATGCATCAGCATGTCATTAAAAGGCCAGCCCACCAGACTCATCCCCCGCTCCCGTCCACCCACATCGGCGGGAAAAAGCACCAGTGCAGAACACATCTTCACAACTGTGACATGAAGAAATCGGGACTTACTGCCAGAGCCTTGCTGTTATTGCAGACATCCGAGGAGCAGAAGATGCTGGAGCCCGACACTAACAGCACACTGGAGGATTGGCCATGGCATGCTAGGTGGATTCTCATGGACATGGCTCTGCTGCAAAGCAGCTCACGGAAGGTGGACCAGTGAGGACCTGTTCACAATGGATGATGGTCGAGGGGTGGGAGAGCAAGGTCCAGGATCGATGGGAGAGGAGGAGGTGTCAGTGGGGGACGAGGGAATGAAGGTGTCGGGGGGTGAGGTTGGGAGGGGGAGGGAAGGAGTATGGGGGAGGAGGAGTTAATGGGGGAGAAGATGGCAACTGAGGAGGTAGATGTAAGAGGGGGTGGAAGGTGTAAGGGAAGGAGTTCGGAGTGGGGAAGGACTGGGGAGAGGGGAAGGAGTCCAGGGGGAGGAAGGAGTGTGGAGAGGGGAGGGAGTAAGCGGGGAGGAAGAAGTAAGGGTGGAAGATGGAGTCAGGAAATTGTCAGACCTAAAGCTAAAGGAACAAGTGAGAGGGTGTCTGAGGGAGGGACTAAGCGGGGGGTGGTGGGGGTGTTGGGAGGACCAAGGGTGGGCAGAAGGAGTTTCAGGAGGAAGATGTTCTGGAAGCGGGAGGGAGAAAAGGTTCAGAACAGGGGATATCCAGGTGAACGTGCAAGGCAGGGGCCTGAGGGGTTTATGACTACCTCCTGGGGAGCAAACTGATGGTGGGTGTGGTATCAGGGAATGGTGAAAATGACCAAGGGCAGAGTGTGGCGGCAGGGTGGGAGAGAGAGGCTTCGACAGTAGTGGTAAAAGGGACGGTGAGGGTGGCTGGGGGAGACTCGGTGGCACACAGGACCCTGGGGGTGGGAAGGGGGAGGTCGGGGAGGTGACTATGGATGGGGTAGGATTTTTGGGAAGGAAGAGAACGTGCACATTCACCTGGACATCCCTGAAGAAATGAGTTGTGGCTGGTAGGTCACCAAGGGGAGGTGGAAGGTGATGCCAGGGGTAGGGGGTTAGTCAACTGTGATGGGGAAAGGAAAAGACAGGGGAGCTGACAAAAAACCAAATCCTGATCACGCTGTCCAAATCGAAAGTGAACCGACAGTCGTGGTGGGCAAGATCAGGTGCTACATGGGAGTGTGATCATTGGGTGGGTGGAGATGCAGGTGGACCAGATGGACAACTGAAAGTGAGCCCCAGCAGGCAGCATTGAAAATGCTCAGGACATTGAGGTGAGAATGATATGTGAAGGATCCGTGTGCTTGGAAGAGTGCTTGCACAAGACTCCAAAAGGCCTTTTACACACACACTTCTCCCTCCAGATTCACTCGTTGGCCAGCTGCTCCCTCTGTGGTATCAGTGGACAAGATTGAGGTGATCACAGGCAAAGGGGACTTGGAGGGAGAAGACAGCCTTTGAGATTCCTGAGTATGACCCAGGGATGTCCAGCTGCCGCTCCTCCTCCCTTTGAGTGCCCGGGGGCCCCGGCCTGAGACCTTGAGGGGAAGGAGCACCTGGAGGGACGTCAAGGTTCCCCCTTTTCCCTCTCGCGTTGCCACTGCAGGAACTCACCCATGGCTCCCTCAATTAAGTGCACGCCTGCACACATCTCCGAGTTCTGCTGGACCAGGTCTCCATGGTGTTTGCCATCCTCCCCATAGAGACCTTCATACATGCACATATGGGCACCACTTTATCAGAGAGTAAGTGGACGCACTCCTCCGATTCACGTGCCACTCCGTAGAGGATTTCTAACAGCTCTGCGTGATGTTCCCCCGCCTTCTGCTGACTTTCCAAGATGAGTTGGAAGGCCAAATCTAGGGGTCCGTCATCTGACTCAGACCTCACAGATGCCTAATCCCCAGTAGTCCTCCGAGTGCTGGGGAGCTCTCACGAACCTGCCTCTTGCTGCTACGGACATGTGTCCATGCAGTGACCACCAGATTGTGAACCCGAGCCTGCTCTAGATCTAGGTCCCATCGAGGTGTATGTCTCTGTGCTGGTGCAGGGTGTGGGTAAGCGCTGTGACAGGTCTTCCAGGCTACTTAGGAGGTGAAGACATAGATGGAACTGAGGGACTGGCTGACTGAGGGTGTCAGTCACTTGGCTGAGCTTCCTGTGAACCCAAGTAGAGATAAGTAGTGCAAGGCAGCAGAGTCAAAAGCAGGAGAGAGAGCACTCACAGTTGTGTTGAGAGAGGGATGATGTGGTGCAGGATCCTCATGAGGGTGTTTGCCGCCGACCTGAGCATCACCACAGGCAGGGTCCACATCCTCACCCGTCAGCGCAATGGCACACTCCTCAAAGTGAGTGAGGAGCCTAATGTGGGCCACTCCGCCCCTGGTCTGGGACCTCTTCCTGCTGATGTGAGCAGGCTTCTCCTGCATGAAAACAGATGGAGAGAGTGTGAGCAGGACACATGGCACTGGGTGGAATGTTTGTGTGCTGAGTGGAGCCATGGACAGGATGAGGATGTGAACTCGAGAGGGTATGAGCCAGATGGAGATGTGAGGGTGTGTGTGAGAGTTAGTGGTGTTGTCCCTTGAGGTGTGAGATCCCTGTGAGTTGAGAGTGATGAGAAGAGTGAATTACTCTGGTAGAATGATTGAGACCATCCATCCTGTAGCAGCACTGGGGGCTGTCCTCTTTTGCGGGGCATTGGTGCTGACCACCGCTCCCACTGCCTCCCAGGCCTGGGTGGAATCCTGCAGCCAGAGCGGCGGGCCTCCACAGCATCCAAAGGCATTCCAATGACGTGTCATCAAACCTGAGGGCTGCAGTCTTTTTGCTTTTTGTGGACATCTTCCCTGCAGTGGTCCTGGGCTGAAAGCACTGAGGTGTGTGCACGCGGCTGGACATTAAATATGGTGCCCGGCATGACGAAGCGGGGAGGTGATAGCATAATGGGCGAATGAGAGCCTGCCTGCCATGGAAACGACATGTTTTCCAGGAATGCATAATTAATGCGGCGGGTTTGGTACGATACAGTGTGAAAGGTCGCCTGGGACGATTCTGTCGCAAACCTACAGGACTAAATGCCTTAGTTGACTGACCACACCCTACACACCATTCTCTGCACGACCGTCACTGCCCAGAGAGGCCTCCCCTAGCCCAAGATCGGAACCAAGACATGCTTACCATGTAGACCCCTGTAACATGGCCCCTATACTCCTAAATATGTCCCTGACAGTGTTGCCTCAGCCCCAGGACTTCCTTGTATAGTCTTTTAACTTTTACCCCCAGTCTTTTACTCTTCTCTTCTGTTCCTTGCTCCCCTCGCCAGCCCTGCCTCCATCTCACCCTTCCCCTCTCTTCAACCCCCATCTCCCCCACCGTACCCCAGCCCTGCCTCCATCTCACCCTTCCCCTCTCTTCAACCCCCATCTCCCCCACCGTACCCCAGTCCTGCCTCCGTCTCAACCCTCCTTTCTGGTCATGCCTCCCATGACCAGCCTTGCTGCAGCTTGTGCTACAGGCACCTGATATATCTCAGTGGCGGTGTGAAAGGAAGGCGAACGCAGCATCTACTGACCTCCAAGTCCTGAATGAAGCAAAGCTCTCCAGGTGCATGACACTTGTATATAGTCATAAAACAGATCTTTTTAATTATCTGCTGGTGGGGCACTTAATTTGGAGGGGGAACATAATCCCAGTGAGTTGGCCTTTGGTGAGCATTTAATGAGATGCTAATGAATGCGAATGTGGTTCCTAACATTGCTCAGCAGGAAATTTGACCAGCCTTGAAGTTGGGTGAACAAAATTCCAAACTAACAATTCCCGTCATCCACTCTCTCTTGAGCCTGTGGCGCTGGAGGCCAGCAGGAGTGCTCATGGATGCAGCAGGCCCTGGAGACTTGGTGTCCTCATCCGATGCCTTCTCGTGGGAGGTTACCTCCAAACATTCGTTGAATCCGACGTAGATTCTGTCCTCAGTAACTGCTGTAATGTAAGAAGTGTGGAGGCAATTTATGCACACAAATAGTAATGATATAATGACCAGATAATTGTTTTAATGATGTGATGGGGGAATAAAAATTGGTTCTGTAAGTAGTGTTGTGGGATTTTTTTTTCCAGCCAAGAAGGCAAACAGGCTCTTGGGTTAACATCTCATTCAAATGACAGCGCATTCAATTATATAGTGTTTCCTCGATGCTGAACTTGTGTCAGACAAGATTTTATGTTCAAATCTCTGGAGTGAGACTTGAACCCCATCTTCTGACTCAGAAATGAGAGTGCTATCACTGAGCCATGGCTGACACCAAAAGCAGGGTTCTTTTTATGCCATGGTACAATGAAATTAAGAAGGGAAAGAAACAGACGAATCTTTTAAGTATGTCAAGACTGGTTGCAGAGATAGTGGAGGCATTGGTCGAAATATTCCAGAACTCACTGGATTCCAGGAGGGTCCCAGCGGATTGGAAAACCGCTAAGGTGATGCCCCTGTTCAAGAAGGGAGGGAGACAAAGAACAGGAAACTATAGGCCAGTCAATCTGTCATTTGGGAATGTATGTTTTCCAATGGCGGATATCGATGCTCCAGTATCAACTTCCATCTTAACGGGTTGTCCATTGACTATAATGATTACTTGGATTGGCTTGGTTCTATCCACTTTCAGGTTAAATAATGAATGGATGTCTGATTCTATTTCTTCTGGTTCTTCCATGAGACATATTTCACGATTTCTCCCTTTGTCTTTAAAATGCTGTCTCAGCCTATCTCTGCAGTGCCGCCTTATGTAACCATAGCAGTGGCAGATAAAGCATTCGACTTGTTTGAATTGAACAGTAGTGCCCCCTTCACTCCCCTACTTGTTCTTCCCCTTGCCATTCCCCCCCACAATCCCTCCTTCTGAGGACTCCTCAGTGTGAGGTTTCTCAGGCCTATTTTAAGACTGTCTCTCACCTGAAGTTGGCAGGAACAACATCTGAGCCAGCGGGCAGGAGCAGGAATTGGGGAGGAAACCAAATGCCATCGGGTACTCAAGGCTACGGTCACTTGCATAAGGTAAAGGCAAAAGTGCTTGTAGTGCCTATGTAAATCAGCTGAGGGAGAGATGAGATTGTGGGAAGGGAGGTCCAAATGTGGGCCATGCAAGTGTACTCTGTTGTTCCTGGCTCCCTGAGGAACCTTTCCAAAAATTAACCAGCTTCATTTACTTTGGTATCTTCCCTCTACTCTTCTGCCCCACGACACATTTCACTGGCAGCTTTGGAACTATGAGGGCCATCAGATGGTCTTAAAGTCTTAAAATCACATTTTAATTAGGCTCCAGCATTAAAACAGCGGGAGGTGGAAATGCAATGGTTTTCATCCAGCTGCCATTTTAACCTCCACCCCCCCCTTCCTATGTTTAGACTGTTAAAATGTGGACTGTGCACTCTTTTATATCATCTAGGTACCCTAAGTTAATAATGTGAGGTTCCAATGAAAAAAATTAGTAGCTTCCTCCCCGAATGCTAAGTGTTTGATGACAACACCTGATATGACAATGAGCCAAACTCAACAGAATGTCACAGTCAACTTCCAGTCTCTCGTAGTTTAGCTGTTCTCAGCAAGACAAGCACTGGGATACTGCAATTAGCCTTGTTATCTATGGATAAGGAAGGTAAAATATCTGAGCTTTGTTCCTGTCCCTGCTGGGTGTTCAATGACTTCTCTTGAAACTCTGGACATCGAGTGACAATGTGATCAGATTTCATCGTCATTCCATTCTTGTCCGATCACCCATCCCTGTCCAGAATTGCATGAAGAATGATCCTGAGATACCAACTAACAACTAAGCCGTACCCCTGCGAGAGCCAGTGCTTCAGAAGCAAAATGGCAGAAAAAAGACAAGTTTTTTTTCAATGTCTTGCCCTTAATTATAGCTAACTTATTTCTGTACTATTAGTGAAAATAAACCACTCATGGGTTGTTCCTATCTTTTGTAAAAAAAATTCTGAGTAACTGAACTCTTTGAAATTCCTCCGGCAATTTATTTGACAGACCGTAAGATAGGTACTTGGAAGGATTTACTCCTATCACGAATTCTGCACAGTCATTGTGACTATTATAATCAGGTAAATGTTTCTGCGTACAGGGAAATTGTAGGAAATTCCATAATTGCATGAATTCGGAGATAAAGGCTTTTGAGAACTATTATTATAGTCAGGTAAATGTTTCCACATACTAGAAAATTCCATAATCACTCATAGTCAGAGAAATCCAGAATGATAAAGGTATTTAAGAACTATTGTACCGGGGCAGGTTTGGTTTCATAGCTAATAGACCCAGATTTAAGTGTTGACAGAGGTTGGCATTCCAGTTGCCCCAGCAGAGAGTTAAATTTGTTCTTGGTTTTTAGTTTAGTGATCCAGAGAATGAGGGAAGGTTCTCCATTGGAGGTGAAGAATTAGCCTCCCTCAGCTTTTACTGGAGAATGGACTGTAAAGGAATAATGGCTTCATCAATGAAAATGAGATTAGACTTCTGTAGTTCTGAGCTGTAGCGACAACATAGCTCTCATGCCCACATGTCCGTTCCTTGGCTTGCTGCAATGTTCTCGTGAAGCCCAACGCAAACTGGAGGAACAGCACCTCATCTTCCGATTAGTCACTTTACAGCCTTCTTGACTTAACATTGAGTTGAATAATTTCAGTCCATGAACTCTCTCCTCCATCCTCTCCCCTTTTTCACCCCCTTTTTTCAATATTCATTTTTATCTTTTTTATCCACTTATTTTTATTTTTCATTTTTATTCATTTAATCATTGTTTTATCCCCACCTTTTATCCCTATTTTTGATCTTTATTTACCACCACCATTCCCTCCCTCCACCTCACCCCCACAAGAGCAATCTTGCTTCATGTTGTTCTTCTCAGAGTGCTTACCCTTGTCCTGCTATTATCACATTCTGCTTTCTTACCTTAATGCCACTATCAGCACCTCCTTTAGCCCTTACCACTACCATTAACACTCCCTTTGTCCTTTTGTTCGTGACATCTTTGTCAATATCTCCTTTGCTCCCACCTATCGCGGGCCTTCTACCCAACTTCACCTGCTCCACTCCCCTTAAACGTATAAATTTCATCATATTTTTATTTCTCTTTAGCTCTGAAGAAGTCATACAGACTCAAAACGGTAACTGTTTTTCTCTCCACAGGTGCTGTTAAACCTACTGAGTTTTTCCAGCATTTTCTGTTTTTGTTCCTAATATTAACCACCCTTCCTGGTATCCTGTTCCAGATACTGAGCAACATCTGTTAATAATACAAGGGTCAGTTGTGACTCAGTGGCTAATGCTCCTCCCTTAATTGGCATTTTAAGTTTATGGGTTCAAGAGTCCCACTCCAGAAGCTCGTAGTAGACTGCACTGTTAGAAGTGTCATCTTTAATATGAGATGTTAAACTGAGGCCTCTTGGGTGGATGTAAAACATCCCATGGCACTATTCAAACTCTCCTGTCCTCATATTCATCCCTCAACCAACGCCACTCAAAAAACAGATTGCCCTAACACTCCAATTGTGCCCTAAAATGCTCTGCAGGGGATGGACTTGTGCTGCTGTGCTTGGACCTTATTTAAATGATTCAGATGTGCGACCTGTTTGGGGGGGACTGGAAATTTGGTGCCTGAGATGCCACTTAAAGCCATTCGGCTCCTCTGAAAGAGAAGTTGAAAAGAGAAAATGGCTGCAAGTGGTGCAGGCGAGGCATCTGTGTTCTGTGTTGCTGTCCCTAGTGGTAAAGAAGTACATCCTGATTTCCCCCTCCCCTCCCAAGTGGCAGAAATCCTTCCAGGCAACACCTTCACAATAAGTCGGAAGAGGCGGCAGTGGAAGTCAATGCTTTCACTTTCTATTCACATCTCTTCTACAATCACAACACCACACTTCATTACACCTCCTTCTCCTCATACTTAGTAGGTTATAACCCCCATTTCCCCGCACCTCACATCTGAGACACTGCCTGCCAACTATTTAATCATGACAGGCACATTCTCTGAACAGCCCATAAGACTGCCCCCAGCAGACACCCTTTTTTTGCAGGTGAAGGACACACACAACCTGAGGTTGCCACAGTAGGAAGCCAAGCCAACCTGCACACCCTCTCCTCCATGCAAGAACCGGAGAAACACTTCCGAGGAACACTAGGATAAATAAACAAGCACAGAAGGCGGGGAGTAAGAGCTTGTATGAGAATGATTCATAATTATTTTCAGTGGCCCCTGTGCTCATTGACCTACATTAATTCACAGTATGGCAAAGTCTTAATTTTAAAATTCTTATCCTTGTGTTCAATTTTCTCCATGGACTCATCTTTCTCTATTGCTGTAACCATCTCTATGATAGATACTATGGTAATCTTTGCAGAACAGAAAAGAGACAGTATGCCATATGGAAAAGTCAAGAACCCAACTAAAAACTAGTATATTCTAGTTTGCCTATATATACATACACAAATGGCCACAAGAGGGTGGTATTACACTCCTCCCTCCTTAATAAAAAAGTTCCACAAAAGTTTTATATATTTCTTGTTTTTCATTTATTTACAAATGCAACTTAACCACTGGTTTCCTATTCCTAAGATGGCAATTCCTTCCTTGACCCAAACTTTCAGAACTTGGGGAAGGACCTTGACCCATTTTGGCCTGAGTCTGAAGTAAACTGGAATCATGGATTGGCAGGCAAATCTGTAATGGAACAATGGGCTGCCTCTAAAGAGGATATTGTTCAGGTACAGTTGAGATACATTCCTATGAGGGGAGAAGATAGCACAAGCACAGCCAGTGCTCCCTGGATGACAAGAGAAAGACAGTGAGATGAAGCAGAAAATAAGCACATTAGACAGATGGCATATGATAATATAAGTGAAAACCAAGCTAAATATCGAAAGTTCGGAGGAAAGTGACAAAGGAAATAGAGAGGCAAAGAGAAATTATAAGAAGAGACTGGCAGCTAACATAAAAGGGAATCAAAAATCCTTCTATTGGCATATAAATAGTCACAGTTTAAGAAGAGGTGTGGGGCCTATTAACCAAAAAGGAAGTCTATTCATGGAGGCAGAGGGCATGGCTGAGGTTGAGAGGGAATTTGGTTGAGGTGTTCAAGATTGTGAGTTATCTAGACAGAATGGATAGGAGAAACTGTTCCTGTTGGTACAAGCTTCATAAACAAGAAGACACGGATTTAAAGTGATTTTCAAAAGAATCAAAAGCAACATGAGAAAAAAGTTTTAATGCAGCAAGTGGTTACTCAGGGATGCGCAGCCTGAGAGTGTGGTGGAGGCAAATTCAATCATGTCTTTCAAAAGGGAATTGGATAAACACCAGAACAGAGAGAATTTACATGGCTATGGGGAAAAGGTGAGGAAGTGGGACTGGCTGAGTTGCAGAGCAACTGGTTGAGAGCAGGCACAAGCACACTGGGCTGAATGGCCTCTTTCTGTACTGGAACAATTCTGATTCAATAACTTGCATATAGTGGATAACCTCTTTAAGTAGTAAATTGCTGAAGGCTTCCAAAAGCTGCTAGGCAAGTTTATCATGCTGCAAGTCAGGTGCAGGGCTAAAGCAGCCCTTTATCATAAAAGTGTATAACACTAATTTGAGCATTTTTATCGGCAATTTAAGTAATTCTTGTGTGGCTTTGATGCCTATGGAACAACCTCATCCAAAATGGAGAGTGACACACTTCCAGAAATGAATGGGGTGCACCCTTGCCTGTCACAGTGGATGCTTATACATTTATTCTGTGCCTTTAAACAATGTGCACAGTGCCATTAAATTTCTACTCCATTATCTGATCATTTATTTTGATACTGTTTGTGGGAACTTGTGAATTGACTGGTGAGTTTCCTACATTACAACAGCGACTAAAGGTTATGGTAGTCTTGTGTGTTCCTGGTTTAGAATGAGTTCAAATCCCACCATGACAATTTGAGAATTTAAATTAAATTTAAATAGATTGGGATTTTTAAAAAAAGTTGACACTGTGTGCCCTCTTATCCTGCTTTCCTGGCATGGGTGAAGGTATGTTCCAGGTTTACTTTCTCCATCTCTTCCATTATGTGTCTTTTATATTGTTAGAAGGTGCCCACTAAAATATCAAACCCAAGCTTCTCTAGCCATTTTTCACATCTCATTGTCCCACCATCTAGGACTAGCCTCTTTATTGTTCTCTTGTTCCTAGGTGGGTCTGTTACCTCACAACCAGTTCTCTGCACATTACGGGTGCGGCATGACGATAGCATTGGATTTGTATCCTTGGATATTGAACAATAAACTGCAGAATGTTCTTGAAGAATCTTCTACCCATTGATCAGAGTTATGCTTTGTTATGCTGAACATTAATTTATTTTCAATAGAAGAAAGCTGCCAGTGGATTTTTATTCATGTGTTAAATTGTGGGAATGGTGGCTTCGCTGTGATAAACTCTGCACTATACTGTAAAGTAAAATAGCTAGATTTTCTTTCTTTATAAGTACAAAAGGGCCACCTGCCTTACAATGTAGGTTTCTGTACAACACGACCATGAGAGTTTGCTGCATTAATGGAGGTGCCATCTTTTCAATGAGGCTCTATGAAAATATCCACTTTGTCTGTTACAGATTCAATAACACCATTTGATAAAGACCACAAAGTCCTCATAATCTCCAAGATCACATTCCTCCCACAACAAGCTCCAGTAAAGATTAACTGGTCATCCATCTCGTTCCTGCTAGTGGGATCTCACTTAGTAAAAAATGGTTGCCTACCTAACAATTGTTGCTGCATTTGCAAAGCAAGTGATCATACGTAAAGGACTTGGAAATGTCATCCTCTTTCAGCTGCACAGCTCAGAAATTTTTGGCTTGATTGTTCTGTCTGTGACCTTGAAAGTGTTAATAAGTCACCTGAGTGAGGAGATTTTGATCATTTGTCTCCTTCTTAACGTCACTGTTAGTTTCTGCAGCTACAGTAATAGCTATTTATGCAATGTCGTTTACACAACACAAACCTGCCCCCACATCACATTATTCTACAGAGTAACTTCAGTTCCAGTAAGAGTGAGCAGGCAGTCTGCCAGTTGGTAAAGGTCACAGGAATTTTGTAAAAGTAAATATCAAAAAATTAACAAATCATAAAAATATTAAAGTAAAAACAAAGTGCTGGAAAAACTCAGCAGGTCTGGCAGCATCTGTGGAGAGAGAAACAGAGTTAAAGTTTTCAGTCGAATATGACTTCTTCAGAACCCAAATTACTGCTACCTTGTATTCTTCTGCAGTTACCAAAATAACAATATATGGACTTACATATATGGTCTTAACACCAACACCTCAAAGTAATTCTTGCTATGTAATGCAGTTAATCCTGTGATGCAAGCCAACCAGCAGTTACTTTGTGCACAGCAAGATCCCACAAGCAGCACAGAGACGAAGGACTGGTCGGTCTGGGTTACATACTCTTGGGCAAAGAGAATTTTGACCAGGTTACTGGGAGAACATGCTGCTTCGCCTCAGCAGAACCAGTGCCTTGGTTCAGGAAAATGGAACCTTGGTTTAACACATCTGATCTGCACTCTTAGAGAATATGGGTCAAGTCCATAATGTTGCCCTGTCTCTAGACCCCTACCCCTCTGTGTGTCCTTTCCAAGTGGGAATGTGAGATTGAGGAATTAGATAATGATGCCTGGCACGTTACTGCTTAATCAATTCATGTAACATTGTCTCACCCTTTCCATTGTCTGTTTCTAGTGCCTAAAAGGGAAGGGCAATCCTGACTTCCTTTGTCAATGACTAGCCACCTGCTTTCTGCCTTCACCTCTGGTGATAAGTGCAAGGATTAATTCTTCAGCCCCAAGACTGTGATTATCTCTTGAGTTGGCACAATCTTCCATTCTTCCCCTTCTTCCTTGAAACCCCTACCGCCTATCCAACCATACTCCCATTACCCCAACCCTGGCTGCATGTTGCTCTATGGCTTCTTCCCAATCACTGACAAACTCTCTGCCTCATAATTCCCATCAGATCAATCCATGGCCACACAACTATACATTCACATTCCCTGAATTGATTTTGCACAGACACCATTTCCAACAATGAAATTTCATCATCATTTCCTTCCTCAATCGGTGGACTTTTGTTCTCTCCCATTACATACTATCCAAAATACCTGTTGTACAAGGTGCTAAATCAGTTTGTAACAAGGAAGAGCCACAGGCATATCAGGGTATCTACTTAAAAACAAATTTATTTACAGTATGTACATAGCTAGTTATCAGGAAGGCACATTGCCCCTCTGGCCTGCCCATCAGCTCCCTGCAGAGACTAGCATACGACTGTCTGACATCAGTGCAACATCATCTTGTGTCCCATAGATTAGCATATCCATTCTATTAAACCTTTATACGACACCTCCCAAAAGTACACCATATTTTTAAACAATATGAAATTATCTCTTTAACTATTTACATGGCCTTTGTCTTTAAATTATTTACATTGCCGCTTACTTCTCCCGCCACCACGCGCTCCCCCCTCCCCCAAACAAGTCCCCAACTACAGATTGAGTCTCTGGGGAGCCTACACCACTCTGCCCCAGTCCTGGTGACTGCTGCACAAGAGCTGGAGGGCTAGGAGTAGGTCCTGAAGTTGGGCGAACACCCCTTAGAGCATCTGGAGCATTTTGGGGTTCTTCTGGCCATATCTTGTGGTAACCAAAACCCTGTGGTCTGGTGGGAATGAGTGCGATGAGGGCTTATCTGTTTCTTCGGATAGCGCCAGACGGTGTCTGGACCAAATACGAGTGTTGGTGCTCAATGCTAGTGAGAATGAGTCCTTTGGCTTTTCGGTCCCTTATCCAGACTCGCTGGCCCAGCATCAAAGGTGACAAAGTTTCCTTTCGCCCTGTGTCTGGTATTGTGCTATTGGTGTTGTTTTTCCCGGAGATTCAAATCCTTCACCCCCACTGCGTTATGGACAGTGGTGGTGATATGAGGCTGAAGGTTTGCAAGCAACAGATGAACCTGCGTTTTTAAATGACGGCCCATAAGGTGTTCGGCCGGAGAGAATCTGTTGACCAGGGGAGTAGCCTGGAACTGCTTGAGAGCTGAAGGCCAACCTGAATTCTTGGATATCAATCTTTACTTGTCTGGACTGCTTGCTCAGCCTCCCCATTGGCTTGCAGGTGAAGAGGGGAGCTTGTGACATGAGAAATCCCATTATCAACGGTGAACTGCCGAAAATGGTCGTTGGCGAATTAGGGCCTGTTTTGTGAAATAATTTCATCCGGGAGCCCTTGGGTGTAAAAGATGGTCTGTAGCGCTTTGATGACGAACTCCGCTGTGATTGTACAAAGCCTGATTATCTCTAACCATCAAGAATAATAATAACCATAACGTATGTCTTGCCCTGGAAGTCATCGAGGCCTAAATTCTGTCATGGGTGGTGAGGGAGGACAGATGGTTACAGAGATTCTGTTGGCGTTCAAGTGTGAATGCAGCAGGTGTGGCAGGATAGGACAACATCCTGGACCGCTTGTTTGATACTCAGGCACCACACCAATTGTAGGGTGTGCATTTAGCAATGCCGAGATGACCTCTGTGGAAGCTGTGAAGAATATCTTGTCGCATGGTGTGTGTGGACTGACCAAATGGTGGTCATAAATTAGGGGGTTATCCACAAGGGTCAAATGGGCTCATTGCTCATTGTATTTGCGGATAAGATGATTGGTAGGGTTGTACTTGGACCACCCTTGGAGCTGGTGCTCCCGCACTTTAACACATTTGGCATCCTCGTTTTTTTGGACGCGTCAAACATCCTGAAGCTTTGTGGTGGATATGGGCAAGGAGCTCATGACAGGTGAGGAAAATGCTTCTACTTCTGACATCAGTGAAGAATTGAAGGTGACAGCGTGGTCGACCATGGCTCTGGAGATAGCATCAGTCATGGTTTGTGACTTCCCTGGGACATGGAAGGCTGTATATTGGTGAAATCATTGTGAACAGATAGGCATCTTAAATCTCTGTGGAATTGAGGAGTGTTATGAGGGGTTTGCAGTCTGTTGCCACTGGAAGGGTGGCCTCATCGGGTAAGCAGAAAAACACTCGACAGCCCACATAGCCACCAGTGCCTTTTTCTAAATTGTGGCGCACCTTTGTTCAGTTTCTGTGACAGCTCTTGGAGCAAAATTGACAGGTTTTTCATCATCGTTCTTTTGCAGCTGGATGAGAATACCGCTGAGGTCAGTGGAGGAAGCATCAGCAGCGATTAACCGTAGGCAACCTGGGGTCATGGTGCGTCAGGACACCCGAGGAGACTAGGCAAGCTTTAATGGATTGAAATGCCTTAATTTGTTCCACTCCCCAGAACCATTGTTGGCCCTTCCACAGGAGATCCCTTAAGGGTTCTGTAAGTGTGGCCAAGCTAGGGATAAACTTTCCCACCTGGTTTACCATCCCCAGGAAACGGTGAAACAAAGTGTTTGGGAGAACTCAGTAATGGCCTTTGTTTTCTGAGGATCGACCGTAATACCACACCATTGGATGATGTGTTCTTGGAGTTTTAAGTTGGTTCCGGTGAACTCACACTTGTCATTCAGCATGAGACCTTTTTCCTGGAGCGCCTACAGGATCTCTCTTACCTATGGTCATACTTGGCTCTTGTAGAACCAGGTATGAGGATGTCATCCATATGGTAAATAACACCTTATTTGTCCTCAAGGATTGTTGGCATGGTACGCTGGAATACATCAGGAGCAGATGAAATGCCGAAAAGGAGGCAGTTAAAGCAAAATCGACCAAAGGGCATGACAAAGGTGTCAGGAGCCTAGATTCCTTTTCGAGAGGTATTTGCCAAAACCTGCTGTTCACATCAAGCTTAGTAAAAAGAAGGCTATTAGCGAGCTTAGCCAAACTGTCATCTACCAATGCCATCGGGTAGACTTCCCTCTGCACGGCTTTATTAAACTGCATAAGACCTACAGAAATCCAGAGGTTACCATCAGGCTTGGGAACGGTGACCAGACCAGAACAGAACACCAGCAGGTTAGATGTATGACCAGGAAAATAATGCCCCTGTGTAACATCAGTTAAGCTCTTCCTTAATCTTTGGTAATAGTGGGTGCAGCACCCTCCTAGGGGTGAACAGAGACACTGGCATGGCATCTGGGAGCAGAGAAATGTGATATTCGGTCTTCAGTTTCCCTAGCCCTTGAAAAAGCTATGGAAATTCCTGACAGAAGGTGACCCTGGTGTCAGACGGAAGAATCGACTTTTTGTATGATGCCTGACTGTACACGTGCATCCCTGCTAAGTAGGGAAATGGCTTGGTTGCAGATAACATAAAAGGGTTTCCGTGATATGTCAGCCCTTATGGCACAGTGTGGCGGTAATCTGACCCTTAACATGTAGGTCAGTTTGACCTGGTCCTTAGAGTTTCACGGTGGAAGGCTAAAATAGGATTGTGTGGAGCCATGCAAGATGGTCAGCCTGTATGGCTATCCCTGCACCTGTGTCAATGTTGAAATGTGTTGGGAACCTCTAAATTGACAGATGAGAAGTCTTGGGAAGTCTGGTGAACTTAACCTAGGAAGTGTGAGGGAGGTGCTAATTGCTGGTGGCATCATCATTTGTTCTGTTTGTTGGAGAGTAAAATGGAGCAAAGATGCTGGCAATGTCCTGTCCCACTACACCTGAAGCATGCAGCATCCCCTGCTGGGCAATCCTGCTATTTGTGCTGGTACCACAGCGCAAACATTTCAAAATGGCGGCCGACCTGTTTCTCGCCTTTTGTACCATTTTGGCGTGAATTGTTCTGGGCGGAATTACTGACTGTGGCCCTGCAAAAGAAGGGAAAGAGCTCAGCTGGATTGATTGTGAATACGGTCTGTTTTCCAGCAGCAATGTCCGTGTAAGTCTTCAAGCCTTGAAACCAAGCGGGGTAGGGGCAGTGACTGTTCTCGCAGTGCCAGCATCGTTACCTGTCCACAGCGAGTGTGTCACCAGGATGCTCGATGAGGCACCTTGGCAAGGCTGGACCGTAGTCATCTTGGACCATGGGCATTTGACATGTGACACCAACAAAAGACTTAATTGGCACCACCACCACTGCTACCATGTTGTAGATAGTGCTAGGCCAGATTGTAGCAAGGATGAGCTGCAGGCATATCAGGATATTTACTTAAAAATGAGTTTATTTACACTATTTACAGTATGTACATAGTGAGTTATCAGGAAGGCAAATTAGACTGGACTGCCCGTCTGCTCCCTACAGTGCCTTGCGTACGACTGTCTGATGTCAGTGCCACATCATCATGTGCCCCATAGATTAGCATATCCATTCTGTTGATCCCTTAACCTACAATATCTAACCTTCCTTTCCTCTCTAAGGATCTTGACAACATTGCTGCAATCCAACTCTATGCTCTTCTCCCCCACAATTTCCTGCCTCCGGCCACTCAAGCCTGCTCTACCATTCAATGAGATCATGGTTGATCTCATTGTAACCTCAACTCCACTGCTTAAAAGGTCCATCAACTGCCTGCAGCATGATCTCATTGAATGGTGGAGTAGGCTTGAGGGGCCGAGTGGCCTACTCCTGCTCCTAATTCGTATGTTCATATGTATGTATATGTGCTAACCCTTTTACCAATATAGTATCCAGTACACTTCACATCAAGATTGTGCAAGTGTTGGAATTGCCATTTTGGAACCTTAAGGGGCTTAATAGCACCCAAAGTTGGCTGCTACCAAGCCCAATTTTTCCCCCTGTTTTATTTATATGTATGTCTATCAACTATGCAATGAGGGAAGTTTTATATGAAAATAGAAATTTGCATTTAGCTAGCAGTGCTAGTTGAGGGGGGCTTCGTACCATTGATCACATGCTCAGCTGTTTGCGGTTAAGAGGGGGTGTAGCTTGGTACTATAAAATGGCAGCGCTGGTGTCAAATCAGCTGACATCATGATCTATCTGTGCTGTGGTCTTTCTGCAGACATTAGGTGCATGTGTGACAATACCTGGAACACTGTAATTCTATGTATTTTGGGTGCTTTAAAATACATGTCAGAAGTTTTAGTAGTCTACAGAAGATGGTCTGGTTGATGCTGAAGAAGTTTTTAGTGGCTGTTAAAGGCTTCTGCATAAACCAGTTGCTTCCAGACATGGGTGACCTGGTAGGACATTCTCTTGGCATTGAGCAATACTGAGAGAATGAACAGAGGCCAGGCAACTTATAGGACAAGTTGTGAGAAGATGGAGAAGGAGGGGGAGAAAGGCTCTCAACAGGAGGCCATATCTACAAAGGAACTTTAGGGAAAAGATCTAAAGGAGAATAGATTGTTGTGATGCCCCAGGAGCCCTTTGAACATTGGTATTCAGAGCCATGATAACAGCAGTCTGGGCTTCCATGCTGAGATTGTATTGACAGCATTCAGACATTGGTGGATGTTTCTTATGCTCCAATGGAAGCTGAGACATCAGCTATCAGATGCTGCATCATAGTTGACTCCAGTGTTGATGGAGATGACCACCCATTTCATGTTGGAAAGGACAAGTAATGTGCAAAGCCCTGTGCTAAGTTGGTGCTGGACTACTCCATAAACCTTGACATATAGCGCAGGTTTTCTGGCAGGCATTCCCATGCATCAAGCATTTAGGTTACACCCATCAGTCCCCCTCTAATAAAAATTAAAAAGTGCCGGAAATATTTATTTTTCTGACCTGCTGAGTATTTCCAGCACTTTTTTTAAATTTCAGATTTCCAGCATCTGCAGTAATTTGCTTCTGTAACCTGGCCCATTGAAGTCATCATCTAAGCCCTCTGCAGCAGAATTAGCTTGTGATCTTGCCTTCTGCAGCTGGCACCTGCATTATCCCTTGGCCTACCCTGGTTGCAGCACATTTGTGCTCGGTTTATCACTATGTGCAGATGCTTCCTCTCTGTTACTTTACACACACTGTCAGTTTCTAAGCTGATGGCTGAAATTGAGTGACTGCATGTCTTCATTTTCACTGCTTTTTCTTTTCTCCCTAAACTACCCAGGCAGGTTCCAGTTCTTTGGTCTCTGAAATAAAAAAAGGGTCAAGGGCGAGGGGAGAGGAGGAATAAGAAGTGTGTGCTTACACCCTCTGCAACCTCTCACTCTGCAGAGATTGTGAGATACTCAGTTTGGGTTCCACCAGGAATGCTCCCTGCCTAACAGCACTGCGGGTTTACCTACACCACATGGACTGCAGTGGTTCAAAGGGTGGCTCACCACCACCTTCTCAAGAGCAATTAGGGGTGGGCAGTAAGTGCTGGCCTAGCCAGCCATGCCCACATCCTGTGAAAGAATAAGAAAAACTCAGCTCCTGACCTCATTACAGCCTTGGTCCAAACATGGACAAAGGAGCTGAATTCCAGAGGTGAGGCGAGAGTGACTGCCCCTGACATCAAGGCCGCATTTGACCGAGTGTGACATCAAGGAACCCTAGTAGTCATAGCACAAAGGAAGATGGTTGTGGTTGTTGGAGGCCAATCTTCTCAGTTCCAAGACATCACTGCAGGAGTTTCTCAGGGTAGTGCCCGAGGCCCAACCATCTTCAGCTGCTTCATCAATGATGTTCCCTCCATCATAAGGTCAGAAGTGGAGATTGTGCGATCATTAGCAAGCAATGTTCAGATCCAGTTGTAGCTCCTCAGATACTGAAGCAATCCATGCTTGCATGCAACAGGACCTGGACAATATCCAGGCTTGGACTGAATTGTGGCAAATAACATTTGCACCACACAAGTGCCAATGACCATCTCCAACAAAAGAGAATCTAACATTGACATTCAACAATAGTACCTCAGCTGAATCCCCAGCACCAATATCTGGTGATTAACATTTAATAGAAACTTAACTGGACCAGCCACATAAATACTGTGAAGAAGAAATGCTCTGAAGAAGGGTCATACAGACTCGAAACGTTAACTCTGTTTCTCTCTCCGCAGATGCTGCTAGATCTGCTGAGCTTTTCCAGCATTTTCTGTTTTGGTACATAAATACTGTGGCTACAAAAGCCGGTTAGAGGCTAGGAATTCGGTGGTGAGTAACTCACCTGACTCCCCAGAGCCTGTTCACTATCTACAAGATACAAATCAGGAGTGTGATGGAATATTGCCTAGATGAGTGCAGTTTCTGTAACACTAAAGAAGTTTGCTACTATCCAGGACAAAGCAGCCTGGCACTCCAATCCACATTAAGCCTTTACCACCTCTACGCAGCACACAGTGGCAGCAATGCGTACCATATACATGATACACTGCAGCAATTCGCCAAGGCTCCTTCAACAGCACCTTCCAAACTCACAACCTCTATCACCTAGAGGAAGAAGGGCAGCAGGTGCAGTGCAACACCACCACCTGCAGGTTTCCCTCACACCATCCTGACTTGGAACTAGATCTCCGTTCCTTCATTGTCACTGGGTCAAAATCCTGGAACTCCCTTCCTAACCTGACTGTGGTGGTACCTATCAGATAGACTGCAGTTGTTCAAGCACATGGCTCACCATCACATCCTCAAGGGCAATTAGGTTGGGGCAATAAATCCTAGCCTTGCAGCAAAAAAATGAGGGAGAAGTACGACAAGAGGAGGGGGATTAGATATGCAGATTTTCAAAAATTCGTTCATGGAATGTGAGTGTGATAGCAAGGCTGGTATTTATTTATTTTCACCATTTAGAAAGTTCCCAGTTCTATTCTTTTTTAGGTCTAAATTGGATGACCTCACACTTGCCCACATTGAAATCCATTTGCCACATTTTTGTCCATTCACTTAATCTATTAACATCTCTTTCTAATTTTATGCTTCATCTACACTGCTTACAGTGCTGCCCAACATTGTGTCATCAGAAACTTTGGACGTGTGGCTTTCTAATCCATCATGTAAGTCATTAATAAATATGGTGAACAATTGAAGCCCTGACTCAGATCCATGTAAAATGCCACTAGTCACATCCTGCCAATTTCCTACAATACAACAGGGACTACACTTCAAAGAGTGATTTGTTGGCTGTATTCACACTTCATTGAGACATATGGTGGTTGTGAAAAGTGCGGTATAGATGTAAGTCTTTATTAGAGTACTTACCCATTATTGCCAATTCCTGCAACACAACTAATTTCGTAACCAGGTCAATAAATTGTCTTCAACTATGTGAACTGCAGCTTTAACTTATAGTTTCTTATGAGGGATTTTATCAAATGCCAGAAGTCCTTATAAATAACAGTCCCCTGTCAATTACTTTAGTCGCCTCTTCAAAAAATTCAATCAGGTCCGTCGGGTATAACCTAACCTTTACAAATCCATATCAGCTCTCTCTGATCAGCTGAAAAATTTCAAAGGCCAGAACATTTACCTCATCGGGCAGGCGTGTGCCCGACCTGAACCAGTGTAAAATGACGTGCGATGATGTTGGGTGAGCGTCCTGATGTCATTGTGTGCTAGCGCGATATTTCGGTTGGCGGGCACGCGTGGGAGTTGGCAGCAGCTGCCAACAATTAATAGGCCTATTAAGACCATTGAAGTACCAATTAAATGAAACTTTCCACTGCCCGTCCAACCTTATGTCCAACCTTATGGTTGGCGGGCAGGCAAAAAAGCCAAGCGGCCTTTGCATTTTTTTAGGAAACCTCATCCACAGCAATTAAAAATAAAAGAAAAATGTTATCTTTTCATTAATAACATGTCCCTGAGGGGACATGATTTTTAACATTTTTAAATTCTCTTTTTTTGATTTTAAAAAATATTTTCAGCTCCCTAAGGCAGCTCTGTGCCTCAGGGAGCTTTTCCTGTGCGCACCTGCATCCATGCGCAAAGTTCCCCACTTGCCCTCCTCCCCCACGCCCCCACAGCAACGCTGATCGCTGCCGCACGCGTTTCACGCTGGATGGGCATTAATTGGCCCGCCAAGGTAAAATTGCAGATGCGGCCTGATTGCGGGCAGCGATTGGCTTCCCGATCCCTCCCGCTTGCCCCTGCCAAGCCTGCCCGACAAGGGCAAAATTCTGCTAAAATGTTTAGTCACCCTATCCTGAACTATAGACTCTAAGGGGGAATTCTCGTGGGCAAGGGGAGGTGGGTTTGGGTGCCTGGAGAGACTTAAATCTCCCAAAAGAGACATCAGATCAGGACGTCAACATCATCCCACCTTCTTCAATACATCACCTGGGCAGCTTTGAAGGTGAGAGGGCAACTACCAGGCAAGGCATTTAAATATTCAAATAGGCAATTGACTGCCGTTTTTCACCAAGACTTCTGCATTTAGCAAGTAGCAGACCTATTTCCCAAGCTGTCAGCAACTCGCCAAGGTGAGTGTACAGTCAGGAATGTGTCTTTACTGACAAGCTCGGAAGTCTTTGAACACTGTTATGACCACGTGAGGGGGAGGGTGAACCAACTCCCCTATTCTCCCTCTCCAGGTCTGACCAGAACAAGGCCGGGACTTTCCGGCCCCGTTGAGGGCAGCGCCCCAGCAAGAAGTTCATTGACTTGCGGCGGGGTCGGAAGATCCCAGCGGTGGGCAGGTGCAGAAAATCCCGCCCCAAGATTCTTTTGTGAATTTAAAGAGGATGTGCTTTGCCAATGCTGCAGTATTCCCAGCAGTTACTCTTTCAGGTTGTAAAGAAATAGTTAGACAGGTTTTCTTAGGTTAAACAAAGAACGAGATAAGTTTATTGAAACTATTTCCCGAATTAAAAAAAAGACTCGGTGAATCACAACCACCATTCATATGTCTCACTCACTCGCCTGGGCCCCGCACACACAACAGTACAGTTGGTGGGAAAAGAGATTAGACTTGAGGATTTTCTTTTTACAGTTTGTGAAGAAGATAAAACTAAGGAGTTTATGGTTAGCTGTTCTTTGGCTGGTCTCGAAGCAGTGATTCCATGTTGCAGCCGTTTCATTCAGTTGGGCATAGTTGTGAGGAGCAGATTTCCACATTTTATTGCCAAAAGTTCATGGTTTGCAGTAGATTTCTCCTCTCAGGATGGCCACTTTTCAATTCTGGGCACAATACTCCAGAGAGAGAGAGAGCAAACAGCTTTCGCAGCCTGTTTCAGTATAGCATTTGTCTGGATCTGTCTCCTGCTTGTTAAACAAACTTAAAGTACTCTGCTGGTTGTATATTCCAGGTAAATTTTATTAGTCCATGTCTGCTGCAGTCATTGTCTTAGAACAGGGAATTACATTTTGATGTCTCATCTCATTAACATTTGCAAAGTTTCAGGATCGTGTAAAGCCAACAGGAGACTGGGTCTTTCATTCTCCCCAAGGCTTTGAGTGTCTTTTCTTTCCATCCCACTTGGTAGAATGCAAGCTGTATAGTGTAGATATCCGGGCAATCTCCATTGTCTTTACAAGGTTTCAGTTTTTTTTTAAACCAGAAGAAAAGAAAAATTAGAAATAGTATCTTTAAAAAATAGCACATCCTCGTAACAACAGTGAAACTGATGAGCTGCAGCCATGGCCAAGTGAGAGGCTACTGCTCACAGCACTCTTCCTCAGAGAATGCTTTCACTGCTCGACAGGTCATTGCTAACTTCTTGAAATTCACTCTGCCTGTCTAGCCCACCACTCACCTTCAGCTGTACTTCCCCTCTGCCAGACTTCACCATGACATGGGAGCTACCTGTATAGCTCCACCTTGCACTTCTGCTGAAGAACAGAGGAGCAGCAACACCGATGCCAAGGGCATCAGCAGAAACAACACCAGCACCAGCTGTCTTCTCCTCAGCCACCTGTCACTTCACAGGACAAAGGGGATGTACACAGAGGAGGCCCCACTCACCCCTACCCACCTCCAAACACACAGGGTCAATAGGCAGAGGATCGGCTTTCTCAACATTTTATAAAAATTCATTCACGGGATGTGGGCTTCGCTGGCTGGGCCAGCATTTATTGCCCATCCCTATTTGCCCTTGAGAAAGTGGTGGTGGAATGCCTTCTTGAACCGCTGCAGTCCCTGTGCTGTAGGTACAACCACAGTGCTGTTAGGGACTTCCAGGATTTTGACCCAATGGCAGTGAAGGAACAGCAATATATTTCCAAGTCAGGATGGTGAGTGATTTTGAGGGGGACTTCCAGGTGGTGGTGTTCCCATCTATCTGCTGCCCTTGTCCTTCTAGATGGTAGTGGTCGTGGGTTTGTAAGCTACTGTCTAAGGAGCCTTGGTGAATTCCTGCAGTACATCTTGTAGATGGTACACACTGGTGCTGCTGTGCGTCGGTGGTGGAGGGAGTGAATGCTTGTGGATGTGGTGCCAATCAAGCAGTCTGCTTTGTCCTGGATGGTGTCCAGCTTCTTGAGTGTTGTGGGAGCTGCACTCATCCAGGCAAGTGGGGAGTATTCCATCACACTCCTAACTTGTGCCTTGTAGATGGTGGACAGGCTTTGGGGAGTCAGGAGGAGAGTTACTCGTCACAAGATTCCTAGCCTCTGACCTGCTCTTGTAGCCACAGTATTTATATGACTAGTCCAGTTCAGTTTCTGGTCAATGGTAACTCCCAGGATGTTGATCGTGGGATTTCAGTGATGGTAATGCCATTGAATGTCAAGGGGCGATGGTTAGATTCTCTCTTGTTGGAGATGGTCATTGCCTGGAACTTGTGTGGCATGGATGTTACTTGCCACTTGTCAGCCCAAACCTGGATATGGTCCAGGTCTTGCTGCATTCGGACATGGACTGCTTCACTATCTGAGGAGTCACAAATGGTGCTGAATATTGTGCAATCATCAGCGAGCATACCCACTCCTGACCTTATGTTGGAAGGAAAGTCATTGATAAAGCAGCTGAAGATGGTTGGGCCTAGGACACTACCCTGAGGAACTCCTGCAGCTGAGATGACTGACCTCCAACAACCTCAACCACCTCTCTTTGTGCTAGGTATGACTCCAGCCAGTGGAGAGTTTTCCCCCTGATTCCCATTGATTCCAGTTTTGCTCGGGCTCTTTGATGCCACACTCGGTCAAATGCAGCCTTAATGTCAAGGGCAGTTACTCTCACCTAACTTTGGGAGTTCAGCTCTTTTGCCCATGTTTGAACCAAGGCTGTAATGAGGTCAGGAGCTGAGTGGCCCTGGTGGAAATCACTGGGCATCACTTAGCAGGTTATTGCTAAGCAAGTGCCGCTTGATCGCACTGTTGATGACCCCTTCCATCACTTTACTGATGATCGAGAGTAGACTGATGGGGCGGCAATTGGCCGGGTTGGATTTGTCCTGTTTTTTGTGTACAGGACATAGCTGGACAACTTTCCACATTGCCGGGTAGAAGCCAGTGTTGTACCTATACTGGGACAGCTTGGCTAGGGACGCGGCAAGTCTGGAGCACAAGTCTTCAGTACGAATGCCGGAATATTGTCAGGTCCCATAGCCTTCGCACTATCCAGTGCCTTCAGCCATTTCTTGATATCACGTAGAGTGAATCGAATTGGCTGAAGACTGGCATCTGTGATGCTGGGGACCTCCAGGCACCAGTACCTCAGGAAGCTCAGGCCCTCATGGCAAGTCACTGCTGACATCTGCTTCCCAGTAGACCAGGTGGGCATGGATTGCCAGTGACCTAAAGTGCTTATCACTGGAGAGCTACCACCCCTGGTCTTCTGTCTTAAAAATCCATGGCCAGTTGACTCGTAATTACTAATCCCCCCTTTGACAGAATGGATGCATCATCCTGCCAGCCCTCCCTGATTTGTTGGAGAACCCAGACGATGTTTGCTGATCCCAGTTTAAGTTAGTTTAGGAGACATGGCAAAACCCGCTGGACATTCTAATGGGTTCCTGGCTGGCTGATATTCCTGCCATTTGGACAGGAAAAATCAGTTGAAAATTCCACTGGGTAATTTCCTGCTAACTGGCCTATGATTGCTGGTTTCCCTTTATCATCTTTGAGGAGTGCAATTTTCTAATCTAAAGAAACATTTTCCAAAATGAGAGAATTTTGGAATATTATAGTTAGGACCCCTGCCCCCTGCAATGTTTTCACCTACTTCCTTTAAAACCCTGGGACGGAGACCCCTTTAAGAGGTGTAGGCTAGCTTTAAGTAGTGTAAGTTATATTGGGCTCCCTGTTGATGTGTGCAGCCAGTGAACAGTGTGGGGAGTGTTGGCTGCATACTGAAATCATTATAATGAGCAGATAGCAGGAAGGTGTGCGCTGCCTGCACTCCACTCAAAGGATGCAGGTTAATCATGCATCACAATCTCACAGGCACGCTCAGGGGCTAACCAATCTAACCCCTCCATAATCTCAGGATAAGGGGTCGGTCAGTTAGGACATAGATGTGGAGAAATTTCTTCATTCAAAGGGTTGTTGATATTCAGATGATGAATTATTTTTGGACTGTAAGGGAATGGAGACAAATGGAGAGCAGGAAGGAAAGTGAAGCTGAGACCAAAGATCAGCCATGATTTCATTGAATGGCAGAGCAGGATCAAGGGGCTATATGACATATTCCTGCACTCTTGCTCCTGAATTATGCGGCTCAATTGGTGGAACTCATGCCTCTGTGCCAGAAGAATGGTGTTCAAACCCCATTCTAGGACACCAGCACAAAATTAAAGGATGACACTCTAGTGCAGTACTGAGGGAGTACTGTGCTGTTGGAGGTGCTGTCTCTCAGGTGAGACGATAAACTGAGACTCCCAAAAAAGATCCCATGGTACTATTCAAAAGAAGAGCAGGGGAGTTATCTCCACTGTCCTGGCTAATATTCTTTCCTCAATCAGCATCACTAAAATAGATAACCTGATCATTATCAAATTGCGGTTTCTGTGTGCAAATTGCCTGCCGTGTTTCCTATATTACAATAGTGACAAACACTTCAGAAGTACTGCATTGGCTGGCAAGCACTTTGCTAAGGTTGTGAAAAGCAGTAAATAAGTGTAGGTCTTTCTTTCTTGCTTCAAGGAACCTACTCCCCAGGGGTGGGTAACTGTGTATAGTTACAAGTTTCTTGCTGGTTGAGCAGGTGTGGTTGTTGATGTGAAAGCAAAGTGTACAGTGACTGCTCATCTATCTCACTCTCAATAGTATTGTGAATGATTCAGCACCAACCAGCTCCAGCTCCCACTCACTGCCCTTTGCCCACACACTCAACATTCCATATATGCTTGAGCTGCTCTCGAAAACATTCAGACCAACAATTCCACAGCTGCTTCACTTGCATTGCACAGACGTATGTGGATTGGAGCTCATCTTAAAAACAGAAGATAATTCAAACTTGTAAGTTTTCAATTTGTTCCTCTAATTTTCCATTCACTTTTTTTTTACTTTTTAGTTTGGGTGGATAGATACTTTACTTGTACTTTTTAAATAGTTTGTATTACTTCTTTAGAATGCAGTGGACAAGGCATGTAATAGTGTATTATTTTCTATCTGGTTTCCAGTTTGTTGGGAGAGAGTATATTTCAGGGAAGACAAGTGCCCTGAACTAGTCATAAGTCACCAAGTTCCTTTAAGTCTGAACATGGTGTGACGAAGTATAGGAAGAGTATCACAAGAGTGTGCCAGTGCAAAGTAAGTATGGAATGTGTAAACTGTATTTGCCAGACTGGGGATTCCAGCATGAATGACAGTGATTCTATGAATGCTGTAGTTTGGAGTGCCAGTATATCATTGTATTGAGTACTGAGAGTGTACTGAACACTATGTGAGTATACACCATCCCAAATTAACTCTGTGGGCAGAATTTTCTGCCTGTCGGGCAGGCGGGCCCGACCCAATCTCCGGCGGGCGGGAAGAAAATCCCCACCGGAGAAGCATGTGGGCGGGCCAATTAAGACCTGCCCAGCGTGACGTCCAGTGGGAAGCGCTATGCCGGGGGGGGGATTCCCCAAAAGCAAGAGTGCGCTCTTTCGCGCATGCGCATGAAAGAGCGCACATCTCCCTGAGGCTAAGTGCAGCCTCAGGGAGATCGCTGACACTTTTAAAAATATGAAAAATAGAGAAAAAAAAATTCCCTAACATGTCCCCCTCATGTGACAATGTCACATGAGATGGGACATGTTCATAATTTACATAATAAATTTATTAAACTTTTTAAAACCCTAAATGAAACCTCATCCCGCCGCTGGATGAGGTTTCATGTTTTTTCTATTCCCCGCCGGGGCTCCTGACCTGCCCGCCAGCCTTAAGGTTGGATGGGCAGGTCCTTTACTTGTATAATTGATCCTGTCAATGGCCTCAATTGGCCATTGACAGGTCGGCGGGCCCGCAGCTGATTCTGCTAAGCTCCCGCATTCCTGAAAATTTAAATGGGGCGGGATGACATCGGGGGTTTTGCCCGACATCCCGCGTCATTTTATGCGTCGGCTAGCGGGCCCCACCCCCTGCTCGCCAACGGCAAAATTCTGCCCAGTGAGTTTGCCTTCAATACCAAGGGCTTTCTCAATAGTGCCCTAACTCTACACCAACTGAGTATGTACAGTTGTTTTGGAATCATAACCACGTGTTCCTCCAATGCTATCAAATTCAGCAACATCAATATTGCATTATATTCTGAAACCACACCCAGTGGAATAAAAGAGGGGCTAGAATCTTAAAAACTGAATGTTAAGCCACAGCAGAGGTAAGTGTGTAGTTAGCAGTTCTATTTACCTGCGTCCCTTGGGTATATTTAGCCATCACAGGTATTTTTAACCTTGAAGAATCAGGAAATTGTGGAAAGGTAGCAGACACCTAGAATGATTGAATGATACAGCAGACAAAGAGGCCATTTTGGAGCTCTTTGAAAGAGCGATTCAATTAGTTAAACTTTGCTGCTCTTTCCTCATAGTCCTGCAATTTTCTCCCCTTCTATCCTCTCCAATTCAAAAACGACTTGAATTTATTACCAGACTTTAATGTTGCTTGTAGTTTTGGGAAATGTAGGACTGTAGCTTTAAGATCACATGATCTGTGTAAACCAATGTGTTAGCGCTAGGAACCTCCACAAGGGAGTTCTTCTTTAGTTATGGAGTTTGATGCATATGTATAGTTGCTGCTGCTGCCTTGTAAATAAAGTTAAATGTTTCCCCTAAGAAAAGTTGCCTGAAGATCAACACTATAACACCACTTTTTCCAAATATTAACAACCATCTCCTCTCTAGTTCTTAATTACCATTTATCTTAAATCTGTGTCCTCTGGTTACTGACCCTGCTAATGGAAAGAGTTTCTTCTTATTTACACCATCAAACCCTTCAACCCATCCTGGTAAATCTCCTCTGAACTCTTTCTCAGGTCTTGACATCTTTCCAAAAGTATGGAGCTTTTACTCCTACATTTGCTTCATGTACCACTTTTACAGAACAGTCAAGTTTCGAGTCTTGAAATAAAGTATTTTAGTTTTCTTAGTGCAGACTGAATTGTTGTGCAACAGTATCAAGTTTCCCAGTCACAAGGAGAAATCTAATTGTCAGTAACATAGCAAATCTTAGAGGACAGGATGTTGTAAAAAGCAACAGAGCTCAACAATTAGCTCTCAGTTCAACAAGTATAGCTAATCACAAAATATACCTTCCCCTGTCTCTCAAAGTGTAGCCTGTACCTTCATGAAATTTAGAGGCTGTTAACTTGAGGAATTAGGAACAGTTCATCAGCGAACTAGTCAAAACTTGTGGTTTTTATGTGCAGATAAGGTTTAATTATAATACACCACAACATAACACTGTTTCTTAATCAGGTACACAAGTTTGTGGTGTTATGTTGCTGCTTAGTGAGAGGTAATATCCCCAATTTGAATTGCATTTTTTAGATGAAATAAAGTTTACCATTGGCAACCTGATTTGGATATCTGATAGTGACGGCACTGCTTTGTGCGGTACTAATCACGACAAACCTTAAAGCTAAAACGTGTTATCACCTCCTAAATCCATGCCCATCTTTCCCAAACCTCCACGGGCAGGATTTAACGTATTGCTGGGGTTCCCATCCCCAGCGAAAAAGCCGGTAAGGAGCTCACCTATGGTCTGGTGAGCTGCCCCACAGGCATGTCGTGCTCGGATGGGCGTTAACAGGCTTGAGGTAAGACATCCATCCCCATCTGAGAGGAAGTCCCGCCTCCAAGAGAGGCCAGTGAATCAAATGGCTGGCAGTTCTCTGATCCCAGCAGCGCTGCTGGGAATGGGAGCCATTACTGGGACTACATCCAGTTCCCAATGAAGATCGTTGCTAGAGCTGTATGTAGAGGAGGGTTCTCAGCAGGGCCATGTTGGGGCAAGACGGGGCAAGGGCCATGATACACAGGCAGGGTAGTGGAGGCAGACATTGGGGGAAACCTCTGATGCGCCCAGGGGGCACATAAAGGAGGATCACCCCTTTCCCACCAGTATCCCCAGGCATGGAAGCTGACAGGCCTCAAACCCGGCCCCCTTCTCTGCCCACTGTGGGAAAAATTGCCTCAATTCGGGGCCTCATTTGTCTTAAGGGAAGTTAGGCCGCCTGACACCTCCTTGTTGCATGTAGAATTGTGGTGGGGTCGGGGACAGGTGGGTGGGCACCAGGAAAAGCGTCCATGGCATCATACCTAATTTTACACTCCCCACACACCTACCAACCCACCCCCAGGGGAGCATAAAATTCTGCCCCATGTTTGAAATCCTCCAAGCATAATTTTTTGCTGCCGTCACACTGACACAGAACTTTGCCCTTGATGGGCGGGCGGGCCCCACCGGCTCGGCAGCAGGCGGGCAGCCAATCACCGCTGCCAAAACGGGCCCCGCCCCCATTTTAAGTGGGTGGGCCAATTAAGGCCCGCCCAGCGGGCTGCCCGACGGGAAACGCTATGCGCTTCCTGTGTGGGGGGGAGAGATTCCCCAACTGTCGGAGTGCGCTATTACGTGCACACGCGTGAAAGAACGCACTGCTCCCTGAGACTAAGTGCTGTCTCAGGGAGAGCATTGAAAGTGTTTCAAATGTCAAAAATAGAATAATAAAAATATTATTAACATGTCCCCCTCATGAGATGGGACATGTTAATAAATATCACAAAAACTTTCTTAAACTTTTTAAAAACAGACATGAAACCTCATCCCGCCAGTAGATGAGTTTCATGTATTATCAGAAGCCCGCTGGGGCTCCTGGCCTGCCCACCAGCCTTAAGGTTGGACAGGCAGGTCCTTTAAGTGGCTTAATTATCCTGTCAATGGCCTCAATTGGCCATTGACAGGTCAGCGGGCGGACAGCTGATTTCGCTGTCCGCCCGCCTTCCTGAATAATTAAATGGGGTGGGTTGATATCCAGGGTTTCTCCCGACGTTATTCCGCATAATTTTTGCGTTGGCGAGCGGGCCCCGCCTCCAAATCGCCGATGGAAAAATTCTGCCCACAGTCTTTATCAAAGACATCCTGTGTGACTGTGACCATCCTTCCTCACCCTTCTTGACCCAATTGACAACACAATCCTCCTCCAACACCTCTGCTCTATTGTCCAGCTGGGTGGGTCTGCTCTCAGCTGGTTCCAATTCTCTGCATGTTTTCAATTTTAGCCTCTTGCACTCTCTCAGTTTCTATTGTCCCACCTTTGGCAACTATGTGACTTCAGTTGCTGAATTCGTACGCTGTGAAAATCTCTCCCTAAACTTCTCTGCTTCTCTCTCCTCCTTTAAGTCAATATTTAAAACTTACTTCTTTAACTAAGCTTTTGGTTATCTGTCTTCGTATCTTTTTACGTGGCTCAGTAATCTGCAATCCTGTAAATTATTATAGGACGTTTTACTATGTTCAAAGTGTTATCTAAATAAAAGTTGTTGTTTTTGTTGTCCCACATTCGATTCCTGATTTGTGCTGAGTTTGCTGATCTCAGCCTGGGTGAAGATACAATTGGCCTCACCACTCCTGTATTAGAAGGGGTGGGGGTGGGTGGGCTATGTGCTCTATTAGCTACAGTCCCTACTCCTGATTTACTAGCTTGTGGCCCCTAGTGCAAAACTTGCATCTGTGAATGTTGGGCAAGCGCATGGCCAGGGTCAACCATGATACATCTTATTTGGCACTATTGCGAAGAGTGACCACTAGGGTGAAATATCACAGGGCATCCAGTGCACATGGACTCCAGCCAGGAGATAATACCTTCAGGAAGGGAGGAGAAAATTAGCATAAAAAGGGAGAATTTTGTGTATGCAAGATAAGGTTTATTACTCCAACTGGACAGCACTCTTCTGAGAAACTTAACATGCCAACTTCCTCTTAATTAGCCCGGATTTGGCGGTATTGTGGAATTGGTTGTGTGGTGTTGTCCAGTTGGGTGGGACTTCCCTCCAACTAGCTACATTCTTATATACTCAGTTGTAGTCAGAAAATCATCTGCAATAGCTTCTCTTCCCACTTCCACACTGATATGTTTGGAGTCCCCCAAGAATCTATCCTTGGCTCTTCCTCCTAGTTCTTATTTGTACTATTTCTTATCTATGTGCGGTGACATTGTCCAAAGCACATCACATTCTACACGCACACAGATAATACCCAGCCCTGCCTCACTAGTATCTCCACTGCCTCTGATTTGTCCCACTGCTCGTTCAATATTCAACATGATTGAACCAAAATTTTCCACTATTAAATATTGGGATGACTGACTCCATTGTCTTTGGTCTGAGCCACAAACTCCATTCCCTAGCCACTGGCTCCAAACCTCTCTCTCTCTTCACTACTGTCCAAGGCTGAACACAAGACTGTTCACATCTTTGGCTTCCTATTTGATCCTGAGCTGAGCTTCCCACTTCATATCCTCTTCATCAGAAAGACTGCCTACTCCCATCTCCATAAAATTGTGCACCTCCACCCTTGCTTCAGCTTCTCTACTGTGGAAACCTTCATAAACCTTCATCCATGCCTATGTTACCTCCAGACTCCTAATAGTCTCCTAGCTGGCCTCCAACTTGCACCCTCTATAAACATGAGCTCATTCAAAACTCTGTGGCCCATATCCTAAATTGCAGCAACTCCCGACGACCCATCACTCCTGTGCTTGCTGGCTTGAAGTCCAGCAGTGACTTGATTTTAAAATTCTCAAACTTGTTTTCAAATGTTGAAGTATCCTTCAGTCCTACAACAATCCAAGAGCTCTGCACTCTTCCCGTTCCAATCTCCTGCACATCCCTGATTTGTTTCCCTCCACCATTGGTAACCTTTAGCTGCCTGAACCCAAAACTCTGGAATCATCTTGCTAAACATCTCAGTGTCCCGACCTTTCTTTCCTCCTTTAAGATGAAGAAGAAAAAATATGCTTTTGACAGATGTCTGGTGCATAATACAATGGAGAACTAGGCTGAATATAGAAGGTTTAGTGGGCAAGTGAGAAAGCAAATAAGAAAAGCAAAGAGGGAGTATGAAAAGAGACTGACAGGCAACATAAAACAGAATCCCAAAGTTTTCAATAGGCACATAAAGAGTAAAAGGGTGGTAAAAGGAGGGGTAGGGCCAATTAGGGACCAAAATGGGGATTTACATATGGAGGCAGAAGGCATGGCTGAGGTGTTAAATGAATACTTTGCATCTGTCTTTGCCAAGGCAGGAGATGTTACCCAGGCCACAGTGAAATAGGAGGAAATTAATATACTGGATGGGTTTAAGATTGATAAGGAGGAGGTATTAGATACATTTGTCTATACTTAAACTTGATAAAGCACCAGAATCAGATGAGATGCATTCAAGGATACAGAGGGAAGTGAGAGTGGAAATTACGGAGGCACTGGCAATAATTTTTCAGTCTTCCTTAGACTCAGGGGTGGTTCCGGAAGACTGGAGAGTTGCAAACATTACACCCTTGCTCGAAAAAAGGGTGTAAAGATAATCTCAGCAACTACAGGCCAGTCAGTTGAACTTCGGTGTTGGGAAATTAATAGCCACATGGACAAATATGGGTAATTAAGGAAAGACAGCTTGGATTTGTTAAGGGAAAATGGTCTTTAACTTGCTGGAGTTTTTTGAAAAGGTAATAGAGGGTTGATGAGAGCAATGCTGTTGATGTGGTGTACATGGACTTCCAGAAGGCATTTGATACAGTGTCACACAACATACTTGTGAGCAAAGTTATGTCTCATGGAATAACAGGGAAAGTAGTGACATGGATACAAAATTGGCTGAATGACAGGAAACAGAGTGTAGCGGTTAATGGTTCAGTGTTGGGACCTTGCTTTTTCTGGTATATATTAACGACTTAGACCTTGGTGTACAGGGCACAATTTCAAAATCTGGAACTTAGAAGCATTATGAACTGTGAGGAGAATAGTGTAGAACTTCAAAAGGTCATAGCTGAGTTGGTGAAATGGGTGACCAAATGGCAGATGAAGCTTAATGCAGAAAAATATGAAGTGATTCATTTTAGTGAGAAGACCATGGAGAGTCAATATACGATAAAGGGTACAACTGTGTAGAGGGTGCAAGAGCAGCAGGACCTGGGTATATATGTGCATAAGTCATTGAAGGTGGTAGAACAGGTTGGCAGCACAGTAATAAAGCATACAGTATTCTAGGCTTTATTAATGGAGCATAAAGTACAAGAGCAAGGAGCTTATGTTGAACTTTTTAAAGAACTAGTTCGGTCTCAGCTGGTGTATTGTGTCCATGTCTGGGCGCTGCACTTTAGGAAAGATGTGAAGGCATTGGAGAGAGTGCAGAAAAGATTCACGAGAATGGTTCCAGTGACGAGGAATTTCAGTTATGAAAATTGACTGGAGAAGTTGGGGCTGTTTTCCTTGGAGAAACAAAGGCTGAGAGGAAATTTGATAGAGGTATTCAAATGGGGGGTCTGGACAGGGTAGATAGGGAGAAACTGTCTCCACTAGAGAAAAGATCGAGAATGAGAGGGCACCAATTTAAAGTAATTGGTTTAAGAAGCAAAAATGACATGAGGAAAAACTTTTTAACACAGTGAGTGGTTATGGTCTGGAATGCACTGCCCGAGGGTGGTGGAGGCAGGTTCAATCAAGGCTATTTAAAGAGAATTAGACTGTTATCTGAAAAGGAAAAATGTGCAGGGTTACGGGGAGAAGGCAGTAGAATGGCACTAAGTGACCTGCTCATACGGAGGGCTGGTGCAGACACAACGGGCCGAATGGCCTCCTCCTATGCTGTAACAATTCTGTTATTCCTTAACACCTACCTCTTCAACCAAACTTTAGGCCATTTGTCCCATTGTGGCTTGAGGTCAAATTTTGTTTGAAAAGCATTCCTGTGAAGTGTTTTGTATGTCTATTGAAGTTAAGTCACAAATTGTTGCTGTTAGATGACGGGAATCAACAGGACTTCATGAACCTCACTTCTCCCTTTGAACGTATCTAAGAAACATTTCCATTTCACCAGGTTAGTAAATACCCAGTGGATTGTATTCAATTGTTGGCGCTAAACAACTTTGCATTTGATTAATAAAATATTGATTGTTCAAGGATAACCTTCGTTCCTTCATACTAGTAAAAGGGAAATCTAAAAATGAGCTTGAAGGGTTTATGTGCAGTTTGTTTTTGAACACTTGCTTTCATCCTTCAACTGCAGCTCTTCATTCTTCCCTTTCGTTTGTGGTCTTTCATTTTCTTTCTGTATTGTCTGTGTTCGCCAGAAACACTTTGGCCCAGATTTTCGCCCTCAGGATGGGTGCACAGAGTTGGCTGATTTCCTGGCCTGCCTCTGTGCTCCAGCACTGTGTTTAAACAAAAAATAATAATAATACAAAAAACATCCCTTCAGCCTTTGCCCCCCCTCTCACCCCAACACACTCCCTATGCCCCATCCATGACAACCTAAGCCAACCCTTAACCCCCACACACCCTCTCAGTGCCCTTCATACCCCCATGCCAATCCATGCCACTCTATTCACCCACCATGGCCCCTCATATACCTTATGCCTACCCATGCCCCTCTATTTACCCACCTTGGTCCCTCATACCCCCTAAGACAGCTCAGTGCCAAGTCATACAAATCTATACCCCCACCCACCACCCTTTGCCATTACCTGCTCTATGCCAACTCACCTAAAATCCTTGGACTCGTCCTAGACAGCTTTGACACTTCTTGGACAGATTGACAGTTTCTTGACAGGTTGACAGTTCTTTGACAGTTCCGATGAGTTTGTGCATAAAAAAGTGCGTAATCATGTTTAATTCTAACAATTCCAAAGGGCCTTGCCTCTCCCAAAGAGTGCCTTACTTCCCCCAAAGGGTGCCTTACCTCTCCCAAATGTGTCCCAGGACGCTATCCAAAGGGGTACCTTACCTCTCCAAAGGGTACCCTGACAAAAATCGACCAAGCTTGGACTCTTCTTACCTGGTGTGCTCACTTCTGTCAAGGCAGCTGGTGATTTAAATGGCCAGCTGCCTCTGCAATTCATGCATGTGCGAACCCGGCCTGACTCCAGTACACCTCCACCCCACGAAAATGGAAAATTCCAGATTCGTGGAGGGGCTTAGAAATTTCGGCCATTTCTGGGATTTTAACCACACTGAAGAGGCTTTCTGGGTCTTTTCATTTTCTTCTCTTTGCTCTTCCTTTAGTAAATTAAAGCAAAAGTTGAATAAGACCATTCTGTCTGCTCTTTCCCTCGGTCTTCCACTTCTCTCATTTTCTTCTTTTTTTAAAAACTCACCATTTTTTCTTCCATTGTGATCATTGTGAACTGCAAGAGAGGCACTCCTACCTTAGCTGATCCCGGCATCAGCCATCATACGTCTGCATTCTGGAATGCTCTTCCTGTGCCTTCCCCCTTCTTCCCTAGCTCTCAAAAACTCAAAATCTACCTTGCCCCTGCTGAATTACCTTACTCTCTTCTTGATTCCTATTTGACCTTTGTTTCTGTTTCATATCTGATGAAGCACCCTGGGCAGTTTTCTTGTGTTCGTAGTGTTATATAAATGCAAATATTTATTGCTCCACAGTCAATCCAACCTAAGATGGGATCTGATATTTGGTCACTCTTAATAAATAGAGCTTTAATATATAAGGACACTCTAGGAATATAGGCATTCTTCACGTACTTACTTTCTTTTCCCAATGCAGTTACTGTTTCCACAAGGAATGGAAAGGTGCCAGTTTTAGCACTTAAATCTAGGCTAACATTTCAGTGTAGTGCTGAGGGAATGCTGCACAGTTGGAGGTGATGCTTATCATGTGAGCAGATAATCTAGTCATGCGGACCAAACGATTTCACAGCACTTTTTATAGATGAGTTTTCCTGATCTCTCAACATTCATCCCTCGACCAGCACCATCGAAACAAATAGCAGATAATTCATCTCATTGCTGTTTGTGAGAGCTCATTGTGCGCATATTGGGTGCCAAAGTTTCTGGTGAAACAGCGGTAACTTAAAAATAAAGTACTTGACAATGAAGCACTTCGGGGTGTCCTGAGGTTAGGAAAGGTGCCACCTAAATGCATGTTTTTCTAATGCGGATGAAGAATAAACCCATTATCATTGCTAAGCACATTGTAAACAGTAATTCTAGATGTCTGGGTGATGGATGGATAACATTTTGACAGATCTGAGCCTCCAAACTGAAAATTAGGTTTAGGAAGGGGTAAGGTGAATTAAAGCAAGTCAAATATTAACAGCAGATAATCTTTACAAGTTCACTTAATGTACAAAATCATTTGCAAAACAAAAAATGTGCTCAATTTTCATAAATCTCTGATCAATGTTCCTAATTTAATCCAGGATCTGTGTTGTGAAGTTTATACATGCAAATATATATTCATGTGAGCAAAACAGAGGAGTTAGACTCATTAGCCATGGAGAAAACAGTCCACATAGTCTCTATAGGCTAAATGGTCCAATTCTATGACAAATTCAGGAACTAAGAGGAAACAAACAGATATTTTATAGCCAGAATCATTACGGCACAAAAGGAAGTCATTTTGGCCCAGAATTTGCTGGAAAGTGCCCATTTGTTAAATTTCTTTTCTCACCAGCTCAAACATCTTTTGCACCAAAAATTGCTGGAATTGCGAGCTGTTAGCATGGCAGGGGTTACAGGGCATCAGTGACCTCAGTGAAGGATGAGATCAACAATCTAACTTCTTAATTAATTAGATTTAAGCATTGAAAAAGCAGCAGAAACATGATCAAGAAGGAAATAAGGTGATGGAGTGTGGGTAATTTAGAGTCATATCAGGTGCAGAATGAGAAATGAGAGGTAAGAAAGATTTGATTAAGGGAGAGAAGAGTTGGGAAAAATAAGAAAACATAATAAAAAATTAACACTTGGAAAACCTCTGGAAACAATTTGCTACCTGCGGGATGGAGACAGTACTATTTAAATTGCTCCCTTTCTGGGCCAGAGAAGCGAGTGGCACTGCAGGAACAAAAATCTCATCATTAAGAGGGTCCTGACATCATTAAGTACCAGCCCTAGATTTCTGCAGCCAGTTTAATTCATTTTTACCACACAAATGCAGCAATTTCTTGACACTCACAGGTAGCTTGACAGCAAGTTTCCACAAGGCTAATGGTGTACAGGCGCAAATAGTCCAGCAGCTTGTAATTTGCAACTCATGGCTATCTCTTCCTCTCCACAAATTGCTGGGATATCTACACATTAATGATGGGGTGCGCATTACACCCACCATTATTTACCCAACCATCCTGGTCCTTATCTTTTTTGCAACAAGTTGTAAGTGCACTTTATGAAGCATTACAGAATTCCCTCAGAGCTGAGATTTTGTGGAATTCTCCACTGCAGAATTTTGACCTTTTGGGTGATGGTGTACAGGACACCCTCTCTGCAATTTCCAGAGATACAATCTGTTATGGTTGTAAATATATTTGATGTTTCCTGCATTAAACAACAAACATTGCCAATGACTTGGAGATTGTTTGGAGTGTAACTATGAGTGACACAGCTTCAGGCTATCTCTGCCTTCGGTCTGCCCTTGTAATCAGTCTAATCAACCTAGACCCAAATGTGGATAAAGCAAGCATAGTGTTTCACTTTGGAATTTTTCAGTGGAAACATGACTAAAGCTAACCTCCCTCTGGAAGCTTTCACAATTGAATAAGAGGAAAACTCACTTGCTTCTAAACTGGTGCTCCTGACATCAAAGGATAATCTCAAACACTGCTGCACAAACTCAGCATGGCCTCCTGACATAGGGAATGTTGCCTTAGTACATGCACATCTCATCAACTTTTTCCTTCTTCTACTCGGTCAATTTGGTTCAATACAACCATGTTCACAACGGTATGTTCTGTAACCTCAGAGACACCTCCCCAGAGGATGAAACAGTGAATAACTGAAATGCAGTGAAGCCCATTTCACACCAGAGAGAGTAAAGATCAATTTCCAATGTCTTACACACGTGTACTTGCCACCCGTCAGCTTTTCAAGCTAACATCACTGTTTCAGTTGTTGTCAACTCGTTCATTTCAGAAAAATAAATAATTTTGTCGCTAATTGGTGCTCCTCTATATGAACAACTCAGGTTAATTGCAAGGACATCTGAAAGCTATTAGGACTGATTAATCAGATACAACTTTCTCTAACTGTTGGTTGAGCACAAAATGTTTTAAAATGGTTTCTAAGACTCACAGTTATAGGGCCTGTTTATTAAGCATTTATTTTCAAAGGTGTACGTAAGAAGTTAGACGGGGGTCTTGTGGTGCAGTGGGTAGTGCCCTACCTCTGGGTCAGAGACTCCAGGTTCAAGTCCCACTCCGAGAATTGATGGCCACGGAAGATGTGTTCATAGCGTGGTCAAACAGGTTATCAACCTGTAAATCCTTCCAATAGCCTGATAGCAGGCAGCAAAAGCAGGAGAGTTTCCTGGTTAGATATACTGCAGAAGGCAATGGCAAACCACTGGCAGTACTTTGCTAAGCATAATCATAGACCAAACCAAGGGAAGTGCATGGTCACCAATGCCCTCTTGGGGCTTGGTACCTGGAGGAGGAGGATGGTGTAAGAAGTTGCTGAAATGCAAAGGGTAGTAGCAGCATGTATCCATAATTGGTTGAAGGATAGATAATAGTGGTGGGGAGTGGCTGTTTTAGGAGGGACTGTGGACTTCCTCAGGGTTCAATTGTAGGGCCACAGCTGTTTCTGATATATATTAATGACCTGGGGGTTACAGGGAACAGTACTGAAATTTTTGCAGATGACACAAAACTTGGAAATATAGTAAGCATTGAGGAAGACTGTAGTAAGTAGACTTTAAGAGGGCGGGACAGGCTGGTGGAATAAGTGACACATGGGGAGGTGATGGTGTAGTGGTATTGTTGCTGGACTAGTAACCCAGAAACCCAGGGTAATCCTCTGGGGACCTGGGTTCAAATCCCACCAGATGGTGGAATCTGAATTCATAAAAATCTGGAATTTAAAGTCTAATGATGACCATGGAACCATTGTCGATTGTTGTAAAAACCCATCTGGTACATTAATGTCCTTTTGGGAAGGAAATCGGACATCCTTACCTGGTCTAGCCTACACGTGACTCCAGACCCACAGCAATGCTCTCTTAAATGCTCTGAACTAGGGCAATTAGGGATGGGTAATAAATGCTGGCCACATCTCATGAACAAATAAAAAAAACATGGCAGATGAAACTCACTGCAGAAAGTGTGAGGTGATACATTTTGATAGGAAGAATGAGGGGAGACAATAAATGGTACAATTTTAAAGGGGTGAAAAACACAGACACCCCAGGGATACTTGTGTACAAATCTTTGAAGGTGACAGGACAGTTAAACTAAGCAATTAATAAAGCATATGGAATCATGAGGGTTGTGGGTTCATGTCCCACTCCCGGAAACCAAGAACTATGATTGTACTCGAAAGAGTTGCAATCTGTGACTGTAGATAACTCGAAAGAATTTTATAAATAGAAGTGCAATGCCAAGAAGTTGTGCTAAACCTCTATAAAACACTAGTCTAAAGCCAGCTGGAGCATTTGTACTGTAATGGGTTAATGGAATAGATAAGCTAATGAGTGATGTAGATGATGATGCGTCACTGACATCAGTTAGTCGTATAAGATCAAAGCAAAATACCGCGGATGTTGGAAATCTGAAACAAAAACAAAAATAGCTGGAAAAACTCAGCAGGTCTCACAGCATCTGTGGAAAGGAAGACAGAGTTAAAGTTTCGAGTCCGTATGACTCTTCATTTGAAGATTCTGATGAAGAGTCATACAGACTCGAAATGTTAACTCTGTCTTCCTTTCCACAGATGCTGTGAGACCTGCTGAGTTTTTCCAGCTATTTTTGTTTTTGTTTCAGTTAGTCATGTACCAGACTCTCGAGAGAGAGAGAGACGAGAGGATGGAAAACACTGTGCTTAGGAGCAACATACCTACTCTATAACCTGTTTAGATGTAGTGTTAATAAACTAGTTTAAAGCAAGTACTAGAGTATGACTACAAACTGTCTAAGGGAAAATAGATCATGCATACCTGAAGCCAAGAGCCATGCCAAGAGTCCACAGGGACTATCCAAAACAGGAGTGTCAAATTCCAGGCACCACACTTCAGGAAGGACATAAAGGTTTTGAAGAAAGTGCAGAAGAGATTTACTGGAACGGTTCCAGGGCTGAGAGATTACAATTGTGTGAATAGACTGGAGGAGCTGGATTGCTCTCCTGGGAATAGAAAAAAGCTAGGAGGAGATTTGATTGAGGTGTTTAAAACCATAAGTTCTGTTTGAGTAAAGATAGAGATCCTGTTTCCAATGACTGAAAAATTGATAACCAGAGGGTACAGACCCAAGGTGATTGCCAAAGAACCAGAGGTGACGTGAGGAAAAAGCTATTTCTGCAATGAGTGATTAGGATTTGGAATGCACTGGCTGTTGGGGTGGTGGAAGAAGATTCAATGGTAACATTCCAAAGGAAATTGGGCGGGTTGGGGTGGGGAAGAGGGGCTAGTGGGGCAGGGGAAGGACGGTGTAGGGGGAGAGACACAAGAATTATAGGTGACACAGGGGCAGTGCAGGAAGCTGGGGGTGGCAGAGGCTGAGGCAGAGGAAGGCTCACAGTTTTCTTGTGGGTCCCCGAGCAGCAATCCTGTTCTTCCCATCTTACTTTGCTGCAGCCTTGGCCATTACTGCTTAGGCCTCAGTTTAAAATTGCTGATCAGGCCCTAATGATGCCATCTTTTTATTTGAAGATACCCCATCAGCTACAGGCTGGTATCCTTTGTGCCTGTGATTTAAATTTACTATTGGTCACATCGGTGAGAGTGAGGAATGGTTAGTCCCCTGCTCTATTTTAACTGCCCCCTCTGTCTTGTTTTTTGTTTCAATGATGCACACAGGCTGTCGACATTGTAGCTGAGATAACTTCATTGATAACACATTTTCCTAAAATAAACAGATATCTGCAGTAACTGAATTCTATAATGACAGGCTCCAACATGTGCTGTCCCACCTTCAACGCCCGGTCAGGTGACCCCATATCTAGTACAGAGTACTGTACAGTATCTAATACTAGAGTCCGCTACCACAATCAACTATCATGACATTTCCATTATTTAAAAAAAAACATTTACACAACTCAAGTACACAAAGTCTCTTATCTATTCGTTCTCACTCTGTTTTGATCAGTCTGTTTTGTCTTTTATTCATCTCTGTATCTCTGTTTTTTTTCACAATTCTTCCACTAGATGTTCTGAATGGTGACAGAGGTGATTTTGAAGGACAAGGGGCCTTCTCCAGCTCTGTGTCACTATCACCCCTTAGATAGTTTTCAGGATTCAGGCTTTGTCTGGTTATCTGTTACTTCACTGGTGCGTTCTGGTTTTTGATCTTCAGCAACACTTTCTGGGTCAGAGCAGGAATGCCGCTCATTTGTTTTCTGTAAGAATTTCCAGTTTCTCCTATACTGTTGTCCGTCTGCACCATGTAAGACCTTGGTTCTCCTGTGACTCCTAAATCAACAGCAGGATTCCTGATCCCTTCATGCTGAATCCTCACTGTCTCTCCCATGTTCAGGTCAGGCAGAGGTTGGGCGCCTCGATCAAAGTATTGTTTCTGCTTCTGCTGCCTCACTTTGAGCGGGTCCTGCACACTGTAGGTCACTGGCTGTGGAAATAACACTTGGGGTGCAGATAGAAGCTTAGTTCTTAGTCTTCTCCCCATCAGCAGCTGTGCTGGAGATGATCCAATGCCCTCTAATGGAGTATTCCTGAAATCCAGCAGAACTAGGTAGGGGTCTCTTCTGTCCGCCTTTGCCTTCTTCAACAGGTGTTTTAAGGTCTGCACAGTACATTCCAGCATTCTGTTGGATTGTGGATGTTTGGGACTTGACGTAGTGTAGCAAAACTCCCAGTCCTGTACAACTTTGTGAAACTCAGTGCCTGCGAATTGTGGACCGTTATCGGAGATGAGCACTTCAGGTACGCTGTGGTGAGCAAACATTGATTTTAAATAATTTATTACAGCGATGCTCTATCATTTCTCAGCAGCACAGACTCAAAGCGCTTGGAGTAATAATCTACTGCTGTTAGGTACTCACTGTTATCAATATGTGAACAAGTCCACTCCAATTTTTTGCCAGGGCCTCTCTGGAACACTGTGTGGTTGAAGTGGTTCTTTTTGTTGTGATTTACTGTACTTTTGGCACACTGCACACGCATTCACCATTTCACTGATTTGTACTCCCATTCCAGGCCAATACATTACATCTCGAGCTCTTCTCCTGCATGTTTCTATGTTGAGGTGACTTTCATGTATGTGCTGCAGCATTTCTTTCCTCAGTGTTGGAGGAATTATGATCTTTTCACCCTTGAAAAGTATTCTTTCTGCTACATGAAGATCCTTACAAAAGTTCCAGTACTCTTGTACAGCAGAAGGGGCTCCGCTCCGATGTGCAAACTGACTGGCCCACACAATTTGCTGCAGTTTACTCAGGGTGGCTTCATTCTTCGTCGCTTCCCTGATCTCATCCAGTTTGGTTACAGCCACAGGTAAGATTTATGTCAACATGTGAATCCGTGCTTCTGTTTCATTATCCTCTTCCTCCGTGATGGGTAGGTATGCACGTGACAGAGTGTCTGCGATGTACATTTCCTGCCCGTTTAATATTTAACTTTGACCTGGTACTTCTGCAGACGCAGTAGTAATCTTTGGATTCTTGGTGGTGCACAGTTCAGGGGTTTTTAAGTATAGCTTCCAAAGGCTTATGATCACACTCTATCTCTGCGTTTTTGCCATAAACAAACTGATGGAAACATTCTAGACCAAACACAATTGCTAACATTTCTTTCTCTATTTGGACATACCGCTGCTGTTTCAGTCATTGCCTTTGAAGTATGTGCCTCATTTTGCAAAACGACAGCTCCCAGGCCAGTCTTTGAAACATCCACTGAGATCTTGACTGGCTGACTGACATTGTAATACTTTAACACTGGTGCCTGGGTCAGTGTTTTTTTCAGACTGGTCAAAGCTTCCTAGTGACTTTGTTCCCAGTGCCGTTCTCAGAGGTGCTGTCAGGTCTAACATGTTTGAAATGAATTTTCCAAGTTATGTCACCATTCCCAAAAACCTCTCCAAGTCTTCCTTACATCCTGGGGCTGGGATGTTCACAACTGCTTCGATTTTACTCAGGTCCGGCTTCAGTCCCTCACTTGTTAGCACATGTCCCAAGTGCTTGATTTCATGAAGACCTATTTTGAACTTTTCCTTCTTCAGGTTGAGGTTCCTTTGTCTAGCTCTGGCCACAACCTGCCTCAGTCAGTGGTCGTGTTTTTCTCGTGAGGCTCCCCAGACCAGCACATCATCGATATAGGTTTCCACGCCCCCTAACTCTTCAAACAACTGCTTCACTGTTCTGTGGACAACCTACTGAGCTGAATTAATACCAAAAGGTAAACGTAAAAACCTGTATCATCCGTATGGTGTGTTGAAGGTGCAGAGATAGGAACTGTGTTCATCCAGCTTAACCTGCCAGAAGCCTGAACTCGCATCCAAGACTGTACAGCATTTTGCATCAGCTAGCTTACACATGATCTCTTCTACTGTGGGCAGCTGGTAATGCTCTCTTTGTACTGCCTGGCTTAGGTCTCTGGAATCCAGACAGACTCTCAGATTCCCATCTGATTTATCTACAATTACAACTGGATTAACCCACTTTGTCGGTTCTTCAATTTTCTTGATTTTGTGAAGTTTCTCCATTCTGTCCAACTTGGCTTTCAGTTGGTCTCTCAGCATTACTGGTATTTTCCTGGGCGGGTGTACATTGGGTATTACAGTTTCGTCAATCTTGATGGTGTGTTCTCCTTTTAGGCAGCCAATTCCCTGGAACACATCTTTATACTCGCTCAGGATGTCATCAGTGGTGACAGTCATTATTCTCTTCATTAGCTTCAGATTTTCAAAAGCTTTGATTCCAAGAATGGGTTTTGCATCAGTTTTCACCACTAGGAATGGAAATGCTTGAGGCTGTTTTTTGTAGTTCACTTTAAGTGTGCACTTGCCTTCCACAGCAATTTTTTCACCTGTATAAGTAGACAGCTTTGCTCTTGTTTTAGTTAGCTGTTTTTCTTTGCTTATCTTACAATACAGGCTTATGGGAATGACATTTGCTTGTGCACCTTGAAGTTCACCATCATGTTGGCAATTTTTAAATCAGCCTTCCATTCGTCTCCTTTGGAATTAGTTGTTACTGCACCAATGAAAAGTTCAGTGTCAGCGTCTGTGTCAATCGTGTGCATTTTCTTCGATTTACGCATCTTTGCGAAGTGATTTAGTTTATCACAGTTCACATGCTGCTTTCCGTAGGCTGGACAACTATATGGTAAATGTTCTGTTCCATATCTGCTGCATTTAAATGTTTTAATAGCAGTTCTATTCTTTTTACGTTCAAACTATCTATTTGTTCTTTCCCGAGGCTGTTTCTGTTTAACTGCATCTAGCTGCTTAACTGTGTGTGGCTTATCATCTTCTGTCATCTGTTTAATCTGGCATTTTGTTGTCTCTGCTGCTCTGCAGATATTTATTGCTTTCTGCAGTTTGAGATCAACCTCTCTCAAAAGCCTTTCTCTCAGAGAGTCATTTGCGATTCATCAAATTATCCTATATTGGATGAGTGATCCTTCAAGCTCTCCAAATTCACACGATTTAGCTCATTTTCTCAGCTCAGTTACGTACTGACTAATCTTGTCACCGCCTTGCGTGCACGTAAAAAAATCGGTATCTTTCATACCTGATGTTTTTCTTAGGGCTGCAGTAAGCTTCGAATTTTTCCGTTATTTCTTTCAAGTCATTTTGTTTCTCATCACTTTGAAACGTGAATGTGTGTAGACTTCGAGGGTTTCTTCCCCTGCTATGTGAAGAAAGATTGTAGGGTCTTTTGTTATCACTGCCCCTCACTGTGAGGTACAGCTCGAATCGCTGCCGGAACCTCCTCCAGTTTTCGGTGAGATTCCCCTCCAAACTGAGCTCTGTCGCTGGTTTCACAACCTCCATTGTGCGTTTAGTTTACTTCTGACACCAAGTCTTGTTTTTTGTTTCAATGATGCACACAGGCTGTCAACATTGTAGCTGAGATAACTTTATTAATAACACATTTTCCTAAAATAAACAGATATCTGCAGTAACTGAATTCTTTCAAGACAGGGTCCAACATGTGCTATCCGACCTGCAGCTCCCAGGTCAGGTGACCCCCTATCTAGTACAGAGTACCGTATAGTATCTAATACTGGAGTCCACTACCACAATCAACTATTATCATGACACCCTTCTCTACGTAGGCGGGAAGGGGGGAATTAAATTGATCCCTCGTCCAACTTTTAATAATAACAAGTTTTCCACAAGAATATCTATCTGAGTGACAATTCCACACATGGCAAGAGTTAAAAGCTCTCCAAAGAAGGCAGCTCTTGCGATTAACTTGTGTTAACAAGGACAGCAGTTGAGTTGCTCAATAATACTGATGAGGTGAGGACAGCACAAAGTCACTCTACCTGGCAGCTGCTGAACACCTCAAACCTTCCAGCACACTCGATCAGATCCCACCTCTCCTCTCCTGGTGTCAGGGCAGTTTCTCAAAAGTAAAATTACAAACATCAATGCTGTCAGGTGTTAAGGTGATTTGAAGACTTATCCTTTTAAAAACAATCCTAGAATTATGGACAGCAGTGATCAGGCTCAACTGGCATTCCTGGGGTGGGCGGGGGGGTGGAGGAGTGGAAGAGAGTGGATCATGTGACTCTCTGTCCATGTGATGTCAGATCATGTGACATCCAATCACATGAATTTTACAAATGTTATTGCATTTGCCTTGTAAAGGCTGGTTCTGCTGCTATTGAGTGTTATTTGTGTTTTCATGGAAACAGCTGTTATGTGAAAAGTTTCAAGAACCAGAAGGTCTTAAGTGAGCATTTGAAGAGGGGTAATGAAATTAATGGTAACTAATAGTAATAGTGGTAACACAGATTTGACTATGCAATTGCTTACTGATTGTCTAGATGTAACTAGTGGTAAGATGTCCAGTGCTCTAACATTCAACCAGTTACAACTCGCTGATAGTCACCCTGAAAATATAGCCAGAGGCCTCCTGTACTGCACTAGTTTGGTTCCCCAGGCAATGGTACTTTATCAGATCCAGTCTCTCACTATCTCCTGAGATTTTGTTTTATTTAAAGGTGATAACTCTGAACTGGGAACCTCAGTCAGAACTGACCAGTACTTGGACATCACACATCAAAACTGGGTGGCTTTTCGTTGAATTATAGAAATAACAATGCAGGAAGAGACTATTTGGCCTCTACTACTGGTGTTCTCTCCTATAACCTCAATTCCCACTCATTTTTAAAATATTTCTCCCTTCCAAATTTTTACCCCATTAACTTTGCAATTTAGGATTAATCTCTACCTCAGCCACATTTGGTGAGGCACCTCATTGTCTAATTGCTCTCAGATCAAGAAGCTTTCTCCTCTTTGCAGCACCCCCTGCCCTGCCCTGTCCTGCCCTGCCAAAACATCCTTTCACTGCTTAACCACAGTAAAGTCCCCAGTTTTCACTAACCTTTTACAGGCCACACCTCTATTAGTGTTGTTTCCACTTACTACCTTGATGATGTTGTTCCTGGCTCCGTAGATAGGTGTGGTTGTGGGGACCCAGTCTCTCCCTCTCCCACCCCCACCCTCCCCCTCACCCCAACCCCCCTCCCTCCCCCTCACCCCAACCCCCCTCCCTCCCCCTCACCCCAACCCCCCTCCCTCACCCTCACCCCAACCCCCCTCCCTCACCCTCACCCCAACCCCCCTCCCTCACCCTCACCCCAACCCCCCTCCCTCACCCTCACCCCAACCCCCCTCCCTCACCCTCACCCCAACCCCCCTCCCTCACCCTCACCCCAACCCCCCTCCCTCACCCTCACCCCAACCCCCCTCCCTCACCCTCACCCCAACCCCCCTCCCTCACCCTCACCCCAACCCCCCTCCCTCACCCTCACCCCAACCCCCCTACCTCACCCTCACCCCAACCCCCCTCCCTCACCCTCACCCCAACCCCCCTCCCTCACCCTCACCCCAACCCCCCTCCCTCACCCTCACCCCAACCCCCCTCCCTCACCCTCACCCCAACCCCCCTCCCTCACCCTCACCCCAACCCCCCTCCCTCACCCTCACCCCAACCCCCCTCCCTCACCCCAACCCCCCTCCCTCACCCTCACCCCAACCCCCCTCCCTCACCCTCACCCCAACCCCCCTCCCTCACCCTCACCCCAACCCCCCTACCTCACCCTCACCCCAACCCCCCTCCCTCACCCTCACCCCAACCCCCCTCCCTCACCCTCACCCCAACCCCCCTCCCTCACCCTCACCCCCAACCCCCCTCCCTCACCCTCACCCCAACCCCCCTCCCTCACCCTCACCCCAACCCCCCTCCCTCACCCTCACCCCAACCCCCCTCCCTCACCCCAACCCCCCTCCCTCACCCTCACCCCAACCCCCCTCCCCCTCCCTCACCCCAACCCCCCTCCCTCACCCCAACCCCCCTCCCTCACACCCCAACCCCCCTCCCTCACCCTCACCCCAACCCCCCTCCCTCACCCTCACCCCAACCCCCCTCCCTCACCCTCACCCCAACCCCCCTCCCTCACCCTCACCCCAACCCCCCTCCCTCACCCTCACCCCAACCCCCCTCCCTCACCCTCACCCCAACCCACCTCCCTCACCCTCACCCCAACCCCCTTCCCTCCCCCTCACCCCAACCCCCTTCCCTCCCCCTCACCCCAACCCCCTTCCCTCCCCCTCACCCCAACCCCCTTCCCTCCCCCTCACCCCAACCCCCTTCCCTCCCCCTCACCCCAACCCCCTTCCCTTCCCCTC